>NC_053022.1:452128459-452398095 GCF_003073215.2 Triticum urartu
GCTGGGTTCTGTAGCATATCTGGTTGTGGTAGGTCATCATGCAATGTTTCTGTTACGACAGCTGCTGCTGGTGGTGGTGTTTCACTCTGTTGTGCTGCTTGTTGTACTGGCAGTGCTCTTCTCCTCGATGCTGCGAAGGGAGGCTCAAGAACCTTTATTGCTTCATCCGATATTTTGTAAGCATCGTCATTGCAACATGCATTCGAGGTAAGCCATGTTAACCTTCGACACAAGGAGTTCTATTTCAGTTTGTTTGTGGAGGGGTGTCTGAAGTCCAGCAATCGCCCAGTTCTGTCCATGCTTGTTGTTGTTGCTTCAGACAACCTATCCAACAAGTATCACTACGAAATAACTTGAACATCGAGGTGCAACATCACCCTTATTATGTGGGCACAAACCAGGCCATTCATCTCAAAGTAGTGGCAGCTGCATTGAAACACCTCTTCATAGATCATAACATGCACGGAATAATGCTTTGGGTTCTCATATGAGCTTGATGTTAGCTTGAATAGGAGACCTTGCCCTTGGTACTCGGTGTCTTAGTTGACAATGTAGCCGGTAGAAGTAGTGACTTGTTTCTGGAACTTGCCAAAGACGTTTCGTGTGTAGTAACCAGCGACTTGGCGCTCAATGTGTATATGTAGCATCACAAAAGGACACAAGGGCCACAAAACAGATCATAAGAAAACATTTGTTTGGATTATTTTGTAATCCTATTCTTCTCGCGTTTTCTTGTTATATCCATAGCAGCACTAGGCCGCCTGCAGGTGTTGCTTGCTTCTGTTTGCAATGGTCTCCAAGGTGCTACTTGTTTCCGGTTTATCAGCTTTTCTAGCATGCACACACCCAAAGACCCTCTTGATCATTACGGCATCCTCTTGCTTCTGTCCCTTCTTCTGGCTGTACTTTGTTGAAGATATGTGTGTGCCAAAACCCAACTTGAAGGCATAGTCATTGTAGAATTTCTTTGCATCCTGAATTGTGTCAAAGACCTTGCCAACATAGGGTGGTAGTGGCTGGGATGAAACATCTCCATCATCCGAATCATCTTGCATCGCATCATCAACATGCAACAAACCATCTGAATCTTCATTATCATGGACAGAGAAGTTCCCTTGGACATAGCTCCCTTCCCCTTCATTCGCAGCTTCCTAAAATGAGGCGCAAGTTTTTGTTTTCGTAAAATATAGCAGGTGTTGTGCAACGGTCACTTTTTTCATCTACAAGGCATCAAGAGTTATATTGCTGTTTCAGAATTTTCAGAATTGCCGGAATTTCAGAATTTCATCTACAATGCATCAATAGATACATGGCATAGACACATACATGGCATCAACAGTTGTATTTTGCTATTTCAAAAATTCATTCAATCCATGCCATTCATAAACAAAATTGAAATCAGAGACAACAACTAGCTATGTGTTTCTTCTGTTGATAAACAACAAAAATGAGATGTTTCAGATACATGTTACAGAGATACAAGAAGGAGGCAGAGGTTTAGGGTTGTGCCTTGGCTTCACCCACATAATTCTGAAACTTTATTTTAGGTACCACACCATGAATCAAACAGGCCGCTTCTGATAAATAGGATCTACAGCATTACAGTGACACGCAGCTCAGGGATTCAGATTCAAAAACTTACCCAACTACCCTGATTTGATCTTGTCGAAGTAGTTTCAGGAAACACAACCGAGGGGGGGGGGGGGTTGTGAACCACGGCGATACTCCATATCACGGCAGAAGCCCCCCGGCGGCGGTCGGAGCTGAGAACGACGGCCACAGCTGTTCTCGAAGCAGGGGGCCGCGGCTTGCTTGATCTGCATCGGATCCCAGCATGCGCCGCGCGATGTGGTGCGTCATTGTGTTGCAGGATTTGCCGTCGACGGCCTCACTCCCTGTAGCGCGCCGGCAGCAGCGTTTTCGCGGTGGCGGGGGCTGGCGCCGCGCTGCGCGCAGGTGTGTCTGGATGGCAAACAGGGTTTTTTGTTTCTGAAACAGAGCGGTTGCTGCAGGAATAGTCACGCACGCGGTAGTTGGATCGAACGGTTGTCGGGGCGCGTATCGGACGGTCGATTTCGTTGCGTTCAGTCGCCCGGTTTTCCCGGATTTTATTTTCTTTGTTTTTTAGGTTTCTATTTTCCTTTTATTTTTTCATTCTTTCCTTTTTTTTCTATCTCAATTTTTATCGGTTTCTTGTTTTTTTGCAATGTTCCACAGTTTTTTTTTTGCAACGTTCCACAGTTTTGCATTTCTTTCTTATTTTGCTTGTACGACATCGGCCGGAGCCAGCTAAGCAGGGAATCATTTTTTTTGTTTTTTTCCTGGATGGTTTTATATGGATTTTTTCCCCTGACTATCGGTTTGTTGGGTTTCGATCTTTTTTATTTTTTTCATTCCCTGTTTTTTTTCAAAAGAAAACTCTTTGTTTCCTTTTTCTTTTTGTTCTCCTTTTCTGTTTTTTTTACTTTTAATTTGTTAAATACACACTGGTTTTTTCCAACTATAAGCTAATCATTTTTCAAAATATATGTTTGAATATAGTTTGAGTACATGTTGAATTTTCTATATAATAGACAGTCACCACATAAAAGTAGGTGAAAATTTTATAAACACACATTAGAAAAACTTTTCAAATATTTGTTTAAAAATATGGTACATTTCTAAACATACTTTGAGTTTTTTTTAAATGCATGCCGAAAACAATTCTAAATACCCAGTGAAGAAATTGTCTTAAGATACAGGACACAATGAATATTGTAAAAGTACACTGTGAAAATTTTTAAACACATGTTGAACTTTTCAAAAATATATTAACACTCTTTTCATATAGCATTTAATAAAAATAGATGGATATTTTTTAAAGTACGTGAGCAGTTTCTTTGTATTATATGCCCTAGATACAGTAAAGTGGTGAACTTTTGTGTTTTATTCTCAAAAATGGCAAAAAAGAGAGCAAAGTTTACAAAAGGCTTACCAGCTACCGCCCAATATTGTTACGAACTGCCATAATCGACATGATTGTAGGCGAGTACGACTTCCCGACTCGCAGCAGGCGAGCTATAGACGCTCCATGCGCGAGGTGAGATATAGACTTACCCCATGATGGCCAGGCAGGCTCTTGGGTTGGTAGAGCGCATGCCACCACGAATTAGGTATGCCAGAGGGGACTTCAGTTCCGAGAAGTTGCGCTAAGAGGAGTTGTTGATGGGGTGCTCCTATTCAGCGCTTAAGTCGCGGAGATGGCCCTATAGACCACGCTGGGCCATGACCCATTAAGATAGCTTGGTCACCCGCCGGTTGCTTGCTTGACTCAGCTTGCTACACCGCTTAGTTTGATGTGGATTTTTGTTCACTTGTGCATCTCCTATTATTAGTCGCTCGACTTAGCTTCGTACATCGCTCTTTTCGCTGCATTTTTTGGCTAAAAAAAGCTATCATTTTATTGTGAGTGTGTGGAAGAAGTGAATGAAATCAAAAAATGTCACGTGTTTGATTTTATTCAAAATTTAATATAAGTTCATAAATTTGAAAAAAAATTCATTAAATATATATTTAAAAATAATGTATTTACAAAATATTCTTGATTTTTTAGGTCACCACAATTTTTCACTTGTTTTTAAAATATTCACGAATTTGAAAAACAAATATTCACAAATTTATAAAATATTACTGATTATTAAAAATGAAACAAAACAAAAAAGGAAAAGTAAAATGTAGACGGCAAATAAAAACTAATCAAAACAAGCAGAAAAAGCACAAATGCGGAAAACCAGCATGAAAACATTTTATAAAAATCCTAAACCAAAAATCTTAGTGTTATCCATACATAGGCGGGCTAGAAAGAACACGCTTCGTCTCGTGCGTCAAGCCAACAACAATAAGGGTTTATGCATCCCATAGGTGGCACCACTGATCTGCCTCGTCTCTTGTAGTCTTAGGGCCATGTGATTACGGTGAATCCCGACCCTTGTTGACGAGAGGACTCTGTTTTTGGATGTTTTTTTAGTTTTGTTAAGATTTGTGACTTACTCGGGAACGTGAGACGGCGGAGGCTCCCTGAAAAAGAAATAAGGTTCTCCCCGCCTAGCCCCATCCCGGTGATGCATTTAGCATGTCGGAGGATGTGTGGAGGTGTGTCTACAACAGATCTTGAAGGATTCGGTCGGCGTTTATCTTTGGTGGATCTGCTCGGATCCGGTCTTCGTTCGTTCACGTTCGTGTGTCTTTAAGTTGGATCCTTCCGATTTACGCATCTCTTTATCAGTGGCGGTTGTTGTTCCAGATGCGCTGGTTCTATGGGGCCTTAGCAGTTCGCATGACGACTTTCCAACTTTCTACTACAACAAAATTTTCCCAACTCTGGCGAGGGAGTGGCATTGACGGCGGTGTGCCATCGTTTTGCTTCAGTGCTTGTATTTGTCGCTATGTGGTCTACAGAGCTCGATATAATTGATGGAAATAAGCCCTAGAGGCAATAATAAAATGGTTATTATTTTTTTTCCTTAATGATGATAAAGGTTTATTATTCATGTTAGAATTGTATTAACCGGAAACTTAAATACATGTTTGGATACATAAACAAATATCGTGTCCCTAGTAAACCTCTACTATACTAGCTCATTGATCAAGAGATAGTTAAGGTTTCCTGACCATAGACATGTGTTGTCACTTGATAACGGGGTCACATCATTAGGAGAATGATGTGATGGACAAGACCCATCCGTTAGCTTAGCATATGATCATTCAGTTTATTGTTATTGCTTTCTTAATGTCAAATACACAATCCTTCGACTATAAGATCATGCAACTACCGGATACCGGAGGAATGCCTGGTTTGCTATCAAACGTTCGGTACTTGACCGGGACGTATCGTGAAGGTGTATGACTACATCAACCACGTTGATAAACGCTTCCACTTAGCGATCTTCAAGGGTATGAAGATGCTCTCCCCCTCTTATAGCTATCCATCTCCATGGATAGATCTTGCGTGTGCGTAGATTTTTGTTTTTGTTTTTCATGCAACATTCTCCAACAATAATTTTTTATTTCTGGTGCTCTTTATACTGCCATGATTGAAAATGAGTAGATCAAAAGTTTTCCCACGAGAAAAAGAAGAAGAGTTGAACAAGATCTTTTTCCCCGAAACCAAAGATGAATTTTCATCACCGTCCGATGGAGGAGCTGAGGGGATGAATGCTTGGGCTTCACTATTCCGTATCTTGGTGGGCCAATTTCATTTTGGGTTGAGGCCTTCGCTACAAACTGGACCTGTAAAATAGTACATGATAGAAGGGGGGCAACTAATCAAGGAGTATTCGTTCGGGAGCCCCCGCAAAGGTCATTTGAGGTGGGCTGTAACATCCTGATTTTTTTTCGAGAGTTCATTTTATTTAAGCCAAGGGATGTTGCAACGTAATTTTTAATTATATATTTTGGATATTGCTCAAATTAATATCAAGTTGTTTGGAATTAAATTAGCACATGTCAGGTGGAAAATATTTTCTGTAATATCCTGAGTTGATTTATTCGTTCGTAATATTTTATTTAAGTTTTTTTTGTTGTTTTGATTTCTTGGATTCTTGAAGACTTTTTAGTTGTCTTTGTTTCGGTTCCTCTTGTAGCAATTCTAGTAAAAAAATCAATATTATATTATATTGATTTTCTTTTCTTCTCTCTTCTTTAGTTTCTCTTTCTTTTATTGGTCCTTGAACAATACGTGCATCCTAGCCTATCCGTTGTTGACCTATTGCACGTATGCACCAAAATTGGTCACACACATTCACGTATGCACTGGGCCATCTCTTCTCTTTGTTTTTTCTTTGTGTCTAGCCACCAAAGAGACTTGGCCCAAGGCCCAACCAGCAGGCCAGCGGCCCAGCCGAGTGAGCGAGCGAGCGGACGGCTCGGCTCTTCTCCTTCCTCCCGCACGCGTGCACGTACATGTTACAGAGAAGAAACCTTCATGATTGCCTTTTCTTTTCCCTTCAAATTCCATTAATCCCTTCACCGTTTCCATTCGTCATCAACACAAGATTTACTCCCCACTCAACGACGAGTCCGTTCAGTCTAATGGCTCCACTCATGATGCGCTTAATCTCATGCAAGTAACTGACGAAGTTATTGGCCCAACAATGGCATTCACCTCCTGATCTCTCTCCTCCGGCTACCATTCGGCAGACCCTTCGCGTCACGACGTGTGCCAGGAGCACCTCTATAAAAGCCCCATCATCCCATCCTCCAATTCCTTTCCAATCACTCGTAATCCACCCTGCAATACAGCCCCATCTCTACTGTTCTTCGACTACCGTCGCCTAAGATGAGCATCCTAGTCCAATTCCTCCCACCAACAGAATCCCCTTGCCAAAGCCTACCTCCTAGACATCATTTCCCAGTCGTTGGCAATCATTGGCCGCGCGCACAATGGAGTCGTGCCGCTGCTCTATTCGGGACTAACGTCGACGTCGCCCGCCGATCGTCCGTTATGTCCATCCGTGTCCCGGTGCCTTCTCGTCACTAGGAGCATCACTCACCACCATCTCTTCATCACCGGAGTTCGGACGACGACGACGATGCGCACCGGCGCTCACTCGCTCAACACCACCGGTTCCATCTCCAACGACTACTCGGTGACCCAAAACCAATGCTAAACCCATAGGTTGTTTCGATGATGCTAGGAACGAGTTAATTGTTTTGTTTGAATAGATGTTTGATTGTGTTATTTTTTTTATTAAGTGTGTATGATGTTTTATATAAGTAATCATGCAAAATTGTTTATGTCTTATTGTCATGTCCATAGCATGCTTAGGGTTTGTCCTAAATATTGTTGAGTGATTCTAGGATATATTAGAATTGGTCATAGAATTTCTAGAACTAGTTGTACAATTATTATTTTGATGCATGTTAGTGAAGTGCGATAATTTTTATTTGTTCAAAGACATAGTATATGCATGCGTACTTTCTAAATAATATTGCCATGCGTAGCAATATTTATGTTCCAGTTTAGTTTCGGAACGATTGTAGAATTATTGTTTAAATTAGTTTGATTGAGTCTAGGTGGTGTTGTGAGTTATATCATGTGCATGATTTTTGTTACAAGAGTTGATCATGCTATGACTAGATTATTGTTGATCCATTTGCTTCAAATGTATCTAGATTATTTTAATTATATGCTACATGATTTGAGTCTATTATGTTTTAGCATTTCTTTAGGATCGTGCTATTGTTTGATGTTTTGTAACTTAACGAGTTTGTTTAGAAAGTAGCTTGGTTGACTTTTAAGACGCTTGTTGTTAAATTCTATAGTTGATGTTTTAACCATTATAAATATTTAGATTTTATCTAAATATTGATTTGTGGGTAAATTTGTATTGCCATGCTATGTTGAGTCGTGTCGTTCAAATGCATAGGATAGTTATTGTTTTTTGTTTGTGTCACGTCAGTCATTATTTTGTCTTTTCTTTATAGTTAGCCGAAGTATTTGTATTGGGCACTATTAAAGTTCAGTTAGCATATTGCTATTTAGAACGTTAGACATGATGGCCGAGTTTTACTTAGTCCGGGTAAACCTATACCCAACCAATCCGTTCAATCCCTCTACTCATCATCAATCGATCTACCTCCTTCGAAATCTCCATATCCATCCACATCTTTCTACCAATCCTTCCTATTTTGTCATTTCATTAGATGTTATTGGATTTTATTGCTTGTTATTTATTGTGCTTCGCCGTTACTATGAGTAGGAGGCGACGGTACGGGAGAGGAGCACTACGAGGAAGAAGGAAACGGGGAACTCGACAACGAAGGCATGCCTCCTTCTTTGATCATACTTATCCTATGGTTTGCAAAATTGCATTGAGTTTTATTGTTGCTATGTGCATGCTATTTTAATTCTCGTGGCTAGCATGTCAATTGACACATTACCCTGATCCGCTTGTCACCTATTTACTTGACACCTGAGTAGAAGTATATAATTCCGGTAGAGTAGAAATGCTTAGCCATGCTTATCACCCTGTAGGTGCCTTGTTGAATGACCTCCGAGTCATTGACAGTTGAAACTTAATGCTGAGCTAGGCCAGTTGGCCCTTGTTGACCTTCTCTATCCTCTTCTACTCTGGGCGAAACTTACCATCTGAATACTGGTGCGGGCGACAGCTGAATCAAGGATTGAAGGAGCGATTGGCTGCCCTTCACAAGTTGAAGGGGGCAATCAGTCGTCCGTGCCGCATAAGGCCTAATAAGTCTTGGATTTGAAGATTGTGATAATAGTACAGCCACATGCTATATGGGCACTGACTTGGTCAAGTAAGGTAGCCAGCCTTAGGTGTCGATGTCGCCGTACCGTTGATGGGATAGCTGCCTTACGAGGAGTATCCTCGACACAGATGGGGGGACCGGTTTGAGGACGTACTCTCAGTTCCGTGCGCCAGACCCGATGGGCATGTCACATCTTTGGGGGATCTAGTCCAAAGACCTCGTCACAATCCCCCTACTGGTACACCAAATGGAGTACTATACCAGCGGCCACTGGTGGCAACAAGTCGGGATTGTGTCGTGTGGGTAAAATGTACAACCTCTGCAGAGTGTAAAACTATTCGAATAGCCGTGTCCACGGTCATGGATGACACATGAATCTTTCTTGACGTACATGACCTGTCTTGCTTATTCCCTCTTTGCCCCTATTCTTGAAACCTATAAAGGACGTGGGTTGATCGAGGATCCTCACTTGATGAAAGTTGTTCTGAAGATAAACATGTTTTCATCTAAAATTGCTTTTATCCAACTGCTTTATTTGTTAAACAAAATTAGCTTTACGCAAATGAGCCATACAGCCTTCCTTTGAAGCCACATGTAGTTATTAGGTCCTTCCCCGTGGGAGGCATGTTGAGTACGTAATGTACTCATGGTAAAACTTTTGTTGAACAACAGAGATCTATGAAGACGAAGGCGTCGACTACGACTATTATGATGATCCTGAGGAGTGAGGACACGTTAACTACATCGACTGCCTGTGGCTGAGATGGAGTCGCTACGTATTTATATATTCCGTTGTGTTTCTGGTTGTAATAAATGTCATGAGACATTTCACTATGTATGCCTTGTGGCAAGAGTTATTAAACCTATACTTATTTTATTGTTCTGCAATGATACCATTTTCGCTGTGTTGTCAAGTTGATCCTGGATTGACATATATACACAGGAGGATCTAGAAGCTAATTCCGGGTTCTCACATGGGCTGAGAGCACGTCATTTGGCGCACTCTCAGCCGCCTTCACGTGTTGCGCTATGGGTGCTTTTTTTTAGTACACATTTTTGGCTTTTAAATGATTTTTTTTATTTTTTTTGGCTTTTTGGTTTTCCACCGATTTTACTTAAGACACCCAAAAAAACATTCGAACTTTTTTATATTTTTTTTCTTTCGCGAGAGGCACATATTTACTCCTCGTGAAGGCATGGATCTGCTTCGACGAGAGGCACAGACGAGCCTCTCAGGAAGGCAAAGAACACATTTTCTTTCTATTTTTCCTTCCTTGAAAGGCACACATTTACTTCTAGTGGAAGCACGGATCTGCTTTCGGGAGAGGCACGGTCGTGCTTCTTGGAAAGAAAAAAAATGGCACGGGCATGCCTCTCCAAAAAGAGAAAAAAATGTGCATTTTTCCATCCACGAGAGGCACATATTTACTTCTTGCGGAGGCACAGATCTGCCTCTGCAAGAGGCACGGAGCGTGCCTCCTTGAAAGGAAAAAAGTGTTTTTTCTTTCACAAGAGGCACAAATTTACTTCTCATGGGCACCGCTTTGCTTGTGCGAAAGGCACGGGCGTGCCTCTCGGAAAGGGGGAAAATGCTCCCGGTTCAGGTTTTTTCGTCACAAAAATTCATTGAAACCTATCAACATGGGATCTAGTTTTGAAAGTCTCGACGTGAGGAATCCAACTAAGTTCGAGATCTGAACGCATGGTTTGAGAGATAAAACCTTTGAATAAATGAATTTACAAAAAAATGGAGAACTTTCAGGTTGTGACAAGTGACGCATATGCAGTGTGACACTTGTTGCAACCTGAGCGGTGAAATTGACCTTTACAAAGAGTAGTCCTTAATTAGAGATTTCAACCCGAAAATAAAATAGAGATTTCGGATAGAAGGGGAAAAGAGAAGTGAGATGATATGTATTGCGGGCGCGGCTATGTGCCGCCCACACTGGTTCCTATCAAAGCGTCGCCTGCAGCGAGCCGATGCTGGGCCAGACCAGTTACTGCACCTGCTGACATCAACCATGTTCTTTTTTTTCTTCATGTGTTTGTTTTTGTTTTCTGAATTATATTTTGACTTTAGGTTTTATTTCAAATATTCTAAATGTCTCTAAATATATTAGAAAAATCTTCACACAAAATTCAAAAAATATTAAACATGCATTTAGAAACTATTAAATGTGTATAAAAAAATGTTAACCATGCGTATGAAAACGTGTGACCTTTAAAAGTCTTACATGTTTAAATAAATGTGTGTGCCATTCAAAAACAAAGTTTATACAATGGACACACATTGTTCGCATAATTCCAAAAAATGTTTCTTACATTCAAGAAATTGTATGTTAAATTTACAAAAAAAGTGAGTTTCAAATTTTCAGACATTTTCAAAAAAAAAATGTACTCAACGTAAAAACTAAAATACTTGCATAATGTTAAAGAGATGTTTTGTACCATTAAAAAATGTATGTGACATTTTAACTAATATTCTGATGATTCAAAAAAATGTTCCTAATATTAAAAAAAGGTTTATACAATGTAAAATAGATATTCCCTTTGTTTAAAAAATGTATGTAGCATTTTTAAAGAAATATTTACGTGTTTCCAGAAATTTCCATGAAATATCTAACAATGTTATAAATGTAAAAAATTGTTTGTGCAGTTTAAAAAATATGTATTGCCATAAAAGAATGTATAATGTGTATTTGGAAAATATTACTGTGTATTCAATACATGTGTTTTATAAAACAAAATGTACGTCAAGTATTTGCAAATAGTCCAAAGTGTATCCAAAAAATGTTTCACATGTGCTCTAATAATGTACATTGTATACTAAGAAAAAAGTAGACATGAGTTAAAAAACCGATAAAAACCACAAAGAAACAAAAGATAAAAGGAAAAACCGAAGAAAACAAAGAACAAAAGAAAAGAAAAACAAAATATAATGAAGGATGAAAGAAAAACTGAGAGAAACCAATGACAAAGCAAAGAAATCCAAATGTAAAATAAAATAAAAACGAAGAAAACCATGAAAAACAAATAAGACCGATGAAAATACAACAAGAAACGAAAAACGAAACAAAACCAATGAAATCGGACCAATCGAACGTAGGGCGTCCGCTACAAGTGGCAACGAGTATCGCCCTAAATAGGCCAGCTTGGTAGTGTGTCTTCCGTAGGTGATTCCTATTAGAGATAGTTGTCGCGATGTATTGCTCATAATGAGTGATACGACCGCGTCGCTCAAAGAGCTCCCATGGTGTGCTCCCAGAGTAATTCCACTGGATTGTATTATTAAGAAAAGCAGCACCAAAATCTCAAAAAAGTAAAACTGTGACCACACTGAACATATATTATTAGTTTTACGCCTGTTTTTTTTACCTAGGTTGGTTTCTATTTTTTTAGAAATTTCACGATACTCAAATAATGTCAACGAATTAAGAAAAGTTCATGAATTAAAAAAATCATGGTTCAAAAAATATTCATTTATTTAAAAAATGTTCATGAATTCAAACATTCTTCATGGATTCGATTTTTTTAATGAATAAAAAAATGATCATGGATTTGAAAACTGTCATTAATTCAAAAAAATTTCACTAATTCAAAAGACTTCATGAACACAAAAAGTGTTTGAAAGTTTTAAACAGTTTCACATTAATTCAAAAATGTTCAAATATTGTTTTATAATTTAGGTTAAAATTATGAAATTTTTAAAAATGTTCACAAATTTTGAAAATTTCTGAATATTATTTATATTCTTAAACACAATTAAATTACAAAAAAGGGAAACACCGAATTTTTTGGAAATACTTAATATTTTTTGGAAAACATGTAATTTTTTGAAAATTTAAATACTTTTGAAATTTGTGAAGTGTTGAAAAAATAAAGAAAAATGGAAATAAATAAAATGACAGAACCAACAAAGAGACGAACGGCCCACAAACCTTCCAGAACGTTCCTGAAACCAACCGCTGGTTCATGCTCGTACATTGTATCCTAATATGGCGCGGTACGATTTGGGTGAGCCCAATAGAGCGATGTAAGAGGCGATTATGCGAAGCCACAAGTGATACATAGCATTTGCGGAAAAGTTGCCCTAAAAAAATGGCGGGAAAGAGAGAGGATCGTGCGCAAGGGGAGAGGACACACCACGCTGCCAATTTGCAAACTAGAAATGGAGGTTGATCACCTACAGCTATCACGAGCATCACGATCACCAAGTGGAGGGGGCCATGGATCGCGGAGGTGCCCTACCCTGTGGGCTGTCATGGTGCAGCGAATGGAGTACATCACCAGTTTGGGAACATAGTAGATAAAAGGGACATCCGATTCTCGAAAAAAAGAAAAAGAAAGATAAGGGACATTCTACGGCGCTATGGCGTACCCACACGACGCACATCGCGCTGTACACATCACCCCTGCCATCACTGGGAGATCTTTTTTCCCCTCTCATTAGGGTTTCTTGTCCTCCCAGAGGCGATTTTTCGCCGCCGTTGAGTCCGTTGTTTCCCTATCGCCGATCTCAGCCAAGGGCATGGCTCGGAGCGATCATTGGGATCGCTTCCTGCTCTTCGCTAATCCCTGGCTGCGGCGTACTTTAGGGTTCCACCAAAACGCTCGATCTGTCTTCAATCTTCATCGGGCTAGTGATCTCCATGGATGCGACTAGGGCTTCGGGCTCAGCTACAATCAGTGATGTGGAAAATATGATGAAGGAGCTTCGTTTGCGGGAGGAGGACCAGGACGTTGTTGTCTTCGAAGAGAAGGAAGCACCACAGGAGGCGGCGAGGTGGGTAGCCCTTGCTAGGGTAAACACCTCCAAAACATACAGTTGAACCTGGTTTTGCCGCTACATGCGATCTGCCTAGGATATCGCTCAAGAAGCAAAGTTTCGGCCATTGGAAGAAAATCTCTATACTGTTCAGTTCACCTGTTTAGGAGATTGGGAGAGAGTTATGCAACAAGGGCCATGGAATTTTAGGGGAGACACTATGATCCTCGCTCCATATGATGGAGTGACAAAGCCCTCCTTGATCAAGCTTGATTTTTTGGAAATTTGGATCCAAATCCATGATGTTATGGACTTGTATGCCCACCTTGTTGGTGTTGGGGAACGTTGCAGAAAACAAAAAAAATTCCTACGTTTTTACCAAGATCCATCTATGAGTTCATCTAGCAACGAGTGATCGGATGCATCTACATACCTTTGTAGATCGCGAGCGGAAGCGTTCAAAGAACGGGGATGAGGGAGTCGTACTCGTCGTGATCCAAATCACCGGAGTTCCTAGCGCCGAACGGACGGCACCTCCGCGTTCAACACACGTACGGTCAGCGTGACGTCTCCTCCTTCTTGATCCAGCAAGGGGGAAGGAGAGGTTGATGAAGATCCAGCAGCACGACGACGTGGTGGTGGATGCAGCAGTCACCGCAGTAGGGCTTCGCCGAGCTTCTGCGAGAGGGAGAGGTGTAGCAGGGGAGAGGGAGGCGCCAAGGCTTCAGGGGTGTGGCTGCCCTCCCTCCCCCCTTTATATAGCCCCCCCTAGGAGGTGCGCCAGCCCTAGGAGATGGGATCTCCTAGGGGGGCGGCGGCCAAGGGGGTGGAGTGCCCCCCAAGGCAAGTGGAGGCGCCCCTCCCCTAGGGTTCCCAACCCTAGGTGCATGGGGGGCCAAGGGGGGCGCACCAGCCCACTATGGGCTGGTTCCCTCCCCACTTCAGCCCATGGGGCCCTCCGGGATGGGTGGCCCCACCCGGTGGACCCCCGGGACCCTTCCGGTGGTCCCGGTACAATACCGTTGACCCTTGAAACTCTCCCGATGGCCGAAACTGCACTTCCTATATATAATTCTTCATCTCTGGACCATTTCGGAACTCCTCGTGACGTCCGGGATCTCATCCGGGACTCCGAACAACTTTCGGGTTACTGCATACTCATATCTCTACAACCCTAGCGTCACCGAACCTTAAGTGTGTAGACCCTACGGGTTCGGGAGACATGTAGACATGACCGAGACGACTCTCCGGTCAATAACCAACAGTGGGATCTGGATACCCATGTTGGCTCCCACATGCTCCTCGATGATCTCATCGGATGAACCACGATGTCGAGGATTCAAGCAACCCCGTATACAATTCCCTTTGTCAATCGGTACGTTACTTTCCCGAGATTCGATCGTCGGTATCCCAATACCTCGTTCAATCTCGTTACCGGCAAGTCACTTTACTCGTACCATAATGCATGATCCCGTGACCAGACACTTGGTCACTTTGAGCTCATTATGATGGTGCATTACCGAGTGGGCCCAGAGAAACCTCTCCGTCATATGGAGTGACAAATCCCAGTCTTGATCCGTGTCAACCCAACACACACTTTCAGAGATACCCGTAGTATACCTTTATAGTCACCCAGTTACGTTGTGACGTTTGGTACACCCAAAGCACTCCTACGGTATCTGGGAGTTACACAATCTCATGGTCTAAGGAAAAGATACTTGACATTGGAAAAACTCTAGCAAACGAACTATACGATCTTGTGCTATGTTTAGGATTGGGTCTTGTCCATCACATCATTCTCCTAATGATGTGATCTCGTTATCAATGACATCCAATGTCCATAGTCAGGAAACCATGACTATCTGTTGATCAATGAGCTAGTCAACTAGAGGCTTACTAGGGACATGTTGGTGTCTATGTATTCACACATGTATTACCATTTCCAGATAACACAATTATAGCATGAATAAAAGACAATCATCATGAACAAGGAAATATAATAATAATCCTTTTATTATTGCCTCTAGGGCATATTTCCAACAGTCTCCCATTTGCACTAGAGTCAATAATCTAGTTACATTGTGATGAATCGAACACCCATAGAGTTCTGGTGTTGATCATGTTTTGCCCTAGGGAGAGGTTTAGTCAACGGATCTGCGACATTCAGATCCGTATGTACTTTACAAATATCTATGTCTCCATCTTGAACATTTTCACGAATGGAGTTGAAGCAACGCTTGATGTGCCTGGTCTTCTTGTGAAACCTGGGCTCCTTGGCAAGTGCAATAGCTCCAGTGTTGTCACAGAAGAGTTTGATCGGCCCCGGCGCATTGGGTATGACTCCTAGGTCGGTGATGAACTCCTTCACCCAAATTGCTTCATGCGCTGCCTCCGAGGCTGCCATGTACTCTGCTTTACATGTAGATCCCGCCACCACGCTCTGCTTGCAGCTGCACCAGCTTACTGCTCCACCATTCAACATATACACGTATCCGGTTTGTTACTTAGAGTCATCCAGATCTGTGTCGAAGCTAGCGTCGACGTAACCCTTTACGACGAGCTCTTCGTCACCTCCATAAACGAGAAACATGTCCTTAGTCCTTTTCAGGTACTTCAGGATATTCTTGACCGCTGTCCAGTGTTCCTTGCCGGCATTACTTTGGTACCTTCCTACCAAACTTACGGCAAGGTTTACATCAGGTCTGGTACACAGCATGGCATACATAATAGACCCTATGGCTGAGGCATAGGGGATGACACTCATCTCTTCTATATCTTCTGCCGTGGTCGGACATTGAGCTGAGCTCAATTTCACACCTTGCAACACAGGCAAGAACCCCTTCTTAGACTGATCCATATTGAACTTCTTCAATATCTTATCAAGGTATGTGCTTTGTGAAAGACCTATGAGGCGTCTTGATCTATCTCTATAGATCTTGATGCCTAATATATAAGCAGCTTCTCCAAGGTCCTTCATTGAAAAACTCTTATTCAAGTAGGCCTTAATGCTGTCCAAAAGTTCTATATCATTTCCCATCAAAAGTATGTCATCTACATATAATATGAGAAAGGCTACAGAGCTCCCACTCACTTTCTTCTAAACGCAGGCTTCTCCATAAGTCTGCATAAACCCAAACGCTTTGATCATCTCATCAAAGCGAATGTTCCAACTCCGAGATGCTTGCACCAGCCCATAAATCGAGCGTTGGAGCTTGCACACCTTGTCAGCATTCTTAGGATCGACAAAACCTTCCGGCTGCATCATATACAATTCTTCCTTAAGGAAACCATTAAGGAATGCCGTTTTGATGTCCATTTGCCATATATCATAATCATAGAATGCGGCAATTGCTAACATGATTCGGACGGACTTCAGCTTCGCTACGTGTGAGAAAGTCTCATCGTAGTCAACCCCTTGAACTTGTCGATAACCCTTAGCGACAAGCCTAGCTTTATAGATGGTCACATTACCATCTGCGTCTGTCTTCTTCTTAAAGATCTATTTATTTTCTATGGCTCGCCGATCATCGGGCAAGTCAGTCAAAGTCCATACTTTGTTTTCATACATGGATCCTATCTCGGATTTCATGGCTTCCAGCCATTTGTCGGAATCCGGGCCCGCCATCGCTTCTTCATAGTTCGAAGGTTCACCGTTGTCTAACAACATGATTTCCAAGACAGGGTTGCCATACCACTCTGGTGCGGAACGTGTCCTTGTGGACCTAAGAAGTTCAGTAGCAACTTGATCTGAAGTTTCATGATCATCATCATTAACTTCCTCTCTAGTCGATGCAGGCACCTCAGGAACATTTTCTTGAGTTGCGCCACTTTCCGGTTCAAGAGGTAATACTTCATCAAGTTCTACTTTCCTCCCACTTACTTCTTTCGAGAGAAACTCTTTCTCTAGAAAGGATCCATTCTTGGCAACAAAGATCTTGCCTTTGGATCTGAGGTAGAAGGTATACCCAATAGTTTCTTTAGGGTATCCTATGAAGACGCATTTTTCCGACTTGGGTTCGAGCTTTTCAGGTTGAAGTTTCTTGACATAAGCATCGCATCCCCAAACTTTTAGAAACGACAGCTTAGGTTTCTTCCCAAACCATAATTCATACGGTGTCGTCTCAACGGATTTCGACGGAGCCCTATTTAAAGTGAATGCGGCAGTCTCTAAAGCATAGCCCCAAAATGATAGCGGTAAATCGGTAAGAGACGTCATAGATCGCACCATATCTAATAGAGTGCGATTACGACGTTCGGACACACCATTGCGCTGAGGTGTTCCAGGCGGCGTGAGTTGTGAAACTATTCCACATTTTCTTAAGTGTGTGCCAAATTCGTGACTCAAGTATTCCCCCCATGATCTGATCGCAAGAACTTGATTTTCCTGTCACGTTGATTCTCAACCTCACTCTGAAATTCCTTGAACTTTTCAAAGGTCTCAGACTTGTGTTTCATTAAATAGACATACCCATATCTACTCAAGTCATCAGTGAGGGTGAGAACATAACGATAGCCACCGCGAGCCTCAACACTCATTGGACCGCACACATCAGTATGTATAATTTCCAACAAGTTGGTTGCTCGCTCCATTGTTCCTGAGAACGGAGTCTTGGTCATTTTACCCATGAGGCATGGTTCGCACGTGTCAAATGATTCCTAATCAAGAGACTCTTAAAGTCCATCTGCATGGAGCTTCTTCATGCGTTTGACACCTATGTGACCAAGGCGGCAGTGCCACAAGTATGTGGGACTATCATTATCAACCCTACATCTTTTGGTATTCACACTATGAATATGTGTAGCATTACGCTCGAGATTCATTAAGAATAAACCATTCACCATCGGAGCATGACCATAAAACATATCTCTCATATAAATAGAACAACCATTATTCTCGGATTTAAATGAGTAGCCATCTCGTATTAAACGAGATCCTGATACAATGTTCATGCTCAAAGCTGGCACTAAATAACAATTATTGAGGTTTAAAACTAATCCCGTAGGTAAATGTAGAGGTAGCGTGCCGACGGCGATCACATCGACCTTGGAACCATTCCCGACGCGCATCGTCACCTCGTCCTTCGCCAGTCTCTGCTTATTCCGCAGCTCCTGATTTGAGTTACAAATGTGAGAAACCGCACCGGTATCAAATACCCAGGAGCTACTACGAGTACTGGTAAGGTACACATCAATTACATGTATATCACATATACCTTTCGTGATGCCGGCCTTCTTGTCCGCTAAGTATTTGGGGCAGTTCCGCTTCCAGTGACCACTTCCCTTGCAATAAAAACACTCAGTCTCGGGCTTGGGTCCATTCTTTGGCTTCTTCCCGGCAGCTTGCTTACCGGGCGCGGCAACTCCCTTGCCGTGCTTCTTGAAGTTCTTCTTACCCTTGCCTTTCTTGAACTTAGTGGTTTTATTCACCATCAACACTTGATGTTCCTTTTTGACTTCTACCTCTGCTGATTTCAGCATTGCAAATACTTCAGGAATGGTCTTTTCCATCCCCTGCATATTGAAGTTCATCACAAAGCTCTTGTAGCTCGGTGGAAGCGACTGAAGGATTCTGTCAATGACCGCGTCATCCGGGAGATTAACTCCCAGCTCAGTCAAGCGGTTATGTAACCCAGACATAGTGAGTATGTGCTCACTGACAGAACTGTTTTCCTCCATCTTACAGCTGAAGAACTTGTCGGAGACTTCATATCTCTCGACCCGGGCATGAGCTTGAAAAACCATTTTCAGCTCTTCGAACATCTCATATGCTCCGTGTCTCTCAAAACGCTTTTGGAGCCCCGGTTCTAAGCTGTAAAGCATGCCGCACTGAACGAGGGAGTAATCATCAACACGTGTCTGCCAAGCGTTCATAACGTCTTGTTCTGCAGGGAGAGCAGGTGCTTCACCTAGCGGTGCTTGTAGGACATAATCTTTCTTGGCAGCTATGAGGATGATCCTCAGGTTCCGGACCCAGTCCGTATAGTTGCTGCCATCGTCTTTCAGCTTGGTTTTCTCTAGGAACGCGTTGAAGTTGAGGACAACGTTGGCCATTTGATCTACAAGACATGTTGTAAAGATTTTAGACTAAGTTAATGATAATTAAGTTCATCTAATCAAATTATTCAATGAACTCCCACTCAGATAGACATCCCTCCAGTCATCTAAGTATAACATGATCCGAGTTAACTAGGCCGTGTCCGATCATCACATGAGACGGACTAGTCAACATCGGTGAACATCTTCATGTTGATCGTATCTTCTATACGACTCATGCTCGACCTTTCGGTCTTCTGTGTTCCGAGGCCATGTCTGTACATGCTAGGCTCATCAAGTCAACCTAAGTGTTTGCATGTGTAAATCTGTCTTACACCCATTGTATGTGAACGTTGGAATCTATCACACCCGATCATCACGTGGTGCTTCGAAACAACGAATTGTCGCAACGGCGCACAGTTAGGGGAAACACTTTCTTGAAATTATTATGAGGGATCATCTTATTTACTACCGTCGTTCTAAGTAAACAAGATGCAAAAACATGATAAACATCTCATGCAATCGAATAATAGTGACATGATATGTCCAATATCATATAGCTCCTGTGATCTCCATCTTGGGGCTCCATGATCATCTTGTCACCGGCATGACACCATGATCTCCATCATCATGATCTCCATCATCATGATCTCCATCATCGTGTCTCCATGAAGTTGCTCGCCAACTATTACTTCTACTAATATGGCTAACACGTTTAGCAATAAAGTAAAGTAATTTACATGGCGTTTCTCAATGACATGCAGGTCATACAAAAAATAAAGACAACTCCTATGGCTCCTGCCGGTTGTCATACTCATCGACATGCAAGTCGTGATTCCTATTACAAGAACATGATCTCATACATCACATATATCATTCATCATTCATCATTCATCACAACTTTGGCCATATCACATCACAAAACACTTGCTGCAAAAACAAGTTAGACGTCCTCTAATTGTTGTTGCAAGTTTTATGTGGCTGCAAGAGGGTTCTAGCAAGAACGTTTTCTTACCTACGTTAAAGCCACAACGTGATTTGTCAACTTCTATTTACCCTTCATCAGGACCCTTTTCGTCGAATCCGCTCCAACTAGAGTGGGAGAGACAGACACCCGCCAGCCACCTTATGCAACTAGTGCATGTCAGTCGGTGGAACCGGTCTCACGTAAGCGTACGTGTAAGGTTGGTCCGGGCCGCTTCATCCCACAATACCGCTGAAGCAAAATAAGACTAGTAGCGGCAACAAAGTTGACAACATCTACGCCCACAACAAATTGTGTTCTACTCGTGCAAAGAGAACTACGCATAGACCTAGCTCTGATACCACTATTGGGGAACGTTGCAGAAAACAAAAAAAATTCCTACGTTTTCACCAAGATCCATCTATGAGTTCATCTAGCAACGAGTGATCAGATGCATCTACATACCTTTGTAGATCGCGAGCGGAAGCGTTCAAAGAACGGGGATGAGGGAGTCGTACTCGTCGTGATCCAAATCACCGGAGATCCTAGCGTCGAACGGACGGCACCTCCGCGTTCAACACACGTACGGTCAGTGTGACGTCTCCTCCTTCTTGATCCAGCAAGGGGGAAGGAGAGGTTGATGAAGATCCAGCAGCACGACGGCGTGGTGGTGGATGCAGCAGTCACCGCAGCAGGGCTTCGCCGAGCTTCTGCGAGAGAGAGAGGTGTAGCAGGGGAGAGGGAGGCGCCAAGGCTTCAGGGGTGCGGCTGCCCTCCCTCCCCCCCTTTATATAGGCCCCCCTAGGGGGTGCGCCGACCCTAGGAGATGGGATCTCCTAGGGGGGGCGGCGGCCAAGGGGGTGGAGTGCCCCCAAGGCAAGTGGAGGCGCCCCCTCCCCTAGGGTTCCCAACCCCAGGCGCATGGGGGGGCCAAGGGGGGGGCGCACCAGCCCACTATGGGCTGGTTCCCTCCCCACTTCATCCCATGGGGCCCTCCGGGATGGGTGGCCCCACCCGGTGGACCCCCGGGACCCTTCCGGTGGTCCCGGTACAATACCGTTGACCCCCGAAACTCTCCCGATGGCCGAAACTGCACTTCCTATATATAATTCTTCACCTACGGACCATTACGGAACTCCTCGTGACGTCCGGGATCTCATCCGAGACTCCGAACAACTTTCGGGTTACTGCATACTCATATCTCTACAACCCTAGCGTCACCGAACCTTAAGTGTGTAGACCCTACGGGTTCGGGAGACATGTAGACATGACCGAGACGACTCTCCGGTCAATAACCAACAACAGGATCTGGATACCCATGTTGGCTCCCACATGCTCCTCGATGATCTCATCGGATGAACCACGATGTCGAGGATTCAAGCAACCCCGTATACAATTCCCTTTGTCAATCGGTACGTTACTTGCCCGAGATTCGATCGTCGGTATCCCAATACCTTGTTCAATCTCGTTACCGGCAAGTCACTTTACTCGTACCGTAATGCATGATCCCGTGACCAGACACTTGGTCACTTTGAGCTCATTATGATGATGCATTACCGAGTGGGCCCAGAGAAACCTCTCCGTCATATGGAGTGACAAATCCCAGTCTTGATCCGTGTCAACCCAACACACACTTTCGGAGATACCTGTAGTATACCTTTATAGTCACCCAGTTACGTTGTGACGTTTGGTACACCCAAAGCACTCCTACGGTATCCGGGAGTTACACGATCTCATGGTCTAAGGAAAAGATACTTGACATTGGAAAAACTCTAGCAAACGAACGATCTTGTGCTATGTTTAGGATTGGGTCTTGTCCATCACATCATTCTCCTAATGATGTGATCTCGTTATCAATGACATCCAATGTCCATAGTCAGGAAACCATGACTATCTGTTGATCAATGAGCTAGTCAACTAGAGGCTTACTAGGGACATGTTGGTGTCTATGTATTCACACATGTATTACGATTTCCAGATAACATAATTATAGCATGAATAAAAGAAAATCATCATGAACAAGGAAATATAATAATAATCCTTTTATTATTGCCTCTAGGGCATATTTCCAATAGTTGGACCACTTGCTGCTAAGGTGGGGGAGGTCTTGTATGTGGAGCAACAGCCCAAGACTTTACAAGAAATTTTTAGCATGTATGGGTGCGCATTAAAGTTGATAAACCGTTGAAGAACGCGGTGTCCATGATCAGAGATAACAAGCATCGCCGTGTGTGGCATGTTGGGACACCGGTTTAAAGAACATGGTAATGGGGTGCATCCGCCATCGGCGCTGGTCTTCAAAGACCTGCGAGCAGCTTGGTATATGCGCAGTGGCAGTGGCCCAGGAGAAGGGCGAGGACGTCGGGGTGGCCGACATGGAGGCAGAAGGGGAGGTCGCTCCAATCCAGCTGACCGGGATTATGACACACATGGCATGGGAGCTGAGGAAGAAGAGACGGATGAATTTCCTAAGGGGGATATGTCAATGGTGGACCAAAACTGGAAGAGGACGACCTCAACTGACAATGATGTTGTAGAGGACAACGACGATCCAACAGGCAAGAGCACTCATAGTTCAGCAAACCATATTGGCAATCAGCTTGCAATAGTTCCCGTGAGTACTTCACCTATCAGCCCTCCCCCAAAGAGGGATCCAAAGCGCAACAAACTTTCAGATGGCAAGGACGTAACTGCTGCTTCCAAGAACCCACTGGTGGGCCCTTTCGATGGGCGCTGCCGGGGACAATGAGTGCTCTAGTTTGGAACTGCCGTGGAGCGGGACAGTCCATGAGATTCGCGAACTCGCGAAGAATTTTACCCTACCCTCTTGTGTATTACTGAAACTCAAATAGATGGCAGTAGGGTAGAAGCTCTAGCAGGAACTTTAGGCTTCGACTATGCCTATGCAGTTGATAGCCAAGGTAAAAGTGGTGGTATAGGTTTGTTTTGGAATAATGCAATAAAAGTTGAGATTTTGGGTTATTCTGTGTACCATTTGGACGTTTTGGTGCAGGAGCAAGGGCATGAGATGTGGTGAATGACTTGTGTGTATGGTGAAGCTCAAACTCATCTGCGTCACCAAACTTGGGACGTTATGAAAAACATTAGTATGTTGTGTGATGTGTCGTGGCTCTGTATTGGGGATTTCAATGAAGTCCTGCAACCAAATGAGCACGAGGGAGTAGGTAGGAGAAGCAACGCTCAGATGCAAGCGTTTAGAGAGGCCATGAATGTGTGCATGTTACTTGATCTAGGCTATAAGGGCCGGTTTTGGACTTATGAAAAAAGGTTCCGAGGGGAAATTTTACAAGATGCAAGCTAGATAGAGCACTCTCCAATGCTCAGTGGACTTCCTTGTTTCCACTGGCTAGCGTCAAACATTTAACTGTGGTTACCTCGGATCACTGTCCAATATTACTGGACTTGGGGAGATCCCAAGGAACAAGGCAAAAGTCAGCTTTTTGTTATGAAGTGAAGACCCACGAGGAACTGTGGGATACAATCACTAACGTTTGGGCCGGTGCACCATGCATGACTGTGGAAGAGATGAGACAAAAACTTTCAACCATGTCAAAGAACCTTGTTACTTGGAGTCGTGATACTTTCGGCAGTGTGCGTAAACAAATCAAAACGTTGAAACAAGGATTACAGAAGCTACGTGATGATCCACCGAGGACCGTTCCTACCCATGTGGAGTTAAAAATTAATGAAAAGTTGATTGAAATGTATCACCGTGAGGAAATTATGTGGAGGCAAAGGGCCGGAGTTGAGTGGTTGTCCGCAGGCGACAAGAACACAAGATTTTTCCATCTGCGTGCAAGCCTAAAAAGGAAAAAGAATATGATCAAGGCCCTCTAGAATTCTTTGGCGGTCATAGTTGAGGATCCTAGAGAGCTAAACACATTAGCTACAGACTTTTATAAGGCCCTTTATGCTTCAGAAGGTGTGCATGACATGTCGGCTGTGCTGGATCATGTCCCATGTAAAGTGACAAAAAGCATGAATGCGGATCTCTGTGCCTCATATACTAAAGAAGAGGTAAAAACTGCACTCTTTCAGATGTTCCCTACGAAGGCCCCTAGACCAGATGGTTTTCCAGCGCATTTTTATCGGTGTCACTGGGATATATGCGGGGACGAAGTCACCAACGTCGTCCTCCGAATTGTGAGAGGTGAAGAGAGCGCAGAAAGCATAAATGATACGGTATTGGTTCCTATCCCAAAAGT
Source organism: Triticum urartu (assembly GCF_003073215.2). Taxonomy (NCBI): domain Eukaryota; kingdom Viridiplantae; phylum Streptophyta; class Magnoliopsida; order Poales; family Poaceae; genus Triticum; species Triticum urartu. The sequence goes on from NC_053022.1 coordinate 452,152,701, forward strand.
TACTAATCCTACTCTCTTATCACAGTACAAGCTGATTAGTTTGTGCAATGTGCTATACAAGATTGCATCCAAGGTCATGACCAACAGGCTAAAGCTTATTCTACCTGAAATTATTTTGAAGGAGCAATCTGCATTTGTGCCTGGCATGTTGATTACTCACAATATAATATGTGCTTACGAGTGCTTTCATTTTATGAAGAGGTCAAAATCAAAGAACAATAGCTTTTATGCATTAAAATTAGATATGATGAAAGCTTATGATAGATTGGAGTGGCCTTATCTACATGCTATCATGGCAAAGTTGGGCTTTGCTCAGGCATGGATCGATAAAGTGATGGGGATGGTCTCCTCGGTATCCTTTTCAGTTCTATTTAACAGGGAAAAGCTTGACAGTTTCAAGCCCACAAGAGGTATCAGGCAGGGAGATCCAATCCCCCCTACCTTTTCTTGATTGCAATAGAGGGCCTTTCGTGCCTCCTGAATTCCAGTTCTCAGTCATCATTGTTGCCCGGTGTAAAGGTGGCTCCTACGGCTCCATCCGTAAACCATCTTTTATTCGCAGATGACAGCCTGTTGCTTTTCAAGTCAAGTGTGGAGGGAGCAAATGCAGTATCAAACCTACTAGAATCATATTGTGTAGCTTCTGGGCAGAGGATAAATCGTGAGAAATCTTCTATCTTCTTTAGTAAGGGTTGTCCAATACCTTTGCGAGACAGTATGAAAGGTATACTACAAGTCCAGAATGAGTCCTTGACAGATCGATATTTGGGCATGCCTACTGATGTGGGTCACTCAAAAAAGGTACTTTCAAATATCTCACGGATAGAGTGTGGGACAAGGTCAAGGGGTGGATGGATAAACTTTTGCCTGCGGCGGGAAAAGAGGTTCTCATCAAGTCAGTAGCTCAGGAAATTCTACTATACTCTATGTCGTGCTTCAGACTCCCTAGATGACTGTGTGATAAGATAATATCTATTATACGCCAGTTTTGGTGGGGGAGCAATAGAGGAAAACGTAAGCCATGTTGGGTTGCTTGGGACGTTATGATACAACAAAAATTCATGGGAGGTCTCGGCTTTCGTGATCTCGAGATATTTAATTTGGCTTTACTTGCAAGGCAAGCATGGAGAGTGTTGAATGATCCAGATTCTCTGAGTGCACAAATTTTGAAAGAATTTTACTTTCCAGGGTCTGGGCCGATGGATGCTGAACTAGGGTCTCACCCTTCTCATATCTGGAGAGCTATTTTGGATGGGCGCAACATATTGTCTCAAGGCATTATAAAGAGGATTGGAGATGGTGGGTCCACACATATCTGGGAGCAGAATTGGATACTGAGGGATAGCTACAAGCGCCCCATTGCATCCTTAGTCCAAAACCCGCCGATCCGAGTTGCAAAACTTATTGAGAGCTCTACCGCGTCATGGAAGGAGGATGTTGTTCGCTCGGTGTTCACGCCCTTTGATGCAGAAGCTATCCTGAAAATTCCATTGTGTAATAGGAGACTTACAGATTTCTGGGCATGGAATAAGGAGAAGAGGGGATTATTCACGGTTCGCTCGGCTTACCGTTTGCTTGTTAGAACAAAACTAGAGAGGGAAGGATGGCTCAAGGAGAGGGAAGGCTCGTCTCACAATGCTACGGACCACATTGACTGGAATGCCATCTGGCAAGTTCAAGTGTCGTCAAAGCTAAGAGTATTTTTATGGTGCCTTGCTCAACACTCAGTGCCGTCTGGTGAAGTTCTACATCGCTGGAATATGGCCACCACTGGAGTGTGTGCTCTCTATGGAGCCCACGATACCTGGCGCCATGCTCTCTTGAGTTGCCCTATGTCCATATGCACGTGGGCTTTATCCTTGGAACAAGTGATCAAACAAATCATTATGAACCAGGAGGAGAATGCAAGGACCTGGATCTTCAATATGCATGACAAGCTACAGAATGATGAATTTTTCTGGCTCACCGTCTCATTGTGGCCAATCTGGAGTGCACGGCGTAAAGCTCTTCACGAGGGCATTTTTAAGAGTCCACATGCCATTAATGGATTCATCACATCGTACTTACAGGAGATACAGTCTCTACCAAAGCCTAGCAGGAATGGTTCTATCTCAACAGCCCCAACAGGTAACGTGTGGATACCCCCTCCGCTCAACTTCTCAAAAGTAAATGTCGACGCTGCTGTCAGTCGAAATGGAAGGTATGGTGCTGTTGCTGCAATCAGTAGAGACCAACATGGGCAGTTCCAAGGGGCTTCCACAATTGTCTACCCTGCTATTGGGGATCCAGCTATGTTGGAGGCCATGGCAGTTAGAGAGGGTCTGGCTCTCTCAACAGATCTTTACAATCATCAGGTCCAAGTTGCCTCAGATTGCAAGAACATAGTAGAGGAAGTCAAGGAGGGGAGCTGGTCGAACTATGGCGCAATCATTCGTGAAATTAGAATGGATGTTAGTTTCTTTGTTTCTTGTAACATAGTTCATGAATTTAGGAGCTCAAATTATGAGGCTCGCAAGTTAGCAAAGTATGCTTTAAATTTAGGGCTTGGCCGTCATGTTTGCTTAGGTCAAGCTGATGATCTTTCTTTCGTCCCTGTAAACATTGTGACGAATTAATAAAGCTTCGCGAGATTGTTTAAAAAAAACCTGCCATCACCGACGAATCCTCGCGTTAGCATTACAAAAATATGGCAGATAAAAGGAACACCCTCTCCCTCTCTGGCTTGGAGAGGGCGATCTGACGGTGTCGAAAACTGTCCGCCAGATATCAAGCCACCGGCCGTCCGCTAACCAGGCAATCTCGAAGACTTGACAAGTTGACATGGATGCTCGTTGTCTTCCCTCTCGTCCTTGCATGGCCAGCCGTACCGGGCAGCGGGCAGGCAATATTCTTGCCCCCCTCGTGCAGGCCTGCCCGCGCCCCGTCCCGCCCCTACTAGAAGAAGAACGCCAGCAAAGCTGATGACGATTTTGACGAGAGCAAACAGCGATCGACGTCGATCACACGACCACATGCACGGCACTGTGTCCGTGTCCGGCAAAAGGCGAGGCTGCCTACTCCGTAGACGTGCAGGCGAGGCGCAGTGCCACCATTGCCCTAGCTAGCTAGCCCTAGACGTGCACTCAATCGAGATGTTGTGCCGTGCTGTGACTCACGACGTCACCTCAAACATGGCCGCTTTTGAACTTTAGCTGCCTGCCCGTTACTGTTGGCGCCACAGTGAGGCCTCATCGACGTGATGTGTAAATAGTCAGTGGATCCGTCCGCCCGTCGATGATCACAGCGCCGCATGGCTTGGTTGGTTCGTTCATTGCTTGGCCTAATGGAAAGTGAGACGTACGTGCTAGTAGTACGTAGATCCTTGTCGTTGCCATGATTAGCGTAAGCCATGTGTGCGTGCATGGCATTGTCCTCCTTGAGCCCCGTGACTTGAAGCTCACATGCATGGATCCGCATTGTCAACGTTTTGAGCCGAGCTTTCCAGAAAAGTCCCACAAAGGGTAGTAGTAATTCCGCGCACCACTTTTGTACGTCCACTCTTTGGTGTAGCTTGCTTAACTTAATTACTGCTAGTTCCACAAAAGTAGCTTGCTTAACCTAACTTGATTCACATAGTGCCTAGTTTTGATGTTGGGATACGACACGACGCACGTGGATGCAACATTAATCAAGTGCCAGCATTTCCTTAACTTGATCCGCGACGCACTGGGTTTGTTTGCTTCGAGCTCACCTCGTCTTTTTTCTTTTTTCAGCTGGGAAATGCACCATTCTGTGCCATGCACTGGGTTTGTTTCCATTCATCCGGCGACGCCGGTCGATCACCGGATCCCGACGGTACAAACAGGACCCGCCCGACAAGCACCTGCAAGAAGCGTCAGGTACATACACACACGCGCGTGTACGTGAGCGCGGGGCCGCGCCGTGCGTCCACCAGAAGCCGTATCCGCATGATGTGTCGTGCCGTGCGCGCCCGGCCCGCTCTTGTTTCTCGTAACGCGCGGCACACCGGGGCTCTGCCCGGAGCGACGGTGTCGCCGGCTCGCCCGCTCTGGCACGGCAAGCGCACACGCACGGCACCCGCGCGCGCGCGCGATGGTACTGTCGTGGCCTCGTGGGGGCGCGACAGGGTCACGCCATCGACGCGACGCGACGCCGGAGGCTGTACCCCAGGGCCCGGCGGCGAGGCGTGCGGCAGTGTGCGTTGCGTTTGCCCGTGAGATGAGAAAACGCCTGAGTGCGTGGCATGCGGCATGGATTGGACGCCGACGCGCGTGGATGTGACGTTCCACTTCCATCCGTCCATGATGCATCCGTCCATCGGTCTGTCCATCGCTTTTATACATGTTGCCATCGATCTGCATGCATGGAATTCCGTATGTGCATACATGCGTGCGCGACGGGGAAAGCCGAACGATCGGTCTCTCATTTCTTTGCGTGCACCTTACCGTCTGTCGGTGCTAATAGTAGTACTACTCCGCATTTCTACCCCGGAAAGTGCAAATAGTGGCCGAGCTGCCAGTACAAAAAACACTAAAGGTAATAAGAATTATAAACATGTCCGTCGACCATCTGACGACGACGATAAGCATTGGAGCGAGCCGAAGTCATACCGTCGTCATTGCCCTCTGAGCCGGATAAACCTTGTTATAATAGACAGTCGAAAAATCAACGTGTTAAGACCGAATCGAACAAGTACACCAGAGGAGCAACCATCCCCAACAGCGGCGGCGCCAGGAATTAGGCGAGCCCCAGGCCGACCCAGGCAGCCTTCGTTCATTGTAGTTTACTGTAGCATTGTACATACAATAATTGCTACAGTCGAAGCAAACAACCATCACGCCCCAGGCAGGCGGCAGCCTGGGCCTGTGTCTCCGCCGCTGATCGCCAATAAAGAAAGTCATAGATCGGGAGCATCAAACCTGTAAGCATCTAAACGAAGACGAACAAAGTCCAAACCCAAAGATATAATCTCACAAGATCCGATGGAGACACACTTTCACACGCCCCTTCGACGAAACTAGATGCACCATCGGGACAGAGATAGAACGCGAGAGTCATTATTCCTACCGAGGGACATCGTCATCGCCAAACAGCCCCAACCAAGACGTTGAATCTAACAAAAACAAGAACGGAGTCCCCCCCGCCGGCAGGGCGGGGGCGGGGGGGGGGGGGGGGGGGGGGGGGGGGGGGGGGGGGGGGGGGGGGAGTGGAAGGGAGGTCCTCCGCACCTCCATGGCCCAGGCTATTGGGGATAGAGCGGACCAACAGCGACATCGATGGGAGGACGAGAAAGACCTAGGCTCTTTTCTTGTGGAGGAGGAAATAAATCTATTAGTAATAAGGGTTCATTTGATAAATGCCTTGAATTCTGGTGATTCCGAGAAACGCAACTGCAATTTCTAAACTTTAAAAAATGCAATTTCCAGTCCGCAATGATGTTTTTCAAAGTTTGCAAATTTTAAAGTGATATTTTTCAAAATTTGAAAATTGCAGTGCCGTTTTTAGAATCACCAGAATTCAAGTGGCATTTATGCAGTTAACCCTAATAATAATTGCTCCATATGTAAGGGTCCATTTATTTTACACCCTCCATCCATATATATAGGGTCTAATGCGGTTTACGAGGTTGCGTTTGACCATTGATAAGATTAACAATATATGAGATGTATGACATAAAAATTATATCATTAAAAACTCCTCTCACATACAAATCTAACGGTATACTTTGAGTAACGCACATAACATATATTACTGCTCTAATCCATGGTCAAAGGAAACCTCGAAATATTAGGCCCTATATATAAGGATGGAGGGAATAACTCTTCAACGACAATACATTTTCTACATCTTTTAAAAGTATGAACATAAGAATATCTTCTATACCTAAATAACTAGTCCTGACTAACCTATTTCTCTCACCATGTAAGCATGTCACCTCCACACATAACATGTATGGAGAAAGGTTCACCTCCAACTAACCTAATTCTCAAAACATGCAGGCGTGCTACATCATCATACAATATACATGGGAATAGTCTCACCTCGACATGCAAACATGCATGGGAATTTCCATTCTATCGTGATATTTACATTTAGTAAATACTATACAACTATACAATAATCAAACACAATAATTTATATGTATTTTTAGTTTTAGCGCTTATATTATTACTCCAACCATTCATGTTTCATAAACATGTACGTTCTGTAGTATGCGTACGAAATTATCCCGCCACAACATGCCGGGTATCATCTTGTTTCTGTAGTATGCGTACGAAATTTCATAAACATGTATGTTCATATGTGATGTACACACAAAAAAACAAATACACATATAAAATGAATTTTCTCTTTGTTGTATTTAGGATAGAATTTTGTATTTTTTTTGTGTAGCCTACAAATAATCGTATTATTTAGTGAAACTTTACGGATACTCAAAGAACAAGTATATGTATTTGCAAGGAAAAAAATAATTTTGGGAAAATTTTAAAATATTTCAAAGAAAATCAAAATGGGCTACACGAAGCCCAACCTATAAAACACCGCCCTTCAGGTAGACACTAGAAAGCAATGTATCACCCCGATTGAAGGCGAAGGAGGCAGTGTACGCGTATGGAAGTTGGTAGAAAGGAAGGTACAATGCGAAAATGCCAAATGGAAGCTGAGTTCCATGAAGGCCTTAATTAAAAAAAAAACTATTTCTCTCGACATGTATGGATGCAACCTCATCACATAACATGCATGGAGAAATGTCGACTCCCAGTGACCTAATTCTCTAAACATGCAAGTGTGACACAGCATCATGCAACATGCATGGAAAAAGACTCACCTCAACACACCAAACAAGCATGGGAATTCCATTCAATCGTGATATTTACATTTAATAAAATATTATACAACTATACAATAATCAATAACAATAAGTCATATGTATTTTTAGTTCTACCGCTTATATTATTACTACAAACATTCATGTTTCATACATGGAATCTCATTGACTTATTGCAAACTATCCCGCAACAACGTGCGGGACATCATCTTGTATATGTAATATTTGCGTACAAAATTTCATAAACATATATGTTCATATGTGATTTACAGAAGAAAAAAAATACGTATATTAAAATGAATCTTCTCTTTGTTGTATTTAGGCTAGAATTTTGTACTTTTGGTGTAGCCTACAAATAACAATATTATTTGGTGGAATTTTTTGGATACTCAAAGAACATGTATATGTATTTGTGAGGAAAAAATATTTATGAAATTTTAAAATATATTTCAAAGAAAATCTAAAGGAGATACCGAACCCATCTTATAAAACGCCGCGCTTCGGGTAGACACTAGAAAGCAGCGTATCACTCCGATTGAAGGTGAAGGAGACGGTGGTACGTGAATGGAAGTTTGTAGAAGGGAAGTACCGTGCGGAAATGCCAAATGGAGGCTGAGCTCCATAGAGGCCTTATTTAAAAAAAATCAAATTCATACTTTAATGTTTCAAATACATGAAAAAAATACACATATGCCCAGAGGCATTGTACATGTGTGCAAATTTTTATGATGAAATATGAGAGCTACACAAATAATATGTGGCTTATCAGCACATGTATTGTTCATCCTCAAAGTCCTTTTTCTTTGTGCAGCTCGCAATTCAAAGGATTTCATCATCATTATTACTATTATGAGCTCTAAATTTGATATCAGCATCAAATTCGGTAACAACATTGACATTTACCTCTTCTTTACCTTTAATCACGTCAATCAACTCAGCAATTTTGGCGCTCTTTTCTTCAATGATGGAGTTTACCTTCTTCACAGTTGACATTTCGGCATGTCATTGGTCATGGTTTTCTTACATATCATCAAACAACTTATTTGCTTCAACAATCAAACCTCCCATGACAGTTCCTCTTGCAGTAGTATCTAACATATTTTAATAGAACTTCTAACTGCCTCTTTCATTTATCCAAACCAGTGATATTAGAATTAGAACGTAATTGCATTATTTTCGTAGGTGGAGAAAACTATGTCATAAACATGTTGGAACAATTGCTCCGTGGGGTAACAGTTCCTCCGGGCAAGCCTACATGTCATTCCTTAGGTCTTCCTCTCAAAGAGAAAGGAAAAAGAAACAACTTTAGAGCATGGTGTTCATATTCCTTTGAACGTGTCATATTGCATAATTCAGTTAAAGCGTGTAAGTGCATACCAGCATCTTGAAAGGTGGAACCTTCAAATTGGTTTTGTTCAACCATCGTGACAAGGTGAGGTTTTATCTTCAAATGCTTGGCCGCAACATCAGGTAAAGCGATAGTTGCACACATAAAGTTCCCATTGGGAGTTGCAAACTCCCCAAGTTTCTTAGCCATGATCGACAACCGCGGAAAAAAGGAATAGAGGACAAAACAAAACTAAAACAAACAAAAAATGATACCCTTAGTCACCTCTCTAGTGTAGTAAAGATGCTTCCCCAGCAAAGGTGCCAGAAAAAGGTTTTGATTACCTTTGACCCGATTTCGGATTGCAGATAGTCTTTTAACTTTTTCCCCAAGGATGACCTGGGTATCACGCGAGATAATCAAGTGCTTTAGGAGACAGAGGCAATGCAAGGCGGGGCGGCTGAGGGAGTCCTGGATTAGGGGGTGTTCGGATAGCCGGACTATACCTTCAGCCGGACTCTTGGACTATGAAGATACAAGATTGAAGACTTCGTCCCGTGTCCGGAAGGGACTTTCCTTGGCGTGGAAGGCAAACTTGGCGATACGGATAGGTAGATCTCCTACCATTGTAACCGACTCTATGTAACCCTAACCCTCTCCGGTGTCTATATAAACCGGAGGCTTCTAGGGTTTAGCCTCTCTGATCTCGTGGTAGATCTACTCTTGTACTACCCATATCATCAATATTAATCAAGCAGGACGTAGGGTTTTACCTCCATCAAGAGGGCCCGAACCTGGGTAAAACTTCGTGTCCCTTGTCTCCTGTTACCATCCGGCCTAGACGCACAGTTCGGGACCCCCTACCCGAGATCCGCCGGTTTTGCCACCGACATTGGTGCTTTCATTGAGAGTTCCTCTGTGTCGTCGCCATCAGGAAGGATGCCTCGCCCCGTATTTAAAGATGGCACCGTTGCTAAGGGAGCTTTGGCTGTCGGCCAAACCCTTCGGCTAGGTGGTTTTCTTATGACCGCCTGTTCGGCTTATGCGCCGACGATGACCTCTCGAGCCAACGAAAACAATCTTCATGTCAGGTCGGAACTCGCCGAGCAGTTAGATCCAATGGAGCTCTCCTCCATAAACGAGCTCTTGGATCGCATCGCCGCCCTGGGAGTCGCTACGGATTACGACCAGATTGGGCCTAAACCCGATTTGAGAGAGACTAACTCTCCCCAAGTCACCCATCACGTTGCCGTGGTAGAGGGACAGTGCTGCGACCCTTCATCTATCTTAAGGACTAGCTACGTCCGGATTCCCGATCCCTCCAAGCCGGATACCCGCGGAGGGGAGGATATCACTCAAGACCTGAACTTAGAGTCAGGCGAGGGGCTGGATTCATTGGACAACATCCAGGAATCCAAATTTTCGAGTTCGGAAATTCCTCGGCCTTTGAGCCTCAGATTGGGTGAGGCTTCGGATTTAATTCCACCCACCCACCCGAACATAAGAGATCTATCCCAAATCAGGCAAGAGCCCGAAGAAACAGTACATCATTACTGGGCCAGATTCCTCCTGGTTAGGAACAAGATAAGGGACTGCCGCGAGGAAGACGCAATCTCAATCTTCTACAATAAATTGCACGGACAAGGGAATCCTCAACGCCATAAGTCGCCGTGATATTACACACTTCGCTGACTTGGCGTCCATTGTACGAAAGTACTGTGCGATGGAAAGCGCCTGGAAAACCGAAATAAAATTTTGGGACGATCCGGCCCTGAATACAAACCCAGTCCTAGCCGCGCCAAACATTGGCGAACCAATGCTATTGTACATTGCAGCAACACATCAGGTTGTAAGCGCAGTGCTCGTCGTCGAACGAGAAACGGACGGACACAAATTCCTCCTTCAAAAGCCGGTCTATTATGTGTCCACTGTCCTCACTCCGTGCAAATCACGGTACCCGCATTATCAAAAGATTGCGTACGCGGTATTCATGGCATCCTGGAAGCTACGACACTACTTTCAAGAGTGTTCAATAACAGTAGCCTCGGAAGTACCACTTAACGATATTATAAACAACGGTGACGCAACGGGCCGGATTGCAAAATGGGCCATTGAGCTCCTCCCGTTCGACATAACTTATAAGCCACGGCGAGCCATCAAGTCGCAAGTTTTGGCCGACTTCGTCGCGGAATGGACGGAGGCCGAACTCCCTAAAGAGTACGGCACATATTCAAATTGGATCATGCATTTCGACGGCTCCAAGCTGTTGGCCGGACTAGGGGCTGGCGTTGTTTTGATGTCCCCCACAGGAGACACAGTTCAATACGTACTCCAGATTATGTACACAGACTCCAACAATGCAGCCGAATATGAGGCCCTTTTACATGGTCTCCGGATGGCAGTATCCATGGGCATTCAACGCCTAGAGGTGCGCAGGGACTCGAACCTCGCAATATCCCAAATAAATGGAGACTTCGATGCCAAGGATCCAAAAATGGTAGCTTACCGCAACTCCGTCCTAAAAATGTCAGCTCGGTTCAAAGGGCTTGAATTTCACCATATAGCCCGGAAAAATAATCAGGCGGCAGATGTCCTGGCACGCATTGGCGCAAAACGCGATGTAGTCCCCCCCAACATCTTCTTGGAAAGGTTGTTCAATCCATCCGTAGTATGGGAAGGGGAGCCGAATAATAACAGCCCGGACCCAACCGCACTGCCCGGCACCGAACATTCTGACACAATCGGAGGCTCTGCCAATGAAATAACACCTTCAGCCCACGTAATAATGGCCGTCATCGCCCCGTGGACAGAACCATTCCTCGCCTACCTTACTAGGCAGGAACTCCCCGAGGACCAAAATGAGGCATGCTGCATAGTGCGGCGATCCAAAGCCTACAAAGTCCACGAGGGAGAGCTCTATAAGAAAAGCACTACCGGAGTCCTTCAAAGGTGCATCTCCGAAGAGGAAGGGCGGAACCTCCTGGCTGAAATTCATGCCGGACTCGGCGGTCATCACGCTGCAGCTCGGTCCCTTGTAAGCAAGGCCTTCCGTACAGGCTTTTATTGGCCGACGGCCCGGGCAGACGCCCAGGACTTAGTCCAACGATGCGTCGGTTGCCAGCTCTTTGCAAACCAAAGCCATATGCCACCCACCGCCCTCCAAACTATCCCCATCACTTGGCCCTTCGCGGTCTGGGCGCTTGACATGGTTGGACCCCTTAAAGGCGGAACCCACAAGTAAAAATACTTACTGGTCATGGTGGATAAGTTCACCAAATGGATAGAAGCCAAGCCTGTTAAGACGTCCGAATCCGGACCGGTGATAGACTTTATATCCGGGATTGTACACCATTACGGCGTCCCCCACAGCATCATCACTGATAACGACACGAACTTTATGGCCGACGAGGTAAAACTCTGGTGCAAAAACATGGGCATCAAGCTCGATTATGCTTCCGTCTATCACCCACAAACTAACGGCCAGGTCGAACGTGCAAATGGTCTTATCATGAGCGGCATCAAACCCAGATTAGTGCGGTCCCTCAAGGAATCTAACACGCACTGGGTAAAGGAGCTCGACTCCGTACTCTGGGGGTTGCAGACCACGCCGAATCGCACCACCGGACACACACCATTCTTTATGGTGTACGGCGTAGAGGCAGTTTTGCCTTGCGACATAATTCATGACTCACCTCGAGTGCGCATGTACGAAGAAAGAGAAGCCGAGCTCGATCGGCAGGACAGTTTGGACGCATTGGAGAAGGAGCGTGACGTGGCAAAAGCCCGTTCCGCATTCTATCAACAGCAGGCTCGAAGATACCAAAGCAGAGAAGTACGGGCCAAAAATTACAACGTTGGCGAATTAGTTCTACGCCTGCCGGACAAGAAAAAGGACAAACTCAAGCCCAAGTGTCCCTTCATAATTGAACAAGTCCTGACTGGTGGAGCGTACCGCCTGCGAGATGCATCGGATAACCGACTCGAGCCGAACCCATGGAACGCAGCCCGTCTCCGAAGATTCTATGCCTAGCGCTGGACTCTGGGTTCGTCTCTTTCCTCTGTCCATTTTTTATATACTGTCTGTCTTACATTTCTCTCCTTCTCCCCTTCCTTTCTCTTATAGCCTTTAAAGGCTCATCAAATAACGTGCCATTCGCACTCATTAAACCTGGGGGCTTCTTTTAACAGAAGCTTATTTATACGGGCTTCATGCCCAACACATGTGTTACACTTCCGCATGTACCTTTTATTTCACCATTACATGCATCGATATGACTTAAGTTTTGGCCAAGCTGGGTTGCCTGGCTCCTGTGCTTACCCCTACGTTCCCGATTATTTAGCTAGGCGGTAAAGGGAGCACCTCTGCGATTGTTACTGCCGGATCAGCCGGATGTGTACCTCAGACTGGGTAAAGCCGAAAGCTAGCGTTCTTAAGGGAATATTCGGTCGGTGACCTAAAAGATTGTTACGGCATATCTCTCTCAAGGTAATTTTGGTGATTGATGATAACATGCTTGCGGACTAATCTTGTGCGTTGAATTATTCACAGATTCTCCCCTGGCACGAGACGCTTTCTTCCCCTCGGAGTGTATTTCAAGACGGTGTAGCTCTTTCGTTTCTTTCTCGGTAGACTAGTTGCATAGAGGGCACCGTACTATCAAGAGGGGGTCCGCTGGGGTTTTGCTTGGGTGGAATCATCACGTACACATCAGCTTCTCACCCTCCGAGCTTTTCCTGTCCATTAAAGAGATCTCTCCTCTCTTCCTTGTTCTGTCTAGGTCTAAGCGGCAGTACCGCGCACCCAGCGGTAGTACCGCTGAGAAGCCACAAGCGGCAGTACCGCTTTGCAGCGGTAGTACCGCCGTGGCTCCACAGCAGTAGTACCGCTGGGGGCCTGGCACCTCCGCCTGGTCCTCAGCTTCCTTGAGAGATCCCTTCTCCCTCTCTATCGCGCCCCAGCGGTAGTACCGCACTACCTGCGGTACTACGGCTGAAGGGTCACAAGCGGCAGTATCGCTCCACAGCGGTACTACCGCCCTTGACCCCTCTGCCGTAGTACCGCTGGGTAGTCTGGCTCCTACCGCCTTGATTCGAGAGGTCTTTTTCTTGTGTCGGGTTTTGCGGCACTAGTCACGGTTGTAGTGGCGGTAGTACCGTTCCAGGAGCGGTAGTACCGCCCTACCACCGCGGTAGTACCACATTTGGGTTCGTTCCCTACTAAGTCTCCTCAGCGCGGCAGTACCGCTGGTTGGCGCGGCAGTATCATCGCCTGGCGGTAGTACCGCCCCCTCTCAGCGGTAGTACCGCCCTGTGCGGGGCTGGTTGGTGGGGGGCAACGAGATTGTTGCCCCCACTATAAAAGGGAGTCCCCTTCCTCCTTCTCACCTACCTCTTCCTCCTCCAAGCTCCATTTATTGCTCAAGCTCCATTAAATACTCCAAGCTTAATTTCCGCCCGATCTATCTCTCTAGCCAATCAAATTTGTTGATTTGCTCGGGAGTGGTTGAGAAGGCCCCGATCTACACTTCCACCCAAGGGATTTTCGATTCCCCCACTCATCCCTAGCGGATCTTGTTACTCTTGGGTGTTTGAGCACCCTAGACGGTTGAGGTCACCTCGGAGCCATATTCCATTGTGGTGAAGCTTCGTGGTCTTGTTGGGAGCCTCCGATTAAGTTGTGGAGATTGCCCCAACCTTGTTTGTAAAGGTTCGGTCGCCGCCTTCAAGGGCACCAATAGTGGAATCACGGCATCTCGCATTGTGTGAGGGCGTGAGGAGAATACGGTGGCCCTAGTGGCTTCTTGGGGAGCATTGTGCCTCCACACCGCTCCAACGGAGACGTACTTCCCCTCAAAAGGAAGGAACTTCGGTAACACATCCTCGTCTCCACCGGATCCACTCTTGGTTATCTCTTACCTTTACTTGTGCAAGCTCTCTATTGTTTCTACCCTTGCTTGCTTGTATGCTTGTTGTTATTGCATCATATAGGTTGCCCACCTAGTTGCACATCTAGACAACCTACTTTGATGCAAAGTTTAATTTGGTAAAGAAAAGCTAAAAATTGGTAGTTGCCTATTCACCCCCCCTTTAGTCAACCATATCGATCCTTTCAATTGGTATCAGAGCCTCGTCTCTTTATTAAGGACTTTACCATCCAAAGAGTATGGTTGATACCATAGACGGTGTGGAGGAACACTCCGGTGTGAATCCGATCTCGTCTACGGGAGATGGGGGAACTTCGGTCTCTCATGAGGAGTTCAATGTGGCCTTGGAGACATTGAAAACCTCCATGACGACCGAAGTTGAAAGCATGTTTACTAAATTTCTTGAGGGGCTTAAACTATCCACCGCACCGTTGAAAGTGGGTGATCCCGCCAACAAGGTGTCGGACGCTATCCCCGACAAGGGGGAAGCTAGTAGTGAAAAGGCTCCTTCTTCTAGTCAAGAATGGCACCGACATCTTTGCCCATGTGGAACCACCATTTGTTTATGGTGGACCGGTTCCTTCCACTCATTTGAATCACGCCGGTCCTCCCCCTAAGATTGTGAAAAATGAGGATTTTGATTCTTGGTTTTACCGCTTTAAACGTCATTTAAATCATGTGAACACTAACCTTTGGAGAATCATTGAAGAAGGTTTCTATCCACATGATCCAAGCAACTTCACTCCTCGAGAAGCCGCGGACAATCAATTCAATGAGAATGCTCTCTTCATCATTCAAGATGCAATTCCACCCGAAGACCTACCTCATCTTTGTCCCTTCGCCTTGGCCAAAGATGCATGGCATTGTGTCGTGTCTCTTTACCGAGGAAGCGCAAGCATTCAACGCTCCAACTATGAAGTTGTACAAGATGAGGCCGATGAGTTTGCAATGAAGGAAGATGAAGAACCTCGTGAGCTTTATCGGAGAGTAACCAAACTCGCGGTCTCACTACAAGATCACGGGAGCAAGGACACGGATGACAATTGGATCAAGTGCAAATTCCTCAAGGCAATAATGCCCTACCACAAGGCCATGTCCTCCGTCATTCGTCAAAGACCGGACTTCCACACTTTGACCTCAAGCGAAGTGTTGGATGAGTTTATGGCCATGAACATTTTGGACAAGACCGCCGACAATGCGGTGCTCCGTTCTCAACGGGCAAAGAAGCCTAACCTTGCATTGAAGGCCAAGCTCACCGTGGAAGAAGAAGAAGAGGAAGAAGAGGAGAGCAACCCCGAAGATACGAAGTATGCATATCATGAACACATGGCACTTGCTTCAAGGCAATTTTGGAGCAAGAAAAACTCGAGGCCCAACTTTAGCAAAAACAACTCGAGTGGCACAAGGGGCAAGCAACGTGTAAGGACTTGCTACAACTGCGGCAACGTGAGTCATTTTGTTGTGGAATGCCCATATGAGAAGAGGGAAGACAATGGTGGCAAACTCATCCGAAAGGACAAGGTCAAGTCGTTCCCCAACAAAAACAACTTCACCAAGAAGACTCCTCCCTAGGCTTTGGTTGTGCAAGAAGAGTACAATGAGGATGATGACGATGATGAAGATGATGAGTCGGTTGCCATGGCCTCCGTTGCCATTGCAACAACATCACGGGTGTCTCTCTTCGACTCACCCAACGAGAGCACCACCGCCAAGTGCCTCATGGCTAAAGCCACCAACAAGGTAACCTCCAACATCAAAACTACCATCATTAATCATCCTTCCCAAATGGATAGCATTAATGAACTTGAGGGAGCTAATGTGGAGGCTAACGAGTTTGAGGCCTTTATGGGCAAACTCAAGGGAAAATCCAAGAAGCACTTTGTTGCTCTCTTGGAACAACTGGGTGAGGCCAATGACATGATCGAGGCTCACGAAGACACCATCTCTAAGATGGAAGGGCATAGTCATGACTATGCCGATGAGATTTCGGATCTTTCCAATGCTCTTGAGGAAGAGCGTGGTCTTCGTTTGGCTCTTGAGGAGTCACACAATGTTGATCATGTTAAGTTAAAGAAAGATTATGATCATGCCCTCATTGTTTCTCGTGTGCTAAATTCCGAGAAGGCCAAACTCGGGGTTGATCTTGCTAGACTCAAAGAGGAGTTTGATATACTTGACAAGGCCCACAAGGCCTTGAAGGGTATTCACGCTAGTCTCAAGGAGTCTCATGATCAACTCCAAGTGAAGCTAACTAAGGAGAAAGCAACTTTTCCTCATATGGTTTTAATTGATAATGCAAATGCTACTAACCCGTGTTGTGAGCATATACATCTTGTTGAGGAAAATTCTAAGTTGAAGGAGCAACTTGAGAGAGGTCTTGCGACTTGCATACAAGGCAAGAAGAACATCAACGATCTCTTGATCAACCAAAAGGGAGGTGTGGCCAAGGAAGGGGTTGGGTACATGCCCGACTCCAAGAACAAGAAGAAGAATGACAAGACCAAACGACCTCCTCCCCTCATGCAAACCTTTGTGAGGGAGGGAGAGAGTGTCCCCGAGGAGGAGAAGAAGAACAATGTCAAGAAGGGCAATGTCACCCCTCCCAACAAAGCCGGCGATTTTAATCCTCCTTATGTGTTATGCCGTGCAAGTGATGGGCATGTTTATGCCAAATTTGTTGGTTCTCTTCATGAGTATATTGAATGGTCTATTTGGGTTCCTAAGACACTTGTTACTAACATCAAAGGACCCATCACAAAATGGGTACCTAAAACCAAGCACTGATCTCTTGTAGGTGTTTGCTTCCAGTGGTGGATCATGGTTGCTCAATAGCGGAGCTACAAATCATATGACCGGAAGCAAGGACTTGGTGGTGGACGTGCACAAAGTTCCATCTATGCCCACCAATGTCGAGTGGGGTGACGCCTCATCCTCTAAGGTATTGGGACTTGGCAAGGTGGTCATCTCTCATGATCTCACGATCGAGAAGGTCATGCTTGTTGAGTCCCTTGCATACAATTTACTTTCCGTTCGTCAACTTGCAATCATGGGCTTTGCCACTTTCTTTGATATCGATACCGTGGCCCTCTTGTGGAGCAAGACTCTTAAAGTAGCCTTTATTGGGCATGTCGAGAATGGTCTATATGTGATTAACTTTTCGGAGCGACCCACTAAGACCGCGACATGCCTAATGGCTAAAGTTGATGTGGGATGGCTTTGGCATCGCCGTTTAGCCCATGTCAATATGAGATCTTTGCAAAGTCTTCTCAAGGGGGACCATGTCCGTGGACTAACGAATGTTAGTTTTGTTAAAGATCGTGCTTGCAGTGCCTGTATCGAAGGAAAGCTACATGAGAAGGCTCACCCTCCCACGACTATCATTTATTCAAAGAGGCCCTTGGAGCTCCTTCACATGGATCTTTTTGGGCCCCCATCCTTCGATAGTCTTGGAGGAAGGAAGTATTGCTTGGTGATTGTGGATGACTACTCAAGGTACACATGGGTGTATTTCTTCAAGAGGAAGAGAGAGACCCAACAAACCGTCATTGACTTTGCAAATGAAGCACAACATCAACACAATGCAAAGATCTTGACAATAAGAAGTGACAATGGCACCGAGTTCAAGAACTACACCTTGGATGAATTTCTTAGTGATGAGGGAATCAAGCATCAATATTCTGCACCATACACCCCTCAACAAAATGGTGTTGTGGAGAGGAAGAACCGGACGTTGATGGATGCGGCAAGGACCATGATGGCGGAGTTCAAGTCTCCATACAACTTTTGGGCCGAAGCCATCAACACCGCGTGTCATGCATCCAATCGGCTCTACCTCCGCAAGGGCTTGAACAAGACCCCATATGAGATACTCACCGGTAACAAGCCCAACCTCAAGTACTTACGGGTATTCGGGTCTAAGTGTTTCATTCTCAAGAAAGGTGTTCGGTTGTCTAAATTTGAGGCTAGAGCTTATGAGGGCATATTCGTTGGTTATGCTACAAACTCTCATGCTTACCGTGTCCTCAATAAATCCACGAGACTTATTGAGGAGACGTGTAACGTGGAGTTTGATGAGAATAACGGCTCCCAAGTGGAGCAAAGTGGCACTTGTGATGTAGGTGATGAAATTCCTCCTCAAGCCATAAGAAGAATGGGTGTTGGTTTCATCCTACCCATTAAGGAACCCCTTGTGGCCGAAGGAGAAGGACAATGCTCCACTCAAGTGGAGCCATCACTAACCCAAGGCCCACACGCTTCCGAAGAACAAAGTGAAGGCCCTCAACCTCAGGAACGAGACCAAGGGCAAGATCATACTCAAGACGGTGTTGACACACCAAGTGATGCCCAAGGTCAAGTTCTCTCCCCCGAGCAAGTTCAATATCAAGAAAAAGCTCATGATGGCGCTCAAGATGAGCAAGTAACCGCTCCTCAACTCACCACCGAGGAGGAATTAGAGAGTCGTGCCACCAAGGTTGCTTCCAAGCTCTCCACCAAGGATCATCTCATGACGAATGTGCTTGGAAGCTTAAGAAAGGGGGTAAGCACTCGTAGACAATTAGCAAATTATTGTGAGAATCACGCGTTTGTCTCTTGTGTGGAACCCCACAAGGTCTATGAGGCGCTAGAAGATCCGGATTGGCTCAATGCCATGCACAAAGAACTCAACAACTTCGAGCGCAACAAAGTGAGGAGATTGGTGCCAAGGCCAACGGGGAACCATAATGTCATTGGAACCAAGTGGATATTCAAGAACAAGCAAGATGCCCATGGGATTATCATTCGCAACAAGGCTCGTTTGGTAGCACAAGGCTACTCCCAAGTCGAGGGTATCGACTACGGTGAAACCTTTGCTCCCGTTGCTCGTCTTGAATCCATTCGCATGTTGATTGCATATGCTTCTCATCATAACTTTAAGTTACAACAAATGGATGTGAAGAGTGCTTTTCTTAATGGTCCCATAAATGAATTGGTTTACGTCAAGCAACCCCCCGGGTTCGAGGATCCCTACTTTCCCGATCATGTGTATCAACTCGATAATGCACTCTATGGCCTTAAACAGGCCCCACGTGTGTGGTATGACCACCTTACCGAGTTGCTACAAGACCGTGGTTTTGAAGTTGGGCTAATCGACCCCACTCTTTTTACTAAGAAGGTCAAAGGGGAGTTGTTTGGGTGCCAATTATATGTTGATGATATTATCTTTGGTTCTCCTAACAAAGCTTTCAATGAGGAATTTGCCGCTCTCATGACCTCAAAGTTCGAGATGTCTTCCATGGGAGAGTTGAAGTACTTTCTAGGGTTCGAAGTGAAGCAAAGAAGAGAAGGAACCTTCATCAATCAATCCAAATACACCCAAGACATGCTCAAGAGATTCAAGCTAAGTGACGCCAAGCCGGCCTCCACTCCAATGCCCACCAAGTGCCAACTTGACTTAGATCCCAATGGTAAAGTGGTGGATCAAAAGGTATATCGTTCCATGTTTGGTTCCTTGCTTTACCTTTGTGCATCTAGACCGGACATCATGTTGAGTGTGGGAATTTGTGCACGGTTTCAAGCCGCACCTAAGGAAAGTCACTATGTGGCAGTCAAACGAATCTTTCGATATTTGGCTCATACCCTAAACTTTGGCTTATGGTACCCAAGAGGATCAAACTTCAAGCTTGTAGGGTAATCGGATTCCGATTGGGCGGGAGACAAAGTGGATAGGAAGTCCACTTCCGGAGGGTGCCAATTCCTTGGTTGCTCTTTGGTAAGTTGGTCTTCCAAAAAGCAAAGTTGTGTGTCTCTCTCGTCCACTGAGGCGGAGTATGTTGCCGCCGGTAGTTGTTGTGCACAACTTCTATGGATGAGGCAAACTTTAAAGGATTACGGTGTCACTTGTGACAAAGTGCCTCTTTGGTGTGACAATGAAAGTGCCATCAAGATTTCTCTCAACCCAGTGCAACACTTCAAGATGAAGCATATTGAGATTCGGTATCACTTCATCCGGGATCACATTAGGCGAGGAGAGATCGAGCTCAACTATGTCAACATTCATGACAACCTTGCAGATATCTTCACGAAGCCCTTGGATGAAGTAAGATTTCGTGAGTTAAGGCATGAGCTAAATATCATTGATTCGAGCAATGTGGCTTGAACCCGTGCACACCCTACCACGCTCAATTTGTTGTCTAGTTTAGGTGTAGGCATGGACATAGGGGGAGTGTTGTTCTCTCAATGAACTCTCCCTCCCCCCATTATGCATAAATTGATCAAGTCTTTCACTTTAGCCATTGTTGATGGCACTTGTGCTTAAAAGACGAGTTTTGGTCATGGGCCCAAGGTTAAAATCTTCGCGGTGCCATACCTTTTGACTCAAACATAGTTGGCCTCAGCCACCGCCCTCTTGTGAAGAGGTGTGTCTCGGTCGTTTGCTGGTGTGTTTGCCGTTTTTGTCGTTTCGTCGAGCTAAAGCCGTGTCTGTTTAGTTGCCGTGGCGTGATGGGCGGTACTACCGCTGGTGGTGCGCGGTACTACCGCTTATAAGCGGTACTACCGCCCCCCAGCGCGGTACTACCGCTGAGGGACGGGGCCAGGGGGTTAAGTCGGGGCAGGGGGAGGTTTCTTCTCCCCCATACCCATTCACTTCGCCCCTCTTGTCTCTTCCTCTCTCCAGCCTCCTCTCACCGCGGGAGGGCTCCGGCGGATCTCCGTCTCCGGGGCGTCCCTCTCCATTTCCTTTGGTGGAGTCGATCCCCACCTCGTCCTCTTGCCATGGATGCCGGTATTGCCCCCGTTCTTTCTTTCATTTTGTCTCCTTTTAGTTCTTGTTTCTTAGGGGCAATGGTGGTTGCATCTCTAGATTTTTGGCAAAATCTAGGCTTGAGTTGGTTGGAGAAGGCAACTAGACTATCTAGATTAGAGTTTGGTAGGATTATTTTTGAATTTGGTAGGCCGGTAGTGCCAGATCTGACTGCGGTAGTAAGAACCCGCTGTTTCACCGCCTCGTGCTATATGAACTGTTGTTTCTCCGCCTCAAGCAGTACTACCTCTCCTCTTGGAGCGGTACTACCGCTTGACCTAGAGCGGTACTACCGCTCGCTTCGGGGCGGTACTACCGCAAACAGGTCACGGTACTACCGCTGAATGCCAATTTCCATCATTTTCCTGCCTTACCTTGATCCTTTTGTTGAGTTTGTTGGCTTATGCTCGTTCTTTCTGGTTGTTTCGCGTTGTTCTTGTGTTTGGCTCCAGGTGATGACCGTTCCGAGCAGCAAGGTCGCCGTATCAACCCCGGGCGTGCCACATCAAAACGCTACCGCACCTTAGAGCCTGCCGGTGGTTCCTCGAGCACCCAACCGCCTCCAGCAAGTGCTTCTGCAAGTGTTCCTCCACCTCCTTAGCAATCGAAGCGAGCCGCCAACAAGCCAAAAGGGAATACTGTGACTGAGATGACCAACAAGGAGTTTTTGGAGAAGCGTCGCCGCAACCCCTATGCGGTGGACCAAGAACCCACTTTGGTCAACCGCCCGTTCTGGAACCATTTTCAGTTTGCCATCTACTTTGATGTGATCAAGGCCAAGAAGAATCTTTTTGTTGATGTTAGCTCCATTGACACTGATGCTATGGAGAAGGATCCAGAGTACTTTGGCGAAGCTCTTCAGATGTGCACTCAGCTAAACATTCTCAGGATCATGCAATTCAATAAGGATTTCGATGCGGATTTGGTGGCTCAATTCTATGCCACCGTCTACCTTGGGACGGATGTCGACAGGACTCTGACATGGATGACCAATGGCAAGCTGCTTTCTGTCAAGTGGAAGGCTTTCATGGAGTTACTTGATGTGGTGGATACTGGGCTTGAGACTCCTGTCGGTTTCCGTCCTCACCGCAATGCTACATCCACCCACAAGCAAGCCCTTTGGCCCTACTGCACTGTGAAGATTCACCCAGTAACTAAGAAGAAGACTTATGAGCTGTCTCCGTATCTGGACATTCTTCATCGCATATTCCGTGAGACTCTCTTCCCTCGGATCGGGAATCTGGATATGGTCCACTCTTACCTTATGGACATGCTCCTTTTCTGTCAGCATGAGAAGGAAGCAAGCACTGGAGAGAGCCTGGATATCTCTCATGTCATGTGGTCTGAACTTCTATCTGCCGTGTCTGAGCGCAAGTGTCCTATCTATGGTCCATTCATCATGAGGCTCATTGAGAGGGCCTGGGCACAGACTTATCCCAGGGTGCTGCTAGAGACTGGAGACTTGGTGTCTCATGAGATCAAGCGTCTGAGGAAGAAGGACAACTGGACAGCGCCTCACACAGGGGGTCCATCTGCTACTGCTGCCATGGGGACCGAGGGTGAGGCTGCTACTAATGATCATGAGGAGAACTTTGGCCCCTCTAGTGCAGAACCGTCATGGGCACAGAAACTTAAGCGCAAGATGAAGAAGCTTTTCTGCATGGAGTCTCATGGTCAGTACATGACTCATGTGGCGGAGAAGCATGCCAGGACGCGCCACAAGAAGCTCATGCGTCAGATGGGAGCAACTGTTGTCAGTGGGTCTGAGGGTCAGATCACTGAAGAGGAGGACTGGATTCATCAGAATTGCCACTAGACCGACTCCGATGCCGAGCAGTTTTCGACCCACGATGAAGATGCAGAGATGTGATGTTCGAGCTCTTCCTCCTCCCATCACCTGGAGTCGTAGTGTCACTCTATGTGAAAGTGTGTTATATCGACTAGAGGGGGGTGAATAGGCGATTTTTATGAAAGTCTTCAAAACGTGGAAGTTATGAAGACAAACGATAGAAATAACCTTATTACCATGCAGCGGAAGGTAGACTACACTAGGCAAGCCATAGTCAAGTATTTAATGAAGTGAAAGCACAATGACTTAATAGCAGCAATGTAGTAAGGATCAGGTAGGAAGATATTATAAGCCATACAGAACATGTAGTCACTCAGTGAAGACAAAAGATAGTGCAAATATACAATGACTTCACAAGGAGCAACAGTAAGTAAAGGGAAGGGAAGACGAAACCAGTGAATCGTTGAAGACAATGATTTGTTGGACCAGTTCCAGTTGCTGTGACAACTGTACATCTGGTTGGGGCGGCTAGGTATTTAAACCTTAGGACACACAGTCCCGGACACCCAGTCCTGAACACGCAGCTCAGGACACCCAGTCCTCACCGTATTCCCCTTGAGCTAAGGTCACACAGACCTCGCCCAATCACTCTGGTAAGTCTTCAAGGTAGACTCCCAAACCTTCACAGACTTCGTTCACCGGCAATCCACAATGTCTCTTAGATGCTCAGAACGCGATGCCTAACTGGCTGGAGGATGCACATTCCTCAAGTGTAATAAGTCTTCAGATCACACAGACAAGAAGACTTAAGTGATGCCCGATTCTCTCTGGCTCTAGGTGGTTAGGGCTTTATCCTCGCAAGGAATTCTCTCTCAAATGCTTCGAGGTGGGTTGCTCTCAAACGACAAAAGCCGTACTCTCAATCTGAGCAGCCAACCGTTTATGGTTGTGGGGGTGGGCTATTTATAGCCACTTGGCAACCCGACCTGATTTGTCCGAAATGACCATGGGTCACTAAGGAACTGACACATGTTCCAACGGTCAGATTTCAAACTCACACGGCAACTTTACTTGGGCTACAAGCAAAGCTGACTTGTCCGACTCTGGACAAGATTCACTCTCATAGTCTTCACTCGAAGACATAGGTTTTTGTTTAGGCATCACTTCAGTCATTCTGACTGGTTCTCTTGGACCCCACTTAACAGTACGGTGGTTCCTATGACTCAACACAAAAGAAAAAGAACTACGAAAGATCTAAGTCTTCGCGCTCCATAGGCTTCATGTGGTGTCTTCTCTTGTCATAGTCTTCAATGCGAATATCTTCATTTACCACCTTTGACTTCAATGTCTTCATACATTTTTAGGGGTCATCTCTGGTAGGAAAACCGAATCAATGAGGGACTTCTACCTGTGTTATCCTGCAATTCTCACAAACACATTAGTCCCTCAACTAGGTTTGTCGTCAATACTCCAAAACCAACTAGGGGTGGCACTAGATGCACTTACAATCTCCCCCTTTTTGGTGATTGATGACAAACTAGTTGAAGTTTTCAACAGGGAATATAATCTGTGAAATTGTAAAGGATAAGGAATTGTCTTCATAAGTTGCAAGGGCTCCCCCTGAAGATGTGCATATAGGTAATTTGCTTTTGGAATGCAAATGCACATGGCAGGTTGTACTTGTGGAGATCCACTTCAACTTATGATGACAATCCACTATGCATGTGAAAGTATATGAAGATAATGACATGCATAATGGAAAATGGACGTCTGCAGAATTATCTACGTGTGGAATTTGTCGTCGCACATGCGGAATTTATGATCGCAAAACAAAGTGGCAGATAAGTAGCAGACGACCATCGAGTTTAAGTGTTACAACTCAAAGAACCAAATGTAGCAAAACGAGAGTTGTAAGCACGAAGCAAAATATAAAGCACCCGCCCATATGGACCCGCTTGAAGACTATCAACCTCATATGCTTCTCCCCCTTTTGTCAGTAAGGACCAAAAAGGTTTGAAGACATAGAGCATCTACTCGTTCCCATGCGGAGTAGGTGAAGTAGCAGGGTCGTTGGTGGTGTTTGGCGGTGCTGAAGAGCTTGGAGCAGAGTTGACGCGTGCTGAAGGAGGTGGTGGTGAAGTAGCATCATCTTCATCCTCGATAACTCTGGCAGTCACTGTTGCAGCAGATGAAGAGAACTCAGAGTCTTCAAGGGGTGGAGTTCCTAGCAGCACAACTCTTCGAGGAGGTGTGGAGTCAAACTTGAATCGCTCAGTGAAGCCATCCTCTTGGAGATCATCTTCAGAACACATCATCGTTAGCCCCTTCCATGTACGGCGACATGTTTCATGGGCAACGAAAGCATTCTTGGTGGCAAGATTGCGAATGCGATTAACTTCCACCAAGAGGCTTTTCATCTGACGCTTCAGCCAGTCATGATGCCTATCCTATTTCTGATGAAGAGCCACAAGAAGCTCTCGGTCGTTGAGAACACGAGTGCGCTTCTTGGGTCTTGGAGCAGTTGTACTATCAGTGGCTTCAGTAGACGCAGGGTGTGGTGCACGTGTAGTGCCAGCCAAAGGATACACCCGAGTGACTGCTTCAACTCCTTCAATGTTCTGTGAGAAACTCTGATGCTCTGCATTCTGAAGACTTAGAGGTTCCTTTGCAGGCTCAGGATAGATGGCTTCAGTAGAGATATCCACATCAGGCAGAAAAATCCTATGATTGCGAGCAGATGGCTGATATGAGATATCGGAGTGAAGTTTAATTAGCCGCATTACCCATGGGGCGTAGAACTTCAAGCCAAACAGATCAGAGCCCGATGCAGCAAGTTGGTGGATGAATAAGTCCTGTGCATTGAAGCATTTTCCATGAAGAATATAGAAGACCAAAGTCTTCATTGCACCCTCAAGCTTGGCATTTGGAGAGTGCCCTTTGATGGGCCAGAGAGTTCGCCTGATGATGTGATAGATGGTTCGTGGCAGATACTCAAGGTCTTCAACGAAGAACTCTGTTGGATAAGCAGCATCTTGGGGCAATGGCTTCATCATGCTGAGCATCTGACTCATATCAGGTTCCGGCCTCTTAAAGATGCTCTCAATAGCTTCACTATGCAGCTGACAGCCATGCTCGTAGAGATCGCCAGGAGTGGGCGAACCAGTGAGCTCAATGATGTCAAATGCATTGGCTTCGTGATGAACATTTCCGGTCATCCACTCCAGGACCCAAGTCTTCGGATCTCTGCTGTACCCGCGGATGTGAAGTGTGGCATAGAATTGGAGCAGCAGCTCTTCATTCCAATGCTCTTGGTCAGTAACGAACGGCAGCAGTCCAACTTCCTTGAAGCAATCCAAAGCTTCTTCCAGACAGGGCAGACCAGCTATGGCTTCAATGTCAAGGCGCTTGTGTGGGAAGATGCGACCTTGGTTGTAAAGAATGCATGAGTAATAGCTTCGCTGAGGATAGCTCCAGAACCGATCAGATGATTTCCTTTCCCTTGAGTAGGGGTTCCTGGAGCTATCGAAGAATGTGTTGTCTGCCCTGAAGCCATTGATATTGAAGGAGCCAGGTGCTGATGCAGGACCTGGGAACCTTGGCAATCTTGGGATTGGCTTCTGTACCTGAGGCCTGTGCTCAACATGATAGTCGAATTGGGGACCGGCAGCAGACTCAGGAACATAAGTGACGGGATCAGTGGCTTCGTTGTCTTCTTTTTCCGTTGGGGAGGGCTCCACATTAGCTTCATTGGTGGCTGTGGCAGCCGCAAGATTTTCATCCTCCACTTGACGAGCTGGAGGGTCGGTCACAGGCACGTTCTCCTTGAGAACTGCTTCTTGTTGGGACAGGGGAGTGGGAACTTGTGGGACTTCTTCTTCCGCGGCTGATGCAGCCGGATTGTCTTTAGCAGAGACTTGAGGCCTTGGACCTTTGCGAAGCCTGCGCAACGCGGGCGACGCCTGTGGAGTTGGAGTGGGTTGGGCCTCATAGTCTTCTTCCTCTTATGGGCGATCTGCCCATGAAGCATCCTGTGCAATTGGTGTCAGTGGACGACCAATGCTGATGAGTTCGCTGTTCTGAGGAAGGACTGCACCATCTTCTACATTGTCATGTTGACCAATGTCTTCAGCAGCGATGGGATCAGCTACTGGAAAGTCTTCAGCTTCATGAGCCTCCGTGGAAGCAGGCTCATGGATAGTCAGTTGGCGTTCAGCTTCAGGATAGACCATAGAAATGGGTTCAACTATCAAGGGCTCTGTGGGAGCAGCCCGATCTTTCTTGGTCTTCCTCTTCTTCTTGGAGGGGGCAGTTGGAGAGGCTTCAGAATGTTTCCTCTTCCTGGCTTCAGCCTCAGCAGTCCTTGCCTTCTTGAGCTCTGAAGCTGTTGACCGCCTTTTTGGCTTCGAGCCAGTCATTTTAGTTGGGAAGACAATAGGAACTGCTTCCTGCCTTGGTGCGTCAGGTTCAGCCGTAGCAGGCTTCTTCTTCTTCTTTGCGGCCATCCTGGGGTCGATGCCAGGACGCCCAAGGGCCTTGCGCTTCTCAGCCTCATTATAGGCTTGCACACATCTGTCAGCCAGAGTCTTCATGCGCTCACGCGAACCCTGAGCTTCTGCATGTTTCTTTACAAAGGCTTCCTTGAGCTCGTGCATCATACTCTTGAAGTTCTTCACTTCCTGCACGCCGAGCTTGGCCATATGCTTCTTGAACTGAGCCTTTTCATAGTCAATCTTTTGCTTCAGTTCAACAATGCGCTGGGCAATAGCGAATTCTGAAGCAATGGCGCCTTGGAAGGCGACACTGAGGCCAATTGGTAGCTGCAGATCTTCAAAGCTGATGTTTGGCGTGTCAAACCACTCGTCAATGAAGTTGTGGATGATGGTCACATCAAAGAGAGGCAGATCATTGAAGATTTCTGCTTCTTCTTTGCTCTTGATGAGTTGCTCAAGAGCGTCATTTGCTAGATCTTCATCACTTGACAGATCAATGTCGTCATTGCGCAGAATGGCAGCAGCAGTTAGCTCTTGTCCGGTGTGAGGCAGAGGCATCTTGACTTTCTGGGGCTTGGAGATGCGAGATAAGTCTTCGGACTGCACACTGTCTTCAGGAGGTGCAGTTGCCAGTGGCTTCGCCCTTGAGATTTTTGGTGAGGGGGCAGGCTTTGAAGCTTTAGGCTTTTAATCTTCTTTGTCTTCGGTGCTGCAGGAGCTTCTTCTGATTCAGCGTCAGCTGCAGGCTCATTCACTGCAGTTCCTTGAACTAAGATGCGGGTGATGAGGCCTTCAAGGTTGTGGAAAGGACCGATGACATTGGGTTCTGCATCTCGTGTGCCATCTGCCCTTGGAGCTGAGGGACCAGGGTTGAAGTCTAACCCCAAAGTCTTCTTGTTCTGCTTCGCTGAGTTCTGGGCAAACTGGAAGTTGCGCTTGAACAGATTGTCGTCACGACACCATAGTAGTGACGATGGGTGTGCATCAGCTGGCTGTGGCCCACGGACCATGCAGGGATAGAAGCCTTGAGCAATGGCTTCATCTCTGGACCTGGGTAGAAGAATCTTGTATTAGATGTCTCCCCACGGTCTCTTGATGGCATTTTTCTCAGCATATTCTTGGGTTACAAATCGGTATTTGAACCATTGTTCTGCCCAATATCTTCGAATCCATTGGATTCGGGTCTTGCGTTGATTGTAATCCTCTTCAGGATCTGTCTTGTACAGTTCTGAGAGTTCATCTGGCAGATCTCTGGATGTTTCTCCACGACGCTTTCTGCCACCCTTCCTTGCTGCTTTCTCTGAAGCCATAAACTTTAACTTGAAAGGCTTCAACACGTTCAAGGCCTTCAAAGGTTTTCGCTTGCTGGACCAACAGGAACTGGCTTCGGGAGAATTAATGTGATGCTGTAAGAATTCTGCAAATGAATGCAGACTATGAGAACCAAAGGATTCTCCCACGGACATGTACCTATGACAGCATTAAGGTGCGAGGGAAGGGGAAGAGGTCATATGCATTCTCAGAAGATTTTGAAGATAAATCAGTTTAGAAGACATTGACCTCATTTTGCGAAGACATTCACTCATAGATAAGGAGTTGATTCCAGATTTGTACGAATCCACAGATCAGTACAAGTGAGGAATCTAACTACTTTGTGAAGCATAAGTGAATATACTAGGCATGTTATGAGATGCAGTATGAGAGAGATCTAACTTGTGTGAATAGAAACTGCTTGTGGTAGAAAGTGACAAATCCATAGGATCAATGGTGCTGTAAAAAGGAAGTTTTATTTACCACACTAAGAACTGCTAGACGAAGTGGAAGATGAGGCCGAGCAGTTCGATCTTCCATGCCCTAACTTGGCGACAGAGGACACCTACGGCGACGGCAGAGAGGACGATGTCCGCGGTCGGCGTGAAGACGGCGTCGGAGAGGTCGTGGCAGCGAAGCGCTTCGTCACCGGCATCGTCGAGGGCTAGCGGTGGCGCTAGGGTTCGTGCGAGAGTGGAAGAAGAGATAATGACCGCTGTGAAGTGTGTATTTATAGGTACATGGGTGGCACTGCGCTATTACACAGGTGCCCCTGGCGATTCGCATCTGAGGAACATGTGGCCTTTATGCGGCATTTTGGGGTTTTTTCCATGTCCCACGCACGCCTTGATTGTCGGGTGGTCGTTCCTACTTCTCCGGGTTTCATGTGGAGGAATGAGCATTGAAAACGGACTTAATGGTTGTCCCTGTATCTTCTGCTGACAAGGACGCAAAGAAGACATTCGACAGTTTCAATAGAATGCATATGATTTGGAGAGATAGAATTTGAGATAGAAAGCATAGAGAGGTTAGGGTCCGATCACATTCACTTAGTTCAAAAGATTCAACAATGAAGACATAGCTATAAGTGAATGCTGTAGAGGACAGAACACTAATATATATATATATATATCTATATAATCAACATAGTGAAGATAATCATGAAGATATGTTGAGATTGAAGCCAAACCAAATGTGAAGACATTGCAAGGTAACGCCATGAGTGAAACACTTCAAAATAGAACATTTGGTGGTGGCGTTACCCACCCTATAGGAAGTATTAGACCCAGACACGGCGCACAATTATCATGGCGCTCCGAAGTCAAATTCCACATTAATGTATTCACGCTTAGAATGTATGTCTTTATTGATTGAAGATATACTTTACTTCGTGTGTTGCACATCTAAGTCATCAATATGCATAAGGGTTAGGATGTGTGGCTGATCACAGGACATTTGAGGATTCCAGGATATTTAGCTCACACCGTAACTTGCAAAATCTCTTCTCATCCAAGGGCTTGGTGAAGATATCTGCCAATTGCTCTTCAGTGTTGACGTGTATGATATCAATATCTTCCTTCACAACATGATCTCTGAGAAAGTGATGACGAATTTCAATGTGCTTTGTCTTCGAGTGCTGAACTGGGTTGTTGGCGATCTTGATGGTGCTTTCGTTGTCGCAGTAAAGTGGCACTTGCTTCAGATGAATGCCATAGTCCTTGAGTGTTTGCTTCATCCACAGAAGCTGAGCGCAGCAAGATCCAACAGCAATGTATTCAGATTCAGCAGTGGAGAGAGATACACAGTTCTGCTTCTTTGAAGACCAACCTACAAGTGATCGTCCCAGAGAGTGACATGTGCCTGATGTAGACTTTCGATCAACTTTGTCACCAGCATAATCAGCATCCGAGAATCCAACCAGATCAAACTCTGAGCCCTTTGGATACCATAATCCTAGAGTTGGGGTGTGAGCCAAATATCAAAGAATTCGCTTCACAGCTAAGTGATGCGACTCCTTTGGTGCCGCTTGAAATCGAGCACACATGCAAACACTAAGCATAATATCTGGCCTAGATGCACATAGATAAAGTAAAGAACCAATCATGGAGTGGTATACCTTTTGATCGAACTCTTTACCATTGTCGTCGGGACCCAGATGATGTTTGGCTGGCATTGGTGTTGTGAAGCCTTTGTAGTCTTGCATACCGAACTTCTTCAGGCAATCTTTGAGATACTTCTCTTGAGATATGAAGATGCCGTTGCGTTGTTGTCGTATTTGAAGACCGAGGAAGAACTTCAGCTCTCCCATCATGGACATCTGATATTGCTCTTGCATCATATATCCAAACTCTTCACTATACTTCTGATTGGTGCAGCCGAAGATAATGTCATCCACATATATTTGGCACACAAACAGTTCACCATCATATGTCTTCGTGAAGAGAGTGGGGTCTAGGGAACTAGGTATGAAGCCTTTGCTCTTCAGGAAGTATTTGAGTGTGTCATACCAGGCCCGAGGGGCTTGTTTGAGGCCATACAGTGCCTTGCTGAGCTTGTATACCATGTCAGGATGTTTTGGATCTTCAAAGCCAGGCGGTTGTGCAACATACACTTCTTCTTCAACCTTGCCATTGAGAAAAGCACTCTTCACATCCATTTGATATAGAAGTATGCTGTGATGATTTTCATAGGCCAGCAGTATGCGTATGGCTTCAAGTCTAGCCACAGGAGCAAATGTTTCATCGAAGTCAATGCCTTCCACTTGAGTATATCCTTGAGCAACGAGGCGAGCTTTTTTCTGACAACTTGACCATGCTCATCTTGCTTGTTGCGGTATATCCATTTGGTGCCTATTATATTGTGCTTCCGTGGATCAGGACACTTAACTAGTTCCCATACATTATTCAGCTCAAACTGTTGAAGCTCTTCTTGCATAGCTTGAATCCATTCAGGTTCCATGAAGGCTTCTTCAAGTTTCTTGGGTTCTGTTATTGAGACGAATGCGAAGTGCCTGTTGGGGAACGTAGCAATAATTCAAAATTTTCCTACATGTCACCAAGATCAATCTATGGAGTCATCTAGCAACGAGGGAGGAGTGGATCTACATACCCTAGTAGATCACACGCGGAAGCGTTCAAGAGAACGGGGTTGATGGAGTCGTACTCGTCGTGATCCAAATCACCGATGATCCTAGCGCCGAACGGACGGCACCTCCGCGTTCAACACACGTATGGAGCAGCGACGTCTCCTCCTTCTTGATCCAGCAAGGGGGAGGAGAGGTTGATGGAGATCCAGCAGCACGACGGCGTGGTGGTGGAAGTAGCGGGATTCCAACAGGGCTTCGCCAAGCGCTGCGGGAGGAGGGAGATGTGTCATGGGAGGGAGAGGGAGGCGCCAGGGATTAGGTATGGTTGCCCTCCCTTCCCCCCACTATATATAGGGCCAAGGGAGAGGGGGGGCGCAGTGTGACGCCCGGGTAATCAAGCTACAGTAACCCTCTGGTAATGATGCCACATCACCTCGATTATTGTTGATAATCTCGTGTTAGCTTTGAACCGAACCAAATTCAAATTTGAATTAAAGTCAAAACAATTAAAGTTTTCAAAAGTCAAAACTAAATTGTCCCTAATGTGTCTAATAATCCATAATAAATGCTGGTGAAGAAATTATCTCTTAATAAAATACTTAAATGCACTAAATAAACTAAAACAGTAGCAAAAAAATGATTATTTAAATGTTTTAAAATGATAAACAATTACAAACTAATATATTTAGGTGCCAAGTTAATTGTGGCAGTGGTATAATTCCTATTACCAATTTAGGGATCATTTTTGTACTTCACAAGACTAGATTACAATGAGGAACAAAATAAAACAGAAAAGAAAATAAATAAAAAGAACAAAAAAAAACAGAAAAAAAGGACCCCCCCACTGGGCCAGACGGCCCAGCCGGCCAGGCCACCCACCAGCCCAACTGGGCAAAGGCCCAACTGGCCGGCCCACCCCACTCCCTTAACCCCCTCACGCCGGAACCCTAACCCATCCCGTCGCCCCACTTCCCCCCCACTCCCCACGTCTCCCTCTCGTTCCCCCCCTCTCTCGTGGATCTGGATCGGGGGCAACCGACGCCCCGATCCCATCGCCCCCGACCCCGGCACGCCCGAACCCGCCGCCTCGTCCCTGCGCCCCGTCTACGCCGTCGTCTCGCCTCCTCACGTCCTCCTCGTCCCGAGCCGAGGCCGCCATTCCGGCGCCGCGCCCTCGACCCCGTCGCCCCGCCGCACTCGTCGCCGGCGACCCGAACGCCGCCCCCTTCCTCGTCCTCCTCCTCGAGCTCGAGACCGCTGCCCCGTTCCCTGCACCTTCCGTGAGCACCCCCCCTCTCTCCCCGTCCCCGTTGCCCGTTTCGGCCACCGCGCCGCCAAGCCCCGCTCCTGTGCGCTGCCGGCGTCGACTGCGCACGCAAGGCCGCACCCGCCTGCTCGACCCACCCCTCACGCCCGGCCGTGCCCTATGCATGTGCACACTCGCCGCTGCCCCGTGCTGAAGCTCCGCGTGCGCCGTGCTCGCCCACCGGTCGCCCGCGCCGTCCGCGGCTTGCGCGTGTCCGCCCCCTTGCTCGCGATGCTCCCCTCGCCCCGATCGCTGTTGCGTCCGCCGCCGCTCGCCGTCCCGCCATTTGCCCGCGCCGCGCCTTCGTTCCCTGCCCCGGCGCCACCCCGACGTGGCCTCGCCGCTGCCGCTGTCGTCCCAGGCGGCCGGGCTTGCCGTGCCCGTGGCCGGCGCCCCTTGCCCATCTGGGCATTTGCCAATCGGGCTGGGTGCCTGCGCCCGTAACCCGCGCGCCCGAATCGCTGTGGCCCTTTGGGCCACTGACATGTGGGGCCCGGCCCCAGAACGTTAAAAAAAGAGAGAGCAAAAAAAAGGAATTAAAAAATTAATTAATAATTAATTAATTAATTAGTGAATTAATTAACTTAATTAATCTTGTTTAGTTAACCTAATTAAGTATTGTGAGTTAATTAAATTGTGATTAGATTAGTTAGATCCTAATTAGAGTAAACAGTGTATGACATGCGGGACCCACACGTCAGATTGACCCAGTCAACACCCTGTTGACTGCTGACGTCATGCTGACGTCATGATGACGTCAGCAGACACTATTCTGGATAATGTTGATTAAATTAATTAAATAAATCCTAAAATTGATTTAAATCTTTTAAAATTAATATAAAATAAACCGTAGCTCGGATGGAAAAACTTTGTACATGAAAGTTGCTCAGAACGACGAGACGAATTTGGATACGCAGCCCGTTTATCCGCCACGCATCCCTAGCATAGCGAACACGCAACTTTCCCCCTCTGTTTCATCTGTGCGAAAACGCGAAACACCGGGGATACTTTCCCGGATGTTTCCCCCCTTCACCGGTATCACCTCATATCGCGATAGGGCACCCCTAACACCGCTACTTGTCATGTCATGCATCGCCATGCATCTGTTTGCTTAAATATTTATTGTTTCCCCCCCTCTTCTCTCGATAGACTCCGAGGCCGACGCCGCTGCTACCCAGTACGACTACGGAGTTGACGATCCCTCTCTCTTGCCAGAGCAACCAGGCAAGCCCCCCTTTGATCACCAGATATCGCCTACTCTTCTCTATACTGCTTGCATTAGAGTAGTGTAGCATGTTACTGTTTCCCGTTAATCCTATCCTGATGCATAGCCTGTCCTTGCTACTACTGTTGATACCTTTACCTGCAATCCTACTTGCTTAGTATAGGATGCTAGTATTTCCATCTGTGGCCCTACATTCTTGTCCGTCTGCCGTGCTATACTATTGGGCCGTGATCACTCGGGAGTTGATCACGGGTATATACTATATACTTTATACATGATACATGTGGTGACTAAAGACGGGTCAGCTTGAGGAGCACCCGCGAGTGGATCTTTGAGGCGGAGCGACAGGGCAGGTTCCGACCACCTAGGAGAGAGGTGGGCCTGGCCCTGGTCGACGTTCGCGGATACTTAACATGCTTAACGAGATCTGGGTATTTGATCTGAGTCTGGCCATTTGGTCTATACGCACTAACCATCTACGCGGGAGTAGTTATGGGTATCCCGGCGTCGTGGTATCAGCCGAAGCCTTCGTGACGTCAGCAACGGAGCGGCGCGTGCCGGATTGGACTGGAACGCCACTATGCTAGGTTTGCTTCCGGCCGCCCACGCAACGTGCAGGTGTGCTAAGGGCGATGGGCCCAGACCCCTGTGCGCTTAGGTTTAGACCGGCGTGCTGACCTCTCTGTTGTGCCTAGGTGGGGCTGCGACATGTTGATCTTCCGAGGCCGGGCATGACCCAGGAAAGTGTGTCCGGCCAAATGGGATCGAGCGTGTTGGGGTATGTGGTGCACCCCTGCAGGGAAGTTAACCTATTCGAATAGCCGTGATCTTCGGTAACAGGACGACTTGGAGTTGTACCTTGACCTTATGACAACTAGAACCGGATACTTAATAAAACACACCCTTCCAAGTGCCAGATACAACCGGTGATCGCTCTCTCACAGGGCGACGAGGGAAGGATCATCGGTTAGGATTATGCTATGCGATGCTACTTGGAGGACTTCAGTCTACTCTCTTCTACATGATGCAAGACGGAGGCTGCCAGAAGCGTAGACTTCGAAAGGACTAGTTATCACCCTCTTATTCTGGCATTCTGCAGTTCGGTCCACATATGATACTCTTATTCCATTTGATACCCATGCATATGTAGTGTAGCTCCTTGCTTGCGAGTACTTTGAATGAGTACTCACGGTTGCTTTCTCCCTCTTTCCCCCCTATCCCTTCTACCTGGTTGTCGCAACCAGATGTTGGAGCCCAGGAGCTAGACGTCACCGTCGACGACGACTCCTACTACACCGGAGGAGCCTACTACTACGTGATGCCCGGTGGCGACGACCAGGAGTAGTTAGGAGGATCCCAGGCAGGAGGCCTGCGCCTCTTTCGATCTGTATCCCAGTTTGTGTTAGCCATCTTATGGCAACTTGTTTAAATTATGTCTGTACTCA
Source organism: Triticum urartu (assembly GCF_003073215.2). NCBI lineage: Eukaryota > Viridiplantae > Streptophyta > Magnoliopsida > Poales > Poaceae > Triticum > Triticum urartu. The sequence continues at coordinate 452,188,213 of NC_053022.1, forward strand.
GATATTGTTGCTTCCGCTGACTCGTCTATGATCGAGCTCTTGTATTCGAGCCCTCGAGGCCCCTGGCTTGTAATATGATGCTTGTATGACTTATTTTATTTGTAGAGTTGTGTTCTGATATCTTCCCGTGAGTCCCTGATCTTGATCGTACACGTTTGCGTGTATGATTAGTGTACGATTGAATCGGGGGCGTCACACGCAGCCTTGGCCCTTCCTCCAAGGAAGGGTGCGGCCAGGGAGGAGTCCCTCCTCCCCAAGGCACCTCGGAGGTGCCTTCCCCCTTTAGGACTCTTCCTTTCCTTATCTCTTGGCGCATGGGCCTCTTGGGGCTGGTGCCCTTGGCCCATATAGGCCAAGGCGCACACCCCTACAGCCCATGTGGCCCCCCGAGGTGGGTGGCCCCACCCGGTGGACCCCCGGGACCCTTCCGGTGGTCCCGGTACAATACCGGTGACCCCGAAACTTGTCCCGATGGCCGAAATAGCACTTCCTACATATAATTCTTTACCTCCGGACCATTTCGAAACTCCTCGTGACGTCCGGGATCTCATCCGAGACTCCGAACAACTTTCGGGTTACCTCATACTAATATCTCTATAACCCTAGCGTCACCGAACCTTAAGTGTGTAGACCCTACGGGTTCGGGAGACATGCAGACATGACCGAGATGACTCTCCGGTCAATAACCAACAGCGGGATCTGGATACCCATGTTGGCTCCCACATGCTCCTCGATGATCTCATCTGATGAACCACGATGTCGAGGATTCAATCAATCCCGCATACAATTCCCTTTGTCTATCGGTATGTTACTTGCCCGAGATTCGATCGTCAGTATCCCGATACCTTGTTCAATCTCGTTACCGGCAAGTCTCTTTACTCGTTCCATAACACATCATCCCGTGATCAACTCCTTGATCACACTGTGCACATTATGATGATGTCCTACCGAGTGGGCCCAGAGATACCTCTCCGTCACACGGAGTGACAAATCCCAGTCTCGATTCGTGCCAACCCAACAGACACTTTCGGAGATACCTATAGTGTACCTTTATAGCCACCCAGTTACGTTGTGACGTTTGGCACACCCAAAGCACTCCTACGGTATCCGGGAGTTGCACAATCTCATGGTCTAAGGAAATGATACTTGACATTAGAAAAGCTTTAGCATACGAACTACATGATCTTGTGCTAGGCTTAGGATTGGGTCTTGTCCATCACATCATTCTCCTAATGATGTGATCCCGTTATCAACGACATCCAATGTCCATGGTTAGGAAACCGTAACCATCTATTGATCAACGAGCTAGTCAACTAGAGGTTTACTAGGGACATGGTGTTGTCTATGTATCCACACATGTATCTGAGTTTCCTATCAATACAATTCTAGCATGGATAATAAACGATTATCATGAACAAGGAAATATAATAATAACTAATTTATTATTGCCTCTAGGGCATATTTCCAACAGTCTCCCACTTGCACTAGAGTCAATAATCCAGTTCACATCGATATGTGATTAACACTCAAGGTCACATCCCCATGTGACTAACACCCAAACAGTTTACTAGAGTCAATAATCTAGTTCACATTACCATGTGATTAACACTCGATGAGTTCTGGGTTTGATCATGTTATGCTTGTGAGAGATGTTATAGTCAACGGGTCTGAATCTTTCAGATCCGTATGTACTTCGCAAATTTCTATGTCATCTTGTAGATGCTACTACTACGCTACATTTGGAGCTATTCCAAATAACTGTTTTACTTGGAGCTATTCTAAATTGTTGCTCCATTATACATATCCGGCATCTCTACTCAGAGCTATCCGGATAGGTGTGAAGCTTGCATCGACGTAACTCTTTACGTCGAACTCTTTATCACCTCCATAACCGAGAAACATATCCTTATTCCTCTAAGGATAATTTAGACCGCTATCTGGTGATCTACTCCTAGATTACCTTTGTACCCTCTTACCAGATATGTGGCAAGGCACACTCAGGTGCGGTACTTAGCATGGCATACCGTATAGAGCCTATGACAAAAGCATAGGGGACAACATTCGTCCTTTCTCTTTCTTCTGCCATGGTCGAGCTTTAAGTCTTAACTTCATACCTTATAACTCAGGCAAGAAATCCTTCTTTGACTGATCCATCTTGAACACCTTCAAGATCATGTCAAGGTATGTGCTCATTTGAAAGTACCATTAAGCGTTTTGATCTATCCTTATAGATCTTGATGCTCAATGTTCAAGTAGCTTAATCCAGGCTTTCCATTGAAAAACACCTTTCAAATGACCCTATATGCTTTCCAGAAATTCTACGTCATTTCTGATCCACAATATGTCAACAACATATACTCATCAGAAATTCTATAGTGCTCCCACTCACTTCTTTGGAAATACAAGTTTCTCATAAACTTTGTATAAACCCAAAATCTTTGATCATCATCAAAGCATACATTCCAACTCCAAGATGCTTACTCCAGTCCCTAGAAGGTTTGCTAGAGCTTTGCATACTTATTAGCATCTTTCAGGATTGACAAAACCTTCCGGTTTGTATCACATACAACCTTTCCTCAAAAAAAACATCGAGGAAACAATGTTTTGACATCCTATCTGCAAGATTTCATAAATAATGCAGTAATCGCTAATATAATTCCAACAGACTCTTAGCATCGCTATGAGTGAGAAAGTCTCATCGTAGTCAACTCCTTGAACTTGTCGGAAAACATCATAACGACAAGTCGAGCTTTCTTAATGGTGACATTTACCATCATTGTTCGTCTTCCTTTTAAAATCCATCTGTACTCAACAGCCTCACGACCATCGAGTTGTTCTGTCAAAGTCTACACTTTGTTTCCATACATGGATCCTCTCTCGGATTTTATGGCCTCGAGCCATTTATCGGAATCCGGGCCCACCATCGCTTCTCCATAGCTCGTAGGTTCATTGTTGTCTAGCAACATGACTTCCAAGACAGGATTACGTACCACTCTGAAGTAGTACGCATCCTTGTCATCCCACGAGGTTTGGTAGTGACTTGATCTGAAGTTTCATGATCACTATCATAAGCTTCCACTTCAATTGGTGTAGGTGCCACAGGAACAACTCCCTGTGCCCTGTCACACACTAGTTGAAGAGACGGTTTAATAACCTCATCAAGTCTCCACCATCCTCCCATTCAATTCTTTCGAGAGAAACTTTTCCTCGAGAAAGGACCCGATTCTAGAAACAATCCCTTATTGCTTTCGAATCTGAGACAGGAGGTATACCCAACTGTTTTGGGTGTCCTATGAAGATGCATTTATCCGCTTTGGGTTCGAGCTTATCAGCCTGAAACTTTTCACATAAGCGTCGCAGCCCCAAACTTTTAAGAAATGACAGCTTAGGTTTCTCTAAACCATAGTTCATACGGTGTCATCTCATCGGAATTACGTGGTGCCCTATTTAAAGTGAATGTGGTTGTCTTTAATGCCTAACCCATAAACTATCGTGGTAATTCGATAAGAGACATCATGGTATGCATCATATACAATAGGGTGCAGTTATGATGTTCGGACACACCATCACACTATGGTGTTCCAGGCTGTATTAGTTGTGAAAGAATTTCCACAATGTCTTAATTCTGTGCCAAACTCGTAATTCAGATATTCATCTCTATGATCATATCATAGATATTTTATCCTCTTGTCACGACGATCTTTCAACTTCACCCTGAAATTACTTGAACCTTTCAATAATTCAGACTCGTGATTCATTAAGTAAATATACTCAACATCTACTCAAATCATCTGTAAAGTAAGAACATAACGATATCCACTACATGCCTCAGCACTCATTGGACTGCACACATCAAAATGTATTACTTCCAACAAGTTGCTTTCTAGTTCCATTTTACCGAAAACGAGGCTTTCAGTCATCTTGCCCATGTGGTATGATTTGCATGTCTCAAGTGATTCAAAATCAAGTGAGTCCAAACAGTCCATTTGCATGGAGTTTCTTCATGCATATACACCAATAGACATGGTTCGCATGTCTCAAACTTTTCAAAAATGAGTGAGTCCAAACATGGAGTCTCTTCATGCGTTTTATACCGATATGACTTAAGTGGCAGTGCCACAAGTAGGTGGTACTATCATTACTATCTTATATCTTTTGGCATGAACATGTGTATCACTATGATCGAGATTCAATGAACCATTCATTTTAGGTGTAAGACCATTGAAGGTATTATTCAAATAAAAAGAGTAACCATTATTCTCCTTAAAGAATAACCGTATTGCGATAAACATGATCCAATCATGTCTATGCTCAACGCAAAAACCAAATAACAATTATTTAGGTTTAACACCAATCTCGATGGTAGAGGGAGCGTGCGATGCTTGATCACATCAAGCTTGGAAAAACTTCCAACACATATTGCCAGCTCACCTTTAGCTAGTCTCCGTTTACTCCGCAGCCTTTTATTTTGAGTTACTAACACTTAGCAACCGAACCAGTATCTAATACCCTGGTGCTACTAGGAGTACTAGTAAAGTACACATTAACACAATGTATATCCAATATACTTCTATCGACCTTGCCAGCCTTCTCATCTACCAAGTATCTAGGGAAATTCTGCTCCAGTGGTTGTTCCCCTTATTACAGAAGCACTTAGTCTCGGGTTTGGGTTCAACCTTGGGTTTCTTCACTAGAGCAGCAGCTGATTTGCCGTTTCATGAAGTTTCCCTTCTTGCCCTTGCCCATCTTGAAACTAGTGGTTTCACCAACCATCAACAATTGATGCTCCTTCTTGATTTCTACTTTTGTGGTGTCAAACATCGTGAATATCTCAAGGATCATCATATATGTCCCTGATATATAATAGTTCATCATGAAGCTCTAGCAGCTTGGTGGTAATGACTTCGGAGAACCATCACTATTTCATCTGGAAGATCAACTCCCACTCGATTCAAGCGATTGTTGTACTCAGACAATCTGAGCACAAGCTCAACAATTGAGCTTTTCTCCCTTAGTTTGCAGGCTAAGAAAATCGTCGGAGGTCTTATACCTCTTGACGTGGGCACGAGCCTGAAATCACAATTTCAGCCCTCGAAACATCTCATATGTTTCGCGACGTTTCAAAACGTCTTCGGTGCCTCAACTCTAAACCGTTTAATTGAACTATCACGTAGTTATAAAAATGTGTATGTCAGATGTTCGCAACATCCACAGACGACGTTCGAGGTTCAGCACACTGAGCGGTGCATTAAGGACATAAGCCTTCTATGAAGCAATGAGGACAATCCTCACTTTACGGACCTAGTCCGCATAATTGCTACTATCAACTTTCAAGTAATTTTTCTCTAGGAACATATCTAAATAGTAGAACTGAAGCGCGAGCTACGACATAATTTGCGAAGACCTTTTGACTATGTTCAGGATAATTAAGTTCATCTTACGAACTCCCACTCAGATAGACATCCCTCCAGTCATCTAAGTGATTACATGATCCGATTCAACTAGGCCGTGTCCGATCATCATGTGAGACAGACTAGTCAACATCGGTGAACATCTTCATGTTGATCGTATCTTCTATACGACTCATGCTCGACCTTTCGGTCTCTTGTGTTCCGAGGCCATGTCTGTACATGCTAGGCTCGTCAAGTTAACCTAAGTGTTTCGCATGTGTTCCGAGGCCATGTCTGTACATGCTAGGCTCGTCAACACCCGTTGTATTCGAACGTAAGAATCTATACACCCAATCATCACGTGGTGCTTCGAAACAACAAACTTTCACAACGGTGCACAGTTAGGGGGAACACTTTCTTGAAATTTTAATGAGGGATCATCTTATTTACTACCGTCGTTCTAAGCAAATAAGATGTATAAACATGATAAACATCACATGCAATCAAACAGTGACATGATATGGCCAATATCATATTGCTCCTTTTGATCTCCATCTTCGGGGCTCCATGATCATCATCGTGACCGGCATGACACCATGATCTCCATCATCGTGTCTTCATGAAGTTGTCTCGCCAACTATTACTTCTACTTCTACAGCTAACGGTTAGCAATAAAGTAAAGTAATTACATGACGTTTATGTTGACACGCAGGTCATAAATAAATTAAGACAACTCCTATGGCTCCTGTCGGTTGTCATACTCATCGACATGCAAGTCGTGATTCCTATTACAAGAACATGATCATCTCATACATCACATATATCATTCATCACATCCTTTGGCCATATCACATCACATAGCATACCCTGCAAAAACAAGTTAGACGTCCTCTAATTGTTGTGCATGTTTTACGTGGCTGCTATGGGTTTCTAGCAAGAACGTTTCTTACCTACGCAAAAACCACAACGTGATATGCCAATTGCTATTTACGCTTCATAAGGACCCTTTTCATCGAATCAGATCCGACTAAAGTGGGAGAGACAGACACCCGCTAGCCACCTTATGCAACTAGTGCATGTCAGTCGGTGGAACCAGTCTCACGTAAGAGTACATGTAAGGTCGGTCCGGGCCGCTTCATCCCACAATGCCACCGAATCAAGATTGGACTAGTAACGGTAAGCATATTGAACAAAATCAACGCCCACAACTACTTTGTGTTCTACTCGTGCATAGAAACTACGCATAGACCTACCTCATGATGCCACTGTTGGGGAACGTAGCAATAATTCAAAATTTTCCTACGTGTCACCAAGATCAATCTATGGAGTCATCTAGCAATGAGGGAGGAGTGGATCTACATACCCTAGTAGATCGCGCGCGCGGAAGCGTTCAAGAGAACGGGGTTGATGGAGTCGTACTCGTCGTGATCCAAATCACCGATGATCCTAGCGCCGAACGGACGGCACCTCCGCGTTCAACACACGTATGGAGCAGCGACGTCTCCTCCTTCTTGATCCAGCAAGGGGGAGGAGAGGTTGATGGAGATCCAGCAGCACGACGGCGTGGTGGTGGAAGTAGCAGGATTCCAACAGGGCTTCGCCAAGCGCTGCGGGAGGAGGGAGATGTGTCATGGGAGGGAGAGGGAGGCGCCAGGGCTTAGGTATGGTTGCCCTCCCTTCCCCCCACTATATATAGGGCCAAGGGAGAGGGGGGCGTAGCCTTGGCCCTTCCTCCAAGGAAGGGTGCGGCCAGGGAGGAGTCCCTCCTCCCCAAGGCACCTCGGAGGTGCCTTCCCCCTTTAGGACTCTTCCTTTCCTTATCTCTTGGCGCATGGGCCTCTTGGGGCTGGTGCCCTTGGCCCATATAGGCCAAGGCGCACACCCCTACAGCCCATGTGGCCCCCCGGGGTGGGTGGCCCCACCCGGTGGACCCCCGGGACCCTTCCGGTGGTCCCGGTACAATACCGGTGACCCCGAAACTTGTCCCGATGGCCGAAATAGCACTTCCTACATATAATTCTTTACCTCCGGACCATTTCGAAACTCCTCGTGACGTCCGGGATCTCATCCAAGACTCCGAACAACTTTCGGGTTACCGCATACTAATATCTCTATAACCCTAGCGTCACCGAACCTTAAGTGTGTAGACCCTACGGGTTCGGGAGACATGCAGACATGACCGAGATGACTCTCCGGTCAATAACCAACAGCGGGATCTGGATACCCATGTTGGCTCCCACATGCTCCTCGATGATCTCATCGGATGAACCACGATGTCGAGGATTCAATCAATCTCGCATACAATTCCCTTTGTCTATCGGTATGTTACTTGCCCGAGATTCGATCGTCAGTATCCCGATACCTTGTTCAATCTCGTTACCGGCAAGTCTCTTTACTCATTCCGTAACACATCATCCCATGATCAACTCCTTGATCACACTGTGCACATTATGATGATGTCCTACCGAGTGGGCCCAGAGATACCTCTCCGTCACATGGAGTGACAAATCCCAGTCTCGATTCGTGCCAACCCAACAGACACTTTCGGAGATACCTGTAGTGTACCTTTATAGCCACCCAGTTACGTTGTGACGTTTGGCACACCCAAAGCACTCCTACGGTATCCGGGAGTTGCACAATCTCATGGTCTAAGGAAATAATACTTGACATTAGAAAAGCTTTAGCATACGAACTACATGATCTTGTGCTAGGCTTAGGATTGGGTCTTGTCCATCACATCATTCTCCTAATGATGTGATCCCGTTATCAACGACATCCAATGTCCATGGTCAGGAAACTGTAACCATCTATTGATCAACGAGCTAGTCAACTAGAGGTTTACTAGGGACATGGTGTTGTCTATGTATCCACACATGTATCTGAGTTTCCTATCAATACAATTCTAGCATGGATAATAAACGATTATCATGAACAAGGAAATATAATAATAACTAATTTATTATTGCCTCTAGGGTATATTTCCAACAGTGCCCACAGAAATTTGCTAGCTGAGTTGCCCTTGAACGAGTGAGTGGACCGGGTGCATTGATGCTATCAATTATTCTTTCAATCTGCACTTCATTGCCAACGCGAGGATGTACAGGGCGAAGACTTTGCTCTTGCTGATCATTGTCGTTGTTAGAAGGAATGTCTTTAGGCTGAGCATTGTCTTCATGTTGATCAGGTGCTGAGATGATAAGTTCTTCTTCAGGACGAGCTTCAGAAGGTATAATTTCTCCAGTTCCCATTAGTTTGATTGATTCACTGGATGGAACTTCATCTAGCGTATTTGGCAGTTGCTCTCTTTGTGAACCATTGGTCTCATCGAACCGCACATCCACTGTTTCGACCACTTTGTAATGAAAGAGATTGAAGACTCTGTAGGAGTGCGAATCCTTTCCATATCCAAGCATAAAACCCTCATGTGCTTTTGGTGCAAACTTTGAGGTGTGATGTGGGTCCTTGATCCAGCACCTTGCGCCAAATACTCTGAAGTAACTGACATTTGGCTTCTTGCCAGTAAGGAGCTCATAAGATGTCTTGTTCAGAAGCTTGTGAAGATAAACACGATTGATTGTATGGCATGCAGTATCAATGGCTTCAGGCCAGAATTTTCTTGGGGTCTTGTATTCATCTAGCATCGTTCTGGCCATCTCAATGAGTGTTCTGTTCTTGCGTTCGACGACGCCATTCTGCTGTGGCGTGTACGGGGCTGAGAATTCATGTGTGATGCCCAAGGTATCAAGATATGTATCAAGGCTAGTGTTCTTGAATTCAGTGCCATTGTCACTTCTGATGTGCTTTATCTTGGCGCCAGAATTGTTCATAGCTCGATTGGCGAAGCGTCTGAAGACATCCTGCACTTCAGTCTTGTAAAGGATTATGTGCACCCAAGTGTATCTAGAGTAATCATCAACAATAACGAAGCCATAGAGGCATGCAGTAGTAGTAAGAGTTGAGTAATGAGTGGGACCGAAAAGATCCATGTGAAGCAGTTCGAAGGGTCGAGTAGTGGTCATGATTGTCTTCGAAGGATGTTTGGCCCTCTTCATCTTCCCTGCTTCATAGGCACCGCATAAGTGGTCTTTCTTGAACTTGACGCCCTCGATGCCTATGACATGCTTCTTCGCAAGGGTGTGGAGGTTCCTCATGCTAGCATGCCCAAGCCTCCGATGCCAGAGCCAGCATTCTGAAGCTTTTGCTATAAGACATACGGCAAGCTGTGGTCCTGCTGAGAAATCTACTACGTACAGATCATCTTTTCGATACCCTTCAAACACTAGAGACTTGTCAGATTCCATTAGTACAAGGCAATGATATTTTCCAAATATTACGATCATGTTCAAATCGCAAAGCATTGAGACAGTCATTAAGTTGAAGCCAAGGGATTCAACAAACATGACTTTGTCCATGTGTTGATCCCTTGAGATTGCAACTCTACCTAGACCCAATACCTTAATTTTACCAGTGTCAGCAAATGTGATGTGGCTCTTGTCGGATGGACGTAAGGTTGAGTCCATAAGAGGACTTCTTTTGCCAGTCATGTGATTTGTACACCCACTATCAATAATCCATTCTGAAGACGCTGGTGTCGTACCCTACAGTGCAGTTAGGGGGATAGGCTTCACCAAGAGCATTGTGAAGCAAAAACATTTGACGAACCAATGGGTTATGAAAGCTTAGATCCAGATTAGGACTAATAGGGAGAGTAGCAAGCGATTCAGGAACGAAGTACATAGTAAGACCATTTAGGCATTTGATCTTGCGCCCTACAAGATGTTTAAGGTCCCCAGCAATGGCGTCAGACGATTTTGGTTTTCTGCTGGAGACCTTTCAATGCAAAAGAGAGTTAAGCTTTCTTAGCCACCCACATCTTCAAGGGTGGCTGAGAAGCAATAAGTCTAAGTGCAGCATCTGAGAATTTTGGCTTTGGAGCCCTAGCAAACAGTCTTGCTGGCGGACAATAGTACTCATAAGAATAAGCAGAATAGTTCTTGGTCTTATGAACATGGCGGTTTGATGAACCGCTCTCATATTCATATGCCTGAGTATGGTTTCCGTACAAAACATTTGCGTTAGTGCGACTCAGGTGAGTCCTCTGTCTGTATGAAGCCTTTGGACCGTATGAAGCCTTTGGTCTGAGGTTTGTCTTCTTCACATGAGGTGTCATGATGACATTCACAGGAAGATTCTCCAGACACCTTTTCGGAACCCAGATCTTCTTCATAGGCGGTCCATTCCTGCAGTTAGTACCAATGTACCTGGCAAACACTTCACCATTCTGATCCTTAAACAGTATATAGTTTGCATCAAAGGATTCATCAATGATAATGGGGTTAGCACAAGTGAAGCCAGATAGATTGGATGGGTCTGCTGAAGGTTCCTTTGCAGCAACCCACATGATTTTGGGGTACTGCTCAGGTTTCCAGTAAGAGCCATCAGCATTCATTTTCCTTACGAACCCAACACCCTCTTTCCTTGGGTTTTGGTTCAGTATCTGCTTTTTGAGGACATCACATAGTGTCTGATGCCCTTTAAAACTTTTGTACATCCCTGTTTCAAGCAATGTCTTCAACCTAGCATTATCATCAGCAATAGCAGTGGTATCCTCAGCAGAGGGGCTAGTTACCACATCAACAATTGAAGATATTGCAATAGTAGTAGCAGTAGAACATTCAGCAACAGAAGTAGCATTATCACGCTCAATGCATTTAAGACATGGTGGTTCAAATCCTTCCTGAGCGGGACTGATCTGTTTGGAGTGAAGTGACTCGTTTTCCTTTTGAAGATCTTCATGAACCGCTCTCAATTTCTCAAGATCTTGCTTCCTTTGAAGGTAATCATAGGAAAGCTTTTCATGAGTTGTTGAGAGTTTCATGACGACTTTCAAGTTCCTGATACTTAACGTGAAGATTTTTTATGTCTTCAATTAAGGATTCAGATCGAGTCATTTCAGCACCTAACAGATCATCGCTTCTGTCTAACAGTTTTTGAATATGTTCCATAGCTTTCTGCTGTTCAGTTGCAATTTTAGCAAGTGTTTTGTAGCTGGGTTTTGAATCACAATCAGAGTCATCGTCACTAGATGTTTGATAGTGAGTAGTTCGTGTGTTTACCTTGGCACCGCGTGCCATGAAGCAGTATGTAGAAGCAGAGTAGTCCTTGTCAATTGCATTGGTGTCGGTGACGAGGTCATTGTCTTCTGTATTGAAGATGGACTTGGCAACGTATGCTGTAGCCAGACTTGCGGCGCCTGAATCGGACTCCTCCTCAGACTCCACCTCCGCCTCCTCAGAAGCGGACTCCTCCTCTGAGTCCATTTCCTTGCCAACAAACGCACGTGCCTTGCCAGATGAGCCTTCTTGTGTGATGAAGACTTTGAGTAAGACTTGGACGAAGACTTTGAGTATTTCTTCTTCTTGTTGTCGTCAGAGTCATATTCCTTGCTCTTCTTCTTCTTTTTGTTCTCATTGTCCCACTGTGGACACTCAGAGATGAATTGGCCAGGTTTCTTGCACTTGTGACATGTTTTCTTCTTGTAGTCGTGAGCAGAAGCTTCATTATTCCTTGAGCTTGATCGGGAAGACTTTTTGAAGCCTTTCTTCTTGGTGAATTTTTGGAACTTCTTCACAAGCATAGCAAGTTCTCTTCCAATGTCTTCAGGATCATCAGAACTGCTGTCAGATTCTTCTTCAGATGAGGAGACAGCTTTTGCGTTCAAGGCACGAGTTTGCCCATAGTTTGGACCGTAGATATCTCTTTTTTCATAAAGCTGAAACTCATGTGTGTTGAGCCTCTCAAGTATTTCAGATGGATCGAGTGTCTTGAAATCAGGACGTTCTTGAATCATCAAGGCTAGGATGTCAAACAAACTATCAAGTGATCTCAGTAGTGTCTTAACGACTTCATGTTTGGTGATCTCAGTAGCGCCGAGGGCTTGAAGCTCATTTGTGATGTCAGTGAGTCGGTCAAAAGTGTGCTGGACATTCTCATTGTCATTTCGCTTGAAGCGGTTGAAGAGGTTGCGAAGTACACTGATTCTCTGATCTCTCTGGGTTGAGATGCTTTCATTGACCTTGGAGAGCCAGTCCCAGACCAGTTTAGATGTCTTCAAAGCACTCACACGGCCATATTGTCCTTTGGTCAGGTGACCACAGATGATATTCTTGGCAGTAGAGTCCAGTTGAACAAATTTCTTGACGTCAGCAGCAGTGACACCTTCTCCAGCCTTGGGAACGCCGTTTTCGACGACATACCATAGGTCGACATCAATGGCTTCAAGATGCATGCGCATCCTTTTCTTCTAGTAGGAATATTCAGTTCCATCGAAGACAGGGCACGCAGCGGAGACTTTAATTATCCCTGCAGTCGACATAGCTAAAACTCCAGGTGGTTAAACCGAATCACACAGAACAAGGGAGCACCTGGCTCTGATACCAATTGAAAGTGCGTTATATCGACTAGAGGGGGGGTGAATAGGCGATTTTTATGAAAGTCTTCAAAACGTGGAAGTTATGAAGACAAACGATAGAAATAAACCTATTACCATGCAGCGGAAGGTAGACTACACTAGGCAAGCCATAGTCAAGTATTCAATGAAGTGAAAGCACAATGACTTAATAGCAGCAATGTAGTAAGGATCAGGTAGGAAGATATTATGAATCCATACAGAACATGCAGTCACTCAGTGAAGACAAAAGATAGTGCAAACATACAATGACTTCACAAGGAGCAACAGTAAGTAAAGGGAAGGGAAGATGAAACCAGTGACTCGTTGAAGACAATGATTTGTTGGACCAGTTCCAGTTGCTGTGACAACTGTATGTCTGGTTGGGGAGTGTGGCGCCCCCGATTTAATCATACACTAATCATACACGCAAACGTGTACGATCAAGATCAGGGACTCACGGGAAGATATCACAACACAACTCTACAAATAAAATAAGTCATACAAGCATCATATTACAAGCCAGGGGCCTCGAGGGCTTGAATACAAGAGCTCGATCATAGACGAGTCAGCGGAAGCAACAATATCTGAGTACAGACATAAGTTAAACAAGTTTACCTTAAGAAGGCTAGCACAAACTGGGATACAGATCGAAAGAGGCGCAGGCCTCCTGCCTGGGATCCTCCTAACTACTCCTGGTCGTCGTCAGCAGGCAACACGTAGTAGTAGGCACCTCCGGTGTAGTAGGAGTCGTCGTCGAAGGTGGCATCTGGCTCCTGGGCTCCAACATTTGGTTGCGACAACCAGGTAGAAGGGATAGGGGGAAAAGAGGGAGAAAGCAACCGTGAGTACTCATCCAAAGTACTCGCAAGCAAGGAGCTACACTACATATGCATGGGTAAATGTGTAAAGGGCCATATCGGTGGACTGAACTGCAGAAAGCCAGAATAAGAGGGGGGGTAGCTAGTCCTTTCGAAGACTACGCTTCTGGCAGCCTCCGTCTTGCAGCATGTAGAAGAGAGTAGACTGAAGTCCTCCAAGTATCATCGCATAGCATAATCCTAACCGATGATCCTCCCCTCGTCGCCCTGTGAGAGAGCGATCATCGGTTGTATCTGGCACTTTGAAGGGTGTGTTTTATTAAGTATCCGGTTCTAGTTGTCATAAGGTCAAGGTACAACTCCAAGTCGTCCTGTTACCGAAGATCACGGCTATTCGAATAGATTAACTTCCCTGCAGGGGTGCACCACATACCCCAACATGCTTGATCCCATTTGGCCGGACACACTTTTCGGGGTCATGCCCGGCCACGAAAGATCAACACGTCGCAGCCCCACCTAGGCACAACAGAGAGGTCAGCACGCCGGTCTAAACCTAAGCGCACAGGGGTCTAGGCCCATCGCCCTTAGCACACCTGCACGTTGCAAACGCGGCCGGAAGCAGAACTAGCCCCCTTAATACAAGAGCAGGCTTACGTTCCAATCCGGCGCGCGCCGCTCAGTCGCTGACGTCACGAAGGCTTCGGCTGATACCACGACGCCGGGATACCCATAACTACTCCCGCGTAGATGGTTAGTGCGTATAAGCCAGATGGCCAGACTCAGATCAAATACCCAGATCTCGTTTAGCGTGTTAAGTATCCGCGAACGCTGACCAGGGCCAGGCCCACCTCTCTCCTAGGTGGTCTGAACCTGCCCTGTCGCTCCGCCTCAAAGATCCACTCGCGGGTGCTCCTACGAGCCGACCCGTCTTTAATCACCACATGTATCAAGTATAAAGTACATAGTATAAACCCGCGATCACCTCTCGAGTGATCACGGCCCGATAGTATAGCACAGCAGACGGACAAGAATGTAGGGCCACAGATGGAAATACTAGCATCCTATACTAAGCAAGTAGGATTGCAGGTAAAGGTATCAACAGTAGTAGCAAGGACAGGCTATGCGTCAGGATAGGAATAGCGAAAACAGTAACATGCTACACTACTCTAATGCAAGCAGTATAGAGAAGAGTAGGCGATATCTGGTGATCAAAGGGGAGGCTTGCCTGGTTGCTCTAGCAAGAGAGAGGGGTCGTCAACTCCATAGTCGTATTGGGTAGCAGCGGCGTCGGTCTCGGTGTCTAGCGAGAGAAGAGGGGGAAGAAACAATAAATATAATGCAAGCAAATGCATGACGATGCATGACATGACAAGTAACGGCGTTAGAGGTGCCCTAACGCGGTACAAGGTGGTACCGGTGAAGGGGGGGAAACATCTGGGAAATTATCCCCGGTGTTTCGCGTTTTCGGGCAGAGGAGCCGGAGGGGGAAGTTGCGTGTTCACTATGCTAGGGATGCATGATGAACGAACAGGCCGCGTATCCAGATACGTCTCGTCGTTCTGAGCAACTTTCATGTATAAAACTTTTTCATCCGAGTTACGGATTAAAAGATATGATTTTCTAAAGATTTTATTAATTTCTGGAATTTAATTAATTATTTAAATTAATTCGAAAAACAGATTAATGACATCAGCATGATGTCATGCTGACATCAGCAGTCAACAGGGTTGACTTGGTCAACCTGACCAGTGGGTCCAGTGGGACCCACCTGTCATACACTGTTTAGGTTAATTAGAGATTAGTTAATTTAAACATGATTAATTAACTTAATTAATTCACTAATTAATTAAATAATTAATTATTAATTTTATTAATTCATTTTTTTTATAAAACGTTCTGGGGCCGGGCCCCACATGTCTGTGGCCCATCGGGGCCTAGAGGGCGCGGGCGAGCGGGTGCGGGCGCTCGCCCGAACGGGGCGCGGGCAAGGCCGTGGCCGGCGATGGCCACCGGAGCGGCGGCGCGGCACCGGCAAGGGGAAGCAGGGGCGAGGCCAGGTGCAGTGGTGGCCGGCGGAAAGGCGGGGCCGCAAGGGCCACCGCAGGCGCGGCGGGCGCTAGGGAGGCGCAGCGGCAGCAGCGGTGCGCGGCCACGGCGGGGCTCGTGCGGTCGCGGTCGAGGGATAGGGGAGAGGGAGGAGCGGGGCGGCGCGCGCCCGTGCACGCGGTGGCAAGGGGCGACAAGCGGCGGCGCTTCGAGTGGAGGACGCGGGTCTCCGAGCGGCGCCGCGGTGCAGTGGCCGGAGTCGGGCGGCGGGTGCAGCGAGCAGGAGGGCACGGGGCCGTGGGCGGGCACTGGCCGGTCGGGAACGTGGCGCGGGCGCGGCCAGAGGTCGCCGGGCGCGGGCCAGGTGAGGGGGAGAGAAGGAGAGGCCAGGGGCGACCGGGCTGCAGCGGGGTTGTGCCGGGGCGCACGGGCGCGCGCGAGGTTGAGCGGGCGCGGCCGGGGCCTGGTGGCCGCGAGCGTGTGGTCGGGCGTGCGCACGCGGGAGGAAGCGGCGGCAGGCGAGCGCTGCGGGTGAGCGCGCGGAGGAGCACGACCGCGTCGACGGGGACGAGGGGGAGGAAGAGGCTGGGGGCCTCACCGGGTGCCTGTAGGGACTGGGCAACGGGGGTCGAGGTGGAGAGATGGGGACGGTGCGGCGAAGAGGATGCAGGCCGGCGAGGGAGGGTGGCGAGCTCCGGGCGTCGGCGAGCGACGGCGACCTCCTCCGATCCCGATCCAATCGGGAGAGAGGGGGAGATATTTTGTGCGGGGGGAAGTAGGGGGTGTCGGTGGAGTGGGGTGAGGTGGTGAGTGGATAAGGGGGGAGGGCGGCCGGTTGGGCCTGCGGCCGATTGGGCCGGCCAGCTGAGCCGATTCCCAGTAGGGGCCTCCCTCTTTCTTTTTTTTGTTTTCTGTTGTTTGTTTTTCCCCTTTGTATTTTCTTTTACTATTTCTTTTCTGTTTTAATTTATTCAAAAGCAGTTAGGCATTTTATAAAAATGTGTTTACTTCACCATAATTACCGATGCAATAATAGACATAGCCCGAACATTTTATTTTTAATATTTGAAAACTTTTATTGTCGACTTTTAAATTTAAGTTTGAATTTGACACGGTTTCGAATTATCCCGAGATTAGTAACAGTAATCGCAGATGTCATGGCATCATTAGGAGAGTTTTACTGTAGCCAAATTATCCGGGCGTTACAGGGAGGCTAGGTATTTAAACCTTAGGACACACGGTCCCGGACACCCAGTCCTGAACACGCAGCTCAGGACACCCAGTCCTCACCGTATTCCCCTTGAGCTAAGGTCACACAGACCTCGCCCAATCACTCTGGTAAGTCTTCAAGGTAGACTCCCAAACCTTCACAGACTTCGTTCACCGGCAATCCACAATGTCTCTTGGATGCTCAGAACGCGACGCCTAACCAGCTGGAGGATGCACAGTCCTCAAGTGTAATAAGTTTTCAGATCACACAGACAAGAAGACTTAAGTGATGCCCAATTCTCTCTGGCTCTGGGTGGTTAGGGATTTATCCTCGCAAGGAATTCTCTCTCAAAGGCTTCGAGGTGGGTTGCTCTCAAACGACAAAAGCCGTACTCTCAATCTGAGCAGCCAACCGTTTATGGTTGTGGGGGGTGGGCTATTTATAGCCACTTGGCAACCCGACCTGATTTGTCCGAAATGACCCTGGGTCACTCAGGAACTGACACGTGTTCCAACGGTCAGATTTCAAACTCACAGGGCAACTTTACTTGGGCTACAAGCAAAGCTGACTTGTCCGACTCTAGACAAGATTCGCTCTCATAGTCTTCACTCGAAGACATAGGTTTTTGTTTAGGCATCACTTCAGTCATTCTGACTGGTTCTCTTGGACCCCACTTAACAGTACGGTGGTTCCTATGACTCAACACAAAAGAAAAAGAACTACGAAAGATCTAAGTCTTCGAGCTCCATAGGCTTCATGTGGTGTCTTCTCTTGTCATAGTCTTCAATGTGAATATTTTCATTTACCACCGTTGACTTCAATGTCTTCATACATTTTTAGGGGTCCTCTCTGGTAGGAAAACCGAATCAATGAGGGACTTCTACCTGTGTTATCCTGCAATTCTCACAAACACATTAGTCCCTCAACTAGGTTTGTCGTCAACACTCCAAAACCAACTAGGGGTGGCACTAGATGCACTTACACTATGCCCTTTTTGGTGTCTCGCTGCCAAAGGGGGAGAGAGTGTAGGGATTTGCTTCTTGTGTCGTGCTTTGAGTCGTCTTGTGTTTTCTTGTGTGTTCCTTCTTTGGTTTGGTTTGGTGTGAGACCTAAGTCCTATTCATATGGTGTAAGACATATGCTCCCTATCGCTACCTTATTACTTATGTCATTTCAGAGTACTGTAGTTTATTGTGAGATGCATGCTTGTCCTGTTTACTCACTTCTCTCATATATTTTGTGCTTAGTATTGTTGGACTATAAAATATAGGGGGAGTGTTAATCCGAATGTGTGTGTCGTGCCTTCTCTAGGTGCACACATTCTGGGGGAGCCCGTCTATATTTTGTAGTTCTTAGTTTTCTTCGTTTCATCTCTTTTCCTTGCGCAAATCCCTAGTTGTCATTAATCCACCAAAAAGGGGGAGATTGTTACGGCATATCTCTCTCAAGGTAGTTTTGGTGATTGATGACAACATGTTTGCGGACTAATCTTGTGCGTTGAATTATTCATAGATTCTCCCCTGGCACGAGACGCTTTCTTCCTCTCGGAGTGTATTTCAAGATGGTGTAGCTCTTTCGTTTCTTTCTCGGTGGACTAGTTGCGTAGACGGCACCGTACTATCAAGAGGGGGTCCGCTGGGGTTTTGCTTGGGTGGAATCATCACATACACATCAGCTTCTCACCCTCCGAGCTTTTCCTGTCCATTGAAGAGATCTCTCCTATCTTCCTTGTTCTGTCTAGGTCTAAGCGGCAGTACCGCGCACCCAGCGGTAGTACCGCTGAGAAGCCACAAGCGGCAGTACCGCTTCGCAGCGGTAGTACTGCCGTGGCTCCACAACAGTAGTACCGCTAGGGGCCTGGCACCTCCGCCTGGTCCTCAGCTTCCTTGAGAGATCCCTTCTCCCTCTCTCTCGCGCCCCAGCGGTAGTACCGCATTGCCTGCGGTACTACGGCCGAAGGGTCACAAGCGGCAGTACCGCTCCACAGCGGTACTACCGCCCTTGACCCCTCTGCCATAGTACCGCTGGGTAGTATGGCTCCTACCGCCTCGATTCGAGAGGTCTTTTTCTCGTGTCGGGTTTTGCGGCACTAGTCACGGTTGTAGTGGCGGTAGTACCGTTCCAGGAGCGGTAGTACCGCCCTACCACCACGGTAGTACCGCATTTGGGTCCGTTTCCTACTAAGTCTCCTCAGCGCGGCAGTACCGCTGGTTGGTGCGGCAGTACCGTCGCCTGGCGGTAGTACCGCTGGTTGGTGCGGCAGTACCGTCGCCTGGCGGTAGTACCACCCCCTCTCAGCGGTAGTACCACCCTGTGCGGGGCTGGTTGGTGGGGGGCAACGGGATTGTTGCCCCCACTATAAAAGGGAGTCCCCTTCCTCCTTCTCACCTACCTCTTCCTCCTCCAAGCTCCATTCATTGCTCAAGCTCCATTAAATACTCCAAGCTTCATTTCCGCCCGATCTATCTCTCTAGCCAATCAAATTTGTTGATTTGCTCGGGAGTGGTTGAGAAGGCCCCGATCTACACTTCCACCAAGGGATTTTTGATTCCCCCACTCATCCCTAGCGGATCTTGTTACTCTTGGGTGTTTGAGCATCCTAGACGGTTGAGGTCACCTTGGAGCCATATTCCATTGTGGTGAAGCTTCGTGGTCTTGTTGGGAGCCTCCGATTAAGTTGTGGAGATTGCCCCAACCTTGTTTGTAAAGGTTCGGTCGCCGCCTTCAAGGCCACCAATAGTGGAATCACGGCATCTCGCATTGTGTGAGGGCGTGAGGAGAATACGGTGGCCCTAGTGGCTTCTTGGGGAGCATTGTGCCTCCACACCGCTCCAACGGAGACGTACTTCCCCTCAAAAGGAAGGAACTTCAGTAACACATCCTCGTCTCCACCGGATCCACTCTTGGTTATCTCTTACCTTTACTTGTGCAAGCTCTTTATTGTTTCTACCCTTGCTTTGCTTGTATGCTTGTTGTTATTGCATCATATAGGTTGCCCACCTAGTTGCACATCTAGACAACCTACTTTGATGCAAAGTTTAATTTGGTAAGGAAAAGCTAAAAATTGGTAGTTGCCTATTCACCCCCCTCTAGTCAACCATATCGATCCTTTCAAAGATGATCTTTTCACTTATTTATTTATGCGCCCCCAGATGCTTTTTCCCGCGTCTTTTTCGCAGAAGGGGCATGCACTTTAGGGCATGCCTCCCAGGGAAAGGAACCCCTAACGGAACTATTTTCCCTGGAAGATGTTTCTTACTAACCATGTAATATAACATAACTAATCGGGCACTTGTCTATTCATGCACTAATGACCCCTACGCCTGGTCTCCATGCATTCCCCGGTTCTTATATAACCGCATGGGAATTCGGACACACTTCGGACCGTCAGGTCCCGAGGCTGAAGCGAAAAGGTCGGCCATGACAAACGATCTACAATCCGGCTAGAAGGCATTATAAATGTCAATTAAATTACATAGTCATTCTGACTGATTGTATTCCTCTTCAATACCATCTAACAGGCTGTCTAATTTACAGTCCTGTTGGGAATACTTTGCGGCCAATTCTACTTGGCCGTATACTAAGCTTACAACGATCTCCTTCCCATCGGGCCCCACAGGACCGACCTCGGCCATGTGGTTGGGGTCAGCCTTTGTGTACCGCGTCTTCACCATGGCCCAGGCCTCCCTAGCGCCTTGACGGCAGGCCGATATCTTCCACAATCGGAAGCGCCGTCGTGCTCCCTTTAGCTTCTCCGCAAGCTCTCCAAAACCTTCGGGCATGGAGATGGATGGCCACAAGGCCTGGGCGACGCCTTGCATCGCCTGCCGAACTCGCTCGAGCAGTTGCGAGAGCTCGGGAAAAAGGTCACCCGTAGAACCGGGCATCTCCTCTGCAGGACGACCTGTTAGCACACCTACAGACATTACTCTGTTAGTCGACTTCCCCGCCGAACTTTTTTTCAAAGGTTCGTTCAAGCACTTACTAAATATGCCGCGCCGAAGCCGCTGATTCTCCTTAACGGAGTCTGACAGCTGGGCACGAACATCTTTCAGGTCGACGCCCAGCTTGGTGTTGGCATCTTGGAGATCGTTCTTCTCCCGCCTCACCTTTGTCAGCACCTTCTCACCAGCCTTCAGCTGGCATAGGAGTTGTTGCCTTTCCGGATTCAATCCGGCGCCATCTGCAATTTCATTTGTCAGATTCACACCCATGACGTGCTTCGCAAAATACTTATCTTTCGAAGCGTATATTACTAGAGGGGGTCTCCTTGGGCTCCCCTGCCGCGGCTAGTGCGGCCTCAAGTTGGGCTTTGCACTCTTCCAGCTCCTGGGACAGTAGGGAATTCTTTTCTGTAAGAACTTGCATAACAAATGATCCTTAAATCATTTATTCTAACTGTTTCAAGTCTCGGGGGCTATTGGTATATATATATATATAATTACCAAAATTTTCTTACCCGTATGTCTTTTACATATTGCTCCGTGGCTCTGGCTAGACCATTTTGAGCGGCACGGAGGTACGCATCTCCCGAATTGAAGGCATCTAATGCCTCTTGGGAGAAACAAGCGTCGCGAAGAATTGCCCGGCGACGCCTGTGGTTCATGGCACTCTCCACCTCAGAGTTGGTGGCAGACAACCTGTCCACATCCTCTGTCGGAGGAGCGTCCGGTGCACGCCTTGTGTTCGCCTCCGCCTCCGGACCAGGCTTTGGAGCCTGGCTGGTGGAGGCGCGATTGGCAGCCTCTCCGGATATAGTCTGGCGAGATATCTTTGTCCTGAAGAGAGCACGAGTGTTAATATGCCTTGAAGGTATAACACCTGAGATGAGGGGGCGCGCCATACCTTTGCGCTGACGCCTCGGTCCGGACTGCACCTCTTTTCTGCCCACGGGGCCCTGCGGCACCCCGTTGGCTTATCGCTGCAGGTTCGGCCTCCCGTCTCAAAAACCTCCCCTGCAAAGCTCGGTTGTAATCAGGAAACTGAAAACACGAGAGGGCGGATCCCTATTCGGGGTACTGGGACTTCGATCTCAGTTACCTGGGAGGCCGGGATTAGCCCTGGGTAATCGGCCGTAATGGCCAGCAAGGCGTTGTCCTTGCTCAATTGATGGAACACTCCATCAATCAGCTCCACAGATAAGTTCGGATCCTCTTGAGAGGCCGGGTCGAGGGACCGTCCTAGGTCCTCGGGTTGTGGAGGAGGGCTGTTTATTTCTTTAACAGCCTGGCGCAGTTCCTGCGTTGAAGTCGTTAGAATGAATATTTAACAATGGGAATATAAAACGGATGGGCAAGTAAATGTGACCGCTTACCCAGCTTGGGGGATTGTACATAGAAAATCCACCCTGTGGGTCGACGCGAAGAAATTCCTCCTCTTCTCCCTTGTACAAAGCGGACAAGGTCTTTGTTAGAGCCGCAACCAAATCCGGCCCCTTACAGCCGTAGCGGGTGGCGTCGTCCTCCCCGTTGAAGTCCCACATGGGGTGGCCTCTATACTGTAGCGGCTGCACCCCTCGCATGATGCATGCGGCCATGACCCAGATCATGGTCAGTCCAGAATGAGCTAACAATCTTATCCGGCCCATCAGGTAAAGAACGTCCTTGTCACTTTCCCTCTGAGGGCTCCGTGGACGCCAACTTAGGCGCTTCTTTAGTGGAGCATTGTCGAACTCATGGAGGCCGATCCGGACAGGATCCGGCAGCGGGACGTCCTCTATGTAAAACCATTCCGAAGGCCAGTCCTCGGACGCCTTCTTTGGGGTTCCGGATAGATATCCGATCCCGGCGATGCGCCACACTTCGGCTCCGCCCACTTGATATATTGACCCCTTCTGAGAACGGGGCACAAGGCAGAATAGCTCTTTCCATAGCCCGAAATGAGCCTCAACACCCAAAAACAGCTCGCAGAGGGCTACGAAGCCCGCGATATGCAATACGGAGGCAGGCATAAGATTGTGTAGCTGGAGGCCATAGAACTCCAGGAGCCCCCGGAGAAACAGATGGATTGGAAATCCGAGCCCTCTAAATAAGGGACAAGGCATACCCACTCTCCTTTGGAGGGATTAGGGACACTCTCCGCTTGCTCTCCACCGTTATAGATGGCAAGACCGGCTCGAACCGGGACCATATAGGCCGGGGGGAGAAATCCCTTGGTCTGGAGCGTCACTAGCTCGCTATGCAGGATGGAGCATCTCTCCCCATATCCAGGCTGAGGGCTGGAAGGGCGAAAGGAGGAGTTGCGACGGCTGGCCATGGTGGAATGGACCTTTGTCGGATGCGCTCTGATGAACACTCGCGAAGGGGAGAAGGTGTGGTTTGAATCTAAATCCTCATCCCCTTAAATGGGCGGCTCATTTACGCGGCTAGGGGTGTGGATGTAAAAACGCTCAGACTTTTCATATTCGTTTGACACGTGGGAGATGGCCATTATTGGGCGTAGAAGCCAAGGAGCGCAACATTTACAAGAAATCAGACTTTATTCAACAGGTACACGGAATTTGGAGGAGAACCCGCCTTGCAATGCCGAAGACAATCTGCGCGCCGGACTCATCGTCATTGAAGCCTGATTCGGGGGCTACTGAGGGAGTCCTGGATTAGGGGGTGTTCGGATAGCCGGACTATACCTTCAGCCGGACTCCTGAACTATGAAGATACAAGATTGAAGACTTCGTCCCGTGTCCGGAAGGGGCTTTCCTTGGCGTGGAAGGCAAGCTTGGCGATACGGATAGGTAGATCTCCTACCATTGTAACCGACTCTATGTAACCCTAACCCTCTCCGGTGTCTATATAAACCGGAGGGTTTTAGTCCGTAGGACACAACAATCATACCATAGGCTAGCTTCTAGGGTTTAGCCTCTCCGATCTCGTGGTAGATCTACTCTTGTACTACCCATATCATCAATATTAATCAAGCAGGACGTAGGGTTTTACCTCCATCAAGAGGGCCCGAACCTGGGTAAAACTTCGTGTCCCTTGCCTCCTGTTACCATCCGGCCTAGACGCACAGATCTGGACCCCTACCCGAGATCCGCCGGTTTTGACACCGACAGCGGCGATCCCTCCGGCGCAAGGCAAGGATGGTGGTGTGGCAGCAACCAACGCGTTCCGGTGTCAAGCAGAGGAGGAGGAGGGGGGGTGCTTCACCCAGGCATTCTGGCGCCAAGCGGAGGGGGCCGGCGGCACAATGCTCCCTCCAGTGCTAGAGGAGGAGGGTGGCGGGGTGGTCGCCCTGGTCGGCTCGGGTGGCTCCGACAACACATCTTCAATCTTCTCCTCTCCGGCGACGGCTAGGCCGACGAATGTCATTTCAAATGGGGTAGCACCGTTGGATGCGCTGCGCGTGTCCGTGTGTCCGTTTGGCGACCCAAGCGAACACAAAAAAGGATTATTTTGTGTTGGTTTGGGTCTCTTGGTTGGAGTTGCCCTAATGTTGTGACTGACTGGTTAATTTTCCAGCAGACGTAGAAGACATAGAGAGCTACAGTACAAACGCAAAGTGCGGAGCACGAGCGTACCGAAAGAGCCCTAGCAGTAGCTTCCGTTGCGATCGGGCAGTACGCGCGTACGTACGTGCTCCATCAATCCGCCAACTGGAGTAGATGCAAAGCGATGAATACTCCGCCCGCCCGTCCGTCCATCCGTCCGTCGTGGCCTGGCGTCAGTGATCAATCAACGCCGGGCGTCAGGGCGGGGGTTAAATGCGGACGTGCGCGCGGCATGATTCCGAACTGGCCCGATCCCGGCAAGAATAATGAGCGCACTGTGCACCACTAATACTCCTACTACTCTAGTATCCGGCCTCTGGCCGTAGCGAGGACGCACGCACCCGCCGTTCACGTGGGCGACGTCGACGCGCACGGGCGCGGCCGCCGGAGGTCGCCACGACGCGCCAGTGGATCCGCCTCCGCCACCTGACACCGCTTTATTTACTCCCTAGGCTCCCACTCTGCCGAGTTTTAAAAAAGGTCAGAGCTAGGCGATCTCCCCGTGGCCACACGATCGGCACCGCTTCGGATCCTCTCTCGCTGTCCCGGCTCTTATTTCTAGCCAGGAGCTCTGCGGCGGTGCTCGGCCTCTGAGCTCTGCGTGCCCGCCAGCGCCCATATCGGTGTGCGTATGAAATCTGCAGGCTGCAGCGCCCGCGGTGGACGAAATTAAATCACAGAATAAACTGTCCGTAAAACTATTCCACACAGCTAACTTTTTTATGTGACGCCCGACATCAAGACGTCACATTACAATGTACAACATCTCACAGATAACAGATAGACGCTACACGCCTAGCCAGCGTTGCATCCCAGACTGCCTAAAAATTGCTAAGTCATTGAGCAGAGCCTAAGAGCTAGGCGCTGCACTGTATAGTGTGGCGCCTAGCTCTCAGGCACTGTACTAGTGGTTGCACTATAAAATGAAACAACCACTAGTGCAACGCCTAGAAACTAGCTCTCAGGCGCTGCACACTGACTTAGTAATTTTCGGATCACACGGGTGCGACGCTGGCCAGGCGTGTAGCGCCTACCTGTGAGGTTGCACGGTGTAGTGTTGCGCCTTCGTGTCAAGCGTCACACAAAAAGGTCAACCTTGTGAAATAGTTTCACGGACAGTTCATTCTATAATTTGATTTCGTCCATAGGTCAAATTTGTCAATTTTGCCGCCCGCGGTAGGAATTATTTGTCCCCATGCACTCTTTTGGTTCATTGCCGTCAGCGCCGGCGCGCTCTGCCAGCCGCTGCAAAACGAGATTATTGGGTTTCTTGGATTTGTTTTGGAGATAAGTTTCTTTGATCGTGTTTTGTGATAGGGATTAACTGAAACCATCAAGCGGAAGTTGTCAAGTTGGGCACGATGATGGCATGATGCAGCATCTGGGTGCAGGGCATGAAGTTAATGGCCGGTGTGGATGAGCAGCAGGGTTCATGACAAACGCACGCACTGATAATGAATTCTCAATAGTAGAGAAGTTTACACTTTGCAGAAGCAGGTATTGATAAAATCAGTAGCATTAAATGGTTACCACGCCGCTGGACCCCCATCCTGACCCACGTTTAACCGCAGCATTTTGGGGCAGAACTAACATAAATCAACTTGGGCCGGACTGGTACTCCACTCCCTCTTGGCATCAATATAGTGCTATAGTGAACTTGTGAGGTGAAAACCGTTGCTAAACTGTGATACCAGTCCGCCAGAGTTACCCGCAGTTAAAAGAAACTGTAATGCGCACTACCCACTCGTTGGTAGGAGGAACACAGCGTCAGCTTCTCGCTCATGTGGCCGTTGAATCCAACGAAAATGCCAGTCTCACACACGTGCATTATGTCTAAACAAGCAAAGCTAGGAAGCAAACGCATAAGATTCCCAGTTACAAACACACAACGCATAACAAAGAGTGGAAGAGAAGAGAAAGAAATCAACGACACCTAGCCAGACTGCGCCACTAACTATAGTGGTAGCAGCGCAATTCTTGGCGCCTCGCCACATGCTCGGCACCGCACAACACGGGAAACTATACTAGCTAGTAGCTACGACGACGACGTCCGACCGACACAAACCACAGTTCAGCGCGTGCACGGCCTGCGGTCATATCATATGTCCACGGCGATGTCGGCCGTGGTGGCGGCCGGGGGTGCCGCGGCGGGCGGAGCGGCGGTGGGGGCGTCGGCCGAGGCTGCGCCAGCGCCGGCGCCGGCGGCCATGGCGACCAGCATCTGGCGGAGGCCGCGCGCGTACTCGAGCAGGCGGTCGATGGAGGGGATGGTCTCCCTCACCTCGTCCTGCGCCTCGAAGTCGCGCAGCCAGGCGTGGAAGAGCGGGAACGCCTCGGCGTCCACCAGCTGCACGCCGGTGACCTCCTCGAAGACGGCCAGCCAGTAGGAGCCGCAGCCCAGGACGACGTCCAGGAAGCCGACCTCGTCGCCGCCGA
This sequence comes from Triticum urartu, assembly GCF_003073215.2. Taxonomy (NCBI): domain Eukaryota; kingdom Viridiplantae; phylum Streptophyta; class Magnoliopsida; order Poales; family Poaceae; genus Triticum; species Triticum urartu. Next base: position 452,215,049 of record NC_053022.1, read on the forward strand.
AGAAGCGCCGGCCCTTGAACGCCCCCTCCCGCAGCTCCGCCTCGATCAGCACCAGGTTCTCGTGCACGTGCCGCACCGCCGCCTCCTGCTCCTCCCCCGTGGACGCGAACACCGCCCCCACCGCCGGCCCAAGCTGCATTCCACAGAAACAGGTCAGCCATGTTCCACGGGCGTCAGAGAATCATCACGAGCACCGCGTGCGCGTGTATGCATACCTTGTCGTCGCCGAAGTGGCACCAGAAGCGAGCGACGGCGCGGTCGAAGGCGTCGGCGGGGAGGAGCTGGCGGGAGGCCGGGAAGGCGTCGTCGAGGTACTGGAGGATGATGACGGACTCGGCGAGGGAGCGGCCGTCGTGGACGAGCACGGGGACCTTCTTGTAGACGGGGTTGAGGCGCAGCAGCGCGTCGCTCTTATTGCCGAGGTCCTCCTCCGCGTACTCGAAGGCGAGCCCCTTGAGCCGCATGGCCAGCTGCACGCGGTGCGTGTACGAGCTCGCCCACGACCCGAACAGCTTCAGCTGCAGCTGCGCCGCCGCGCCAGCGTCAACGTTCTCCGCCGCCTTCTCCATGGCCGGCTACGTGAAAGTAAGGAAGGAAGGACTCCGGTCGATCTTAGGATGCTCGGATGATGTTTGTATTGTTGCTTGCAGTGGAGTGGAGTGGAGTGAGATTCTTTTTGGTGTGTGGCTTGGAGCTAGGGTGGGAGAGGGTTTATATAGAGCGGGAGGGTGGTAGGTGGGCCCCACACGTAAGTGAGGTGGTCGGGTGGGCCCGGGATGTCAGCTGGATGGGGTTTAGCGCGCCGGAGAAGGACGGTGTGTGTGGGTGGAGACGGCGAGGGGCGGTGGGCCGGGGAGGCTTCCCCGGCAAGGTACACAGAGCGGTGCTGGCTGGCTCGTAGTCGTCGTCGACTTTCTACTCACTGAGAAGTGTGAACCTGCTTACTGCTTAGTAATTACAGTGCTTTACTTTTACTGTAGTGATTTGTTTATCCGGTCGGTGAAAAGAAGTTGTCACGGGGAGGATCATGGCGAGCTGGACCAGCGGTGCGACAGTCACAACAGAGAAGTCTCCGCTAGCTTTTGCCTCGCAGCTCTGGTGGATTTGCGTCTGCATTACCGAGTCAAAAGCAGGCGCGTTGATCGAGAGCTCTCGACTTGCTCCCCAATACTGCTCGCTGGCTTGCGGCACAATCCGGCCAGGTCGGTAGTCTGGCCTCCGTGGAGAGAATGGTGGGGAGAGTTGAACTTTCACGGCGTGATGATCACTGTGCAATGCACTGCATCAAGATGGTGAAATATGAGAGATGATAGTGTAGACAAAGCCAGCAGGTCGTGAGAAAGCCTGGTCAAAGCGTGTTTACATAAGATAAGAAAACCCGAGCCTTGGTCGATGCGCCCTGGCTAATACTATGTTTGCGACCAAACCGGAAAGGGATCTCGCGGTGCGTTTGACTGAAGACCACCTGCGCTCTAGAACTAGCCCGGCCGGCCGGCAAGAAGCATTTATTGTCCCGCCGGGATGCATCTCTACCGTCGTTCGTACTTCGTAGTCACAGTTCTCTTCTGTTTAACCAAAAAAAAAATTGTAACCCGACGCGCCATGCTTTTGCCGATGGTTTCATTGTGCGAGGACTGTGCGTACACAGCGCGGAGGGGACCTGACCTGACCGTGGCATGGGCGATGGCAAAAGAGAAGGAAGGAGGCGACCGGGGCGGGGCTGTGGATGGTGAAAGGCAGCAACAGCAGCCGGGGCAAGACGGCACGACCAAAAGTCCCCCGTTCCTTGGAAGCGTTTCCATCAGCTGCTGCTGCTGTGCTGCCGACGCTGTGCGCGCGCGCTGTCGCGCTTTTCTCGCGTGTCGTGGGCTCGGGCTCGTGCCACGCTCTGGCCTAATTTCCATGTACTACATTTCTCACAGCGCCACCATCAATGAGGCTGCACTATACCGGTCTGCTTGCTGGTGGTGCACGGCGGTTTATCCGGCCGGCATGCGTCCCTGTCCACGACAAGAACACTATCACCCTGGCTATTCGCAAACAGTCTTGCCGACTGAGACTTCAATGCTATATCCGTGAAATCTATGCATTGAGATTCGTGCAATTCTTCTTTTTTCTTTTTCTCTCTAGCATGTTATGTCACTTGACCGAGACTTGGTTAAATCTCAGTCGACTGAGATCTAGCCACATTCATTCGCAAAAGCAAGGAATAAATGCAGAGGAGATGAGATTTGAACGGACTCAATATGGCGGAGGACTTTAGATATACGATTCGCTGCCGGTTCATCTGTGTCCGGTGAACAGTAAAATAAAAAATGAGCAGAAAATTGTGAAAGATCTAAGTTGTTTTTGGATGCAAGATGTTTCAGTGCGCCGGGTGCATGCAAAATTTCATGGGTAAATGACATTAAAGAGGCTCGTGGCAAAAAGGACAAAATAAGCACTGAAAATTGTTGTTTTCAAAAGTTTCTCACAAGTCTGAATTTCGTCTTTTTTGCTGAGAGCTAATAAAATGTCCAAACTCCATGAAATTTGGCACGGACTTCACGGACATGAGCATCTTGCATCATTTTCTTTTACTATTTCTAACGGACTTCACGGACATGAGCATTTTGCATCATTTTTTTTACTATCTCTAATGATTTTATTGTTCACTCGTGGGTGTAGATGTACCCGAGAGCCGAGAGCCGAGATGCCGCTTCCAGAGGGTTCCCTTGAGTTTTTCATCGTCGGCACCCATTTTAGTGTTAGTCCATGGTTTTCTATGGATTTCACGACCGACGTGAACTCGTACATTTTTTACCAGTCACTTGGTTTTCTATGCTAATGAAATTCTGCAAATCTTAAAACCACATTCGACATACGGGGCATGAAAAAAAATGATTGAGGATAAATAATGTCAACATAAGGTGAGTTGCTTCACATATTTTTGTAGAATAAGAAAAGAAAGCAACAACTTATTTGTTCTTCCATACAAATTTGTCCTCGTGAATCCGTGATCAAGCTGAGCTAATAAGGTAAGCGGTGCGTTTCTCCTGATAAATTTTTGCCACTTAAGATTGTCAGAGTTAGGTTAACTGTACCTGAAACATAAGGGGCAAGATGCCATAGAAAGGAGAGCGTGCTAGAGAAGAAATTCACACCACGACACAAAATCTAGCCCTCTCTTCTCTCTCCCTCTCTCTCTCTCTCAAACACACACATTGACAAGTATTTCCTTCGTCCCGAATTAATTACCATAGAAATGAATAAAAATTTCTGTATCTAGAACTAACAATATGTCCAAATACATTCATTTTGAAAAATAATTTGTGACGAAGGGTAATTTTATTTTGTTGTGCTTCTCCCCATCTTGACGTCGGTGTGCACGCTGGTAGGAGAAAGCAGCCGTCCTAAACAACATCCCTCGAGAAGTTGTTGCATAATCTGAGAGTGAGAGACGATAAGATTTTGGGGCAGCATCTCAGCGTGATTTCTCGTGTAATCGAATACTTCATCTATGGTAACTTCTCTGATCAGCTATTAAGCTACCACCATTTCACCAATCAGGTCAGGCTCGACTAGAACCACCTTCCACACACACACACACACGCACGCACACACGCACACACACACATGCACGCGCACACAAACGCACATATAAGAGACGGATCAAGGAGAGGACGTCACCTTGAATTCTATAACATGAATCTTGAAGCCACCCAAGACACAATATTTGAAGTCTGTTTGAGATTGCTTTGTTTTCTAAAATTCATCTCCGTTTCAGAAAACACAAGCCAAACGAGATAGCTTAATGATATGCGGCTTCGTAAAAAAACTACAATTAGGGGTACAACTTTTAGTTTTTTATAAAAAAAATTCACTGGATGCTTCAATAAGCTCTAGAAACTGGAGTTGAGGAAATTTACCTATCATTATCACAAGTAAGTGGATACCCCTTTTCCTAACAGAATTTTGCCACTTAAGATTGTAGGAGTTAGGTTAACTATACCTGAAACATAAGGGGCAAGATGCCATAAAAAGGGGAGCGTGCTAGAGGAGAAACTCACACCACGACACAAAATCTAGCCCTCTCTTCTCTCTTACACAAAGAAACTCATTGACAAGTATTTCCTCCGTCCCGATTAATTATCGTAGAAATAAATAGAAATTTATGTATCTAGAATTAAAAATATATCCATATACATCCAGCTTTACAAATAATTTGTGACGAAGGGTAATTTTATTTTGTTGCGCTTCTTCCCACCTTGACGTTGGTGTGCACACTAGTACTCCCTCCATTCCAAAATATAGTGCGCCCACACTTTTCGAGGTCCAACTTTGATCATAAATTTAACCAACGAGACCAACTGCAGCGGGAGAAAAATTATATAATTGAAAACTTCTTTCGAATACGAATTCACTGATATAATTTTTGCCCCCGTCACAATCGGTCTTGGTATTTAAATTTACGGTTAAATTTGAAATACGTGGATAGAGAAAGCACTACATTGTGAAATGAAGAGAGTATGAAAAAGCAGCCCTCGTAAACAATATCCCTTGAGAAGTTATTGAATCGACTGAGAGTGAGCGACAATAAGATTTTGGGGCAACATCTCAGCGTGATTTCTCGTGTGATCGAATACTTCATCTATGGTAACTTCTCCGATCAGCTATTAAGCTACCACCACTTCACTGATCAGGCCAGACTCGGTTACGACCACCCTCCAGACACACGCGCGTGCAGATGCACACGCACACAAGCGCGCACGCGCGCGTGCACACACACACACACAAGAGACGGATCAAGGACATGACATCACCTTGAATTCTATCACATGAATCTCAAAGCCACTCAAGACACAATATTAAAACACCTTGTACCTTTTCTTTATTGATGAAAGCACGGTACTGCCAACAGATAACGATAAACTACATGGATGCGACTAGATCTCAGTCCAGTAAATCTTAGCAAGTTGCCGAACATATAAAAAAAGGAAAATGTTTAAAAGAGAATTTTGCATGGATCTCCGTTCGATGTATGATCTCATGAATAAAACATCGACAGGGACTTGGTTAAGTCTCCATCAACTGAGATTTAGCAATCTCGAAACTACAAAGGTACAATGGACTCTAGTTTGAATGAAAAGATACTCCAAAATCAAATTGGAAAGGCCATTCCTTGCAGAGAAAGATATTCAACCCCATGTCCATCTGCCATCGCCCATTGGTGCGCCTCATCCAAGTTGAAGCAGTTGATCCATTTTTCAGAAAGATGTTGATGGGAGTTGGCGAGCACTCTTGAAATAAGTTTTCGCCCCGCTTTATAGATAAAGCAACAATCGAACAAAGTACATGGTCAAATGATACGATGTGGTGAAGTGGCCCTCTTACCAAGCTGATCCCAAGATAATCGGATCACGCACATTACACTACCGGAATATAACACAGGACGATATGCAAACAACGCCAGACTACTCCCTAATACACCTAAGCTCTACGGTAACGCCCCCAGGAGGGAGAATGGCGCAAAGAGTCGTCGCTGCTAAGTCCGCAATGGACAAGGTCTTCACCCGGAACCTGAACACGAAGATGGTCACCTCGACGACCTCTTCAAGAAGATAGTGGCGCCCACGGGTGTCACCTCGTCGGTGCCAATGCGCAGGGCTTTCCTCCGGTAGCTCCCGCATGTCGGTACGGGGTCTTCAGGAGAGCGAGACGAGTACAAATCCTAGATCCGGATCGAGGCGCCACCACTGTCAGAGACAAAGATCGCACTCGAGCCACCCGTCACTATGCATCTCGCTGCCCACACGACCAAGAGATATAGTCACCACCGCCGTCATGGTGCTCACAGGAGAGCAAACCATGCAGACCGCTTTCCAGGGCTGCCGCCCCGGCATCCATGCCACGAGACATCGCCAACCACCAAATTCACAACATAGACCGTGATAGGAGAAGCCCAGCATCAGTCCCCGAGCCCGGGTCGGCGCCGCCATTGTAGGGGCGCCCACGCGTGCGACCCGCTTTAATCTCGCTGGACCAGGGGGTATGACCCAATGATTGCCGACGGCCATCATCAAGCCCACAGCTCAGATGACGCCAAATCCACGACCTTTAGCGTCGATCCAACAATCAACCAGCGTTGTATCGACCACCACTGCCACAATCCTTCACTAACGCCATAACGTGCATACGCCCCGCAATCCACCCGCAACCTCCAGCATTGGACTGACCGGAGACGACCTAGAGCCGAGAAGCTCATGCGAGGAGCAACTAACCCCCGGCTGGAGGATCATGTCAAACTCCCGCACCGGTGGCCAGTCCATAACGCCGGCCCACTACCAGCCATCACACTCGGGAAAGGTGGGTGTTGCCCCATATCTCTACTCCTATAAAAATCATAGTTGGTGATGATGGTGTGCCTGCCATCTATCATTTTTGACCGTCTGATCTACATCCGAGGCATAGGAGCAACTCCACTTCACGTTTACAAAGAAACCCCTCATTCTCTTCCTCCATCTCCATCTAGTCCCGCCTTATCCACTCAGCCAAGCAATCGACCCTTCTGCAAAAAAGTGGAATCGAAGTGGCAGCGGCCGCTGCCGCTCTGCACACCACCAGCGTCGTCCGCTCCCAACTACTCTCTGCCCCAGCAACCTAACCGCCCACACCCACATCCACCTTCCTCCCCATCATCTCTTCCTCCCCCTAGCTCGTCTCCTACAATGCCGACATCGACAAGTACGCCACCGACGACGTCCATTCGCCGAGTCTGCAACGCGTCTCTTGCCTACTCCTTTGATGCAGCAGACCGACGTCCAACACCTCTCCCTTGTCATCGCCATCTCCTCCTCCCCCTTCCCCTTCTCCTTCATCGCCTACATCGACAAGTTCGCTGTCGGTGCTGTCCGTCCTTGGAGTCCGTGAGGACTCTCCTGCTTCCTCATCCAAGGCTCTAATGCAGCAGTTCCGCCGCCCACCACCTCCCCCTCTCCTCGCCGACCTCCACATATGCTGCTACTCACTATGCATCCTCGGCAACGGTGTTGCCACGTAGTAGTCCCTCCCGGCAGAAGCGCTCCACGGCCATCCCCTTCGAGTAAGCGTTGCTCCCCTAGAACCTCTATGTCGTCTACAACTGGTCTCTCCTCCCACATAAGTCCTCTGTTCCATTACTTGCACACCTTGCTGCTATCCCCATCTCGATTGGAAGCCCTCAACCTGGCAGAAGAGATTTTTCTGAATTGATTGAAGTACTCGACCATGTTTGGGGTTAGATAACAGTATCCGATGTACTACATGGTCTATAAATATCAGGTTCATAATTTCTGCATCTTTTCTGTTCGGGCCTTTGAACGGTAACTAGATATCCAGCAAAGCACCAGCCAGCACACAAAGGCTGGTTTGATCTATTTCAGTTATGTAGTTCATCCGTTACAACTTACAAGTGCACCTAAGAAAAAAAGAAGCACCGGGTGCTTTTGACATTAACTCTGGGTGAATATCTGGGCTTGCAATGATTCAGCTCTTGGGGTTCTCATAGTTCTAGATTTTTCTTCCTAAGCACTTGGTGGAGTTGTACCTTCTAGTTAGATCACCGTCCATGCTTGCATGAAGTTCTCCTTCAAGGTGTGCTTCAAGAAGGTCCAGGGGTCCTCCATGCAGCCCCTGAGACCCCAATTGAATTGGATGTTCATGGAGTCAGTGTGGTCTAATCGGCAAAACATTGCTGCTAGGTATTTCATCTGGTGTGTTTTTTGGTGATTTTTGGTGTGGAGAACGAGTTGCAAGTTTGATTCAGAATCACATGCTCTGTTCCTTTCACACTTCCCTACATGTGTAGTACTGCACTACCATGTTTCTCTCATTGCATGAGTGCGGTTAGCCAGGTACTGATTGTAAAAAATCATTGGTACATATCTATGCAGTTTGTTTATTTTGGCCAAGACAATCATAAGTTTTTGAGCATATTCTTCATAAAGCCATGCTCATAGTTTTGATGGTGAATGTTACAAGTTACAGATTGAAGTCTATTTCCAATACAAAATGTGACAGCATGTTTTATCTGCTCAAATTATGTTCGGTTATGCATGAATCTATTACCTAGGTTTCGGGCTCTTTGGAGAGATAATACCCCTACTCCTGCATGTCTGTGTATATGTGATATATCTGATACAGAATCGCTCCTGGAGTTGTATCTGAAAGCAGTGCCACAAGCATCTGGTTTCGTATATATGTGGGTGGCCGGATGAACATGCAACCCTTAGTGGCTGAATGGCTTGTGGCTGGGCATGAGCATGTGTGCATGCGTGAGCCCCTCCTGGATGGATGAATGGCTAGCTTATATGGGATTGGGGTAACTTAGGAAGTAAGCTATGTAGGCATGGTAGCTAGCTAGCTAGAGGCACCATGGGGTGTCATGCTTGTCCTCTGGGTCGCTTCATAAATAGTGCCCAGGGACAAGTGACATTGTACATGATGGCTGGGGTGATGCGTGCACAGTGCCGGGTACGGTCGTCTCGTCGGGGTCACGTCGCGCTACAGTTGACTTCGGGCAGCCGGCTGGTTGGCGCAGTCAGCAGCCGACAGCCGGCCGGGTGGAGCAGTCGGATGGGGAGCCGGCAGGAGCGGCCGAGCTACAGTTGACTTCGGGGCAGCCGGCTAGTTGGCGCAGTCGGCAGCCAGTAGCCGGCCGGGTGGAGCAGTCGGCAGACGGCAGCCGACCGGGCTGCAGTTGACTTTGGGTAGCCGGCTGGTTGGCGCAGTCGGCAGCCGACCGGGTGGAGCAGTCAGCAGCCGGCAGTCGGCCGGGTGAAGCAGTCGGACGGGAAGCCGGCAGGAATGGCCGGGCAGTCGGATTGAGGGGCTTTGCTAGCCCCGATGTCTTGAAATGTTGTCTTGCCGTCTTCGGGGTACCCGTGGTCAATTACTTCAGCACTTCCCATGGAGGCTACCAGCGGGAGGACCGCCATGAGTATGCCTGGATGTTGCAGGCAGAGAGGATTTCTGCCGGTAGCGAACTACTCCTTCCCCGTGGATCCGATGCCTAACTGCCAATAGAAGACGGGCATGTATGTCTGTCATGGATTCTTTTTAAGTTTACTTCCTGTTCGATTAGGTGTGTATTTCGCGAGATAAGCTCGTTCTAATGTGTCCCTGATGTTGACTTTGATTTTTCCTGCAGATTTCAGGATAGAAGGCAGCTTCGCAAAGGGTCAATGACGAGCATGATGAGGCCATTGCATCTATTCTTCTGTTAGTTTGTTTCAAATAAATGAAACTAATTTATCTTAGTATATGTCTGCAAAGAAATTAGTCGTGTAGTAGGCTTCAGTGAAGATTACTGATCTAGGACCGCATGTATGTTCACGAACAATTTTCTATTGCTGTGATTGAATGGCTTATCTCTGTAATTTCGGCAAACTTCATGTCACCATGCGACTAATGTTTTTGCTCAGAATTCTTTTCTGTTTGCGTGGTGCCAAACTTCTAATAGAAGACGAGATGTCTTGTTGAACAACACCACAATTGCATTGTTGTAAGTTATTTAGGGTTTTCCCAGTTGCATAAAACCTGGAGTAAGAACAGGTCTAGTACTAATTTTGTGTCTGTGTGGATGTACTAAATTTGTGTCTGTTGGCAAGTTTTGTATTATGCCCTAAACAAAGTTTGTGGTTTCCTGCAACTTGCAGTATTGGGCAAGTTCTGGATAGAGTGAGCAATGAGAAAGGTGAGTAGGGAAAACAACAAGTCTTCTGGCGAGGCGAAGATGGAGAAGGAAATGTTTGGCTTCGATGACACGGTTTAGTTTGATCGGGCTTAATATGTATAGATCAACAATATAACATCGCATCTTTACTGTCTATAGCAACATATGTGTTCTTCACTATAAGTTAAATCCACCTAGATGAAAAAGGAAATGTTTGGCTTCGATTACACGGTTTATCGATTGGATACCATATGTTTGATCATGCTTAATATGTACACATCAACTATAACATTGTTCAATCAATGTGTCGGTATTTTTTTAATTGTCTATAGCAACATATAAGTTCCTCACTATAACTTAAATCTACAAATCTTGTGTGACCCCGTAGCGTAGCACGGGCATCCTACTAGTCAGAACTAGACAACCCAGATCTAGACGGGGGCCCGCTCTTGGTAGCCGGTAACTCCAACCGCCGAGCAGCCACACTCGTGTCAGCCCCGCCCTCCAATGGATCCTCATACCATGCCCCGCCACCACAGAATAAAGCCAAGACCTCCACCCAACGGCCACGACCTTTCCTCTGTATGCACGTAGAGGGTTCGCCACCACCAGCCCACCACTACCGCCAGCATCTGCCGGCCCGTGCCGTCCTCAGCTAGCAGCCCATGCCGGCCGAGCGAGTGCCAGATCTGGATCCAGGTCAAGCCATCACGAGGGCGTCCAGCCGAGCTAGACCACAAGGCCCCCATGCTCACAGCGTGCCTGCTTCACCGCCACTTAGCCGCCGCGGCCCCGACGCATCACCGCACACTGACCGTCGCCGCCATGCCCCATTCCAGGCACGACGTCCTCGTCATGCGTCCATGCTCCACATTGTGACCAACTGCTAGAGGAGGAAGAGAGATCCCCGCCACCACCAATGCCAGCCGGGCTTTGTAGGGTGGCAAGGTGGAGGGGCTGGGAGCAGGGGCCTGGGATGGGTGGCAGCTAGGGTTCGCATGGCCTCTCATGGGAGAGGCACGGGACGAACGAGCATGTTCTTTTTTTTCCGTTGGCAATCAGTTGGCGAGCGCTCGAGATTGTTGCATATAGATTAGTTGAAATTGCTTAATACGAGTACGTCCGCACACATGTTGTTATTGGTTAGCAAACAATTTTAGGGCATCTTCAAGGCGGACCCGGATTCCTCCCGCAGCCATCCGGAGCGCGCTGTCTGGACCGTGGAAGCCATCCAACGCGGTCCTGTATCGGTTTGCGGGTTGGTCCGGACGCGATTTCTCCCACAAATCAGGGACAAATGATACGTCTCCAACATTTCTATAATTTATGAAGTATTCATGCCATGTTTAGAAAAAATTTATATGATTTTGGCATGATTGGAATGGAACTCATTCGGACTGACGATGTTTTCAGCAGAACTACCGTGGTGTTGTTTTTTGTGCAGAAATAAAAGTTCTCCAAATGCAGCGAAACTTTTTGATGATTTTTTTATACAAAAGAGGCACTAGAAGCTTTGTGGGAGGACCATGAGGGAAAGGAGGTGGCCATTAGGCACCAAGGCGCGCCACCCCCCTCTAGTGCGCCCTGGTGGGTAGTGGGCCCCTCGAAACCCATCTTAACATGAGACCGACGCCAAAAAATCATATATATTCATAAACCCCTAGAAATAACCCTAAATCAGATGTTCCACCGTCGCAAGCCTCTGTATCCACGAAAACTCAATCGGGAGCACGTTCCGGCACGCTGCCGAAGGGGGAAATCATCACCGGAGGCCATCTTCATCATCCCAGCGGCCAACATGATGAGGAGGGAGTAGTCCAGCCTCGGGGCTGAGGGTTTGTACCAGTAGCTTTGTGTTTGATATCTCCCTCTCTCTCGTCTTCTTGGTTTGGCATGATCTTGATGTATCACGTTCTTTGTTAATATAGTCGGATCATATGGTGTTTCTCCCTCTGTATCTTGTTGCGATGACTTGGGTTTTTAACTTTGAGGTTTCACTTTTATAGGATTGAATACTTTATGGATTTGAGAACACTTGATGTATGTCTTGCATATGAATACCCGTGGAGACAATGGGGTATTATATTGATTCACTTGATGTATGTTTTGGCACTCAACTCACGGATTCTCAAGGTGACATTGGGGTAATCTATGATAGGGCTTGATGCACTGCTACCTCTTGAGCATGCGTTGGTTTTCCCTTGAAGAGGAAAGGGTGATGCAGCAAAGTAGCGTAAGTATTTCCCTCAGTTTTTAAGAACCAAGGTATCAATCCATTAGGAGACTACACGCAAATTGCCTAGTACCTGCACAAACAATCAAGAACCTGCAACCAATGCGATAAAGGGGTTGTCAATCCCTTCACGGCCACTTGCAAAAGTGAGATCTGATAGAGATAATAAGATAAATATTTTTGGTATTGTATATATTGGAAAGTAAAGATTGCAAAATAAATGGCGGCAAGTTGACGGGAAACTAATATCATGTAAAATAGACCCGGGGGCCATAGGTTTCACTAGTGGCTTCTCTCATGATAGCACATATTACGGTGGGTGAAAGAATTACTTCCGAGCAATTGATAGAAAAGCACATACTTATGAGAATATCTAGGCATGATCATGAACATAGGCATCATGTCCGTGTCAAGTAGACCGAAACGATTCTGCATCTACTACTATTACTCCACACATCGACCGCTATCCAGCATGCATCTAGAGTATTAAGTCCATAAGAACAGAGTAACGCATTAGGCAAGATGACATGATGTAGAGGGATAAACTCAAGCAATATGATATAAACCCCTCTTTTTATCCTCGATGGCAACAATACAATACGTGCCTTGCTGCCCCTGCTGTCACTGGGAAAGGACACCGCGAGATTGAACCCAAAGCTAAGCACTTCTCCCATTGCAAGAAAGATCAATCTAGTAGGCCAAACTAAACCGATAATTCGAAGAGACTTGCAAAGATATCAAATCATGCATATAAGAATTCAGAGAAGAACCAAATATTGTTCATAGATAATCTTGATCATAAACCCACAATTCATCGGATCTCGGCAAACACACCGCAAAAAGTATTACATCGAATTATCTCCAAGAACATCGAGAAGAACTTTGTATTGGGAACCAAAGAGAGAGAATAAGCCATCTAGCTAATAACTATGGACCCAAAGGTCTGTGGTAAACTACTCACACATCATCAGAGAGGCTACGGTGTTGATGTAGAAGCCCTCCGTGATCGAATCCCCCTCCGGTAGATCGCCGGAAAAGGCCCCAAGATGGGATCTCACGGGTACACAAGGTTGCGGCGGTGGAAAAGTGGTTTCGTGGCTCCCCTGAATGTTTTCAGGGTATAAGAGTATATATAGGCGAAAGAAGTACGTCGGTGGAGTTCCGTGGGGCCAGCGAGGGTGGGGGGCATGCCTACCCCCCTGGGCGCGCCCCCTGCCTCATGGAAGCTTCGCGGACTTTCGTACTTGTACTCCAAGTCCCCTGGGTTGCGTTTGTTCCAAGAAAGATCCTCGCGAAAGTTTCATTCTGTTTGGATTCTGTTTGATATTTCTTTTCCACGGAACACTGAAATAGGCAAAAAAACATCAATTTGCACTGGGCCTTCGGTAAATAGGTTAGTCCCCAAAATAATATAAAAGTGCATATTAAAGCCCATTAAACATCCAAAACAGATAATATAATAGAATGGAACAATAAAAAATTATAGATACCTTGGAGACGTATCAAGCACCCTCAAGCTTAATTCCTGCTTGTCGTCGAGTACGTAAATGATAAAAATAGAATTTTTGATGTGGAATGCTACCTAACATAATTTTCAATGTAATTTTCTCTATTGTGGCATGAATGTTCAGATTCGAAAAACTAAAGACAAAAGTTTAATATTGACATAAAAACAACAATACTTCAAGCATACTAACCAAGCAATTATGTCTTCTCAAAATAACCTAGCCAAAGAAAGCTCAGCCCTACAAAATCATATAGTTTGGTCATGCTTCATTTTCGTCACACAAAATGCTATCATCATGCACAACCCCGATGACAAGCCAATCAATTGTTTCATATTTTAGTATTCTCAACCTTTTTCAACTTTCACGCAATATATGAGCGCGAGCCATGGACATAGCACCATGGGTGGAATAGAATATGATGATGGAGGTTGTGTGGAGAAGACAAAAAAGGAGAAAGTCTCACATTGACACGGCTAATCAACGGGCTATGGAGATGCCCATCAATTGTTGTCAATGCAAGGAGTAGGGATTTCCATGCAACGGATGCACTAGAGCTTTAAATGTATGAAAGCTCAACAAAAGAAACTAAGTGGGTGTGCATCCAACTTGCTTGCTCACGAAGACCTAGGGCATTTTGAGGAAGCCCATCATTGGAATATACAAGCCAAGTTCTATAATGAAAAATTGCCACTAGTATATGGAAGTGACAAAATAGGAGACTCTCTATTATGAAGATCATGGTGCTACCTTTAAGCACAAGTGTGGAAAAAGGATAGTAACATTGTCCCTTCTCTCTTTTTCTCTCATCATTTTTTTGGTGGGCTTCTTTGGCCTCTTTTTTTATTTTTTTTATTTGGGCTTCTTTGGCCTCTTTTATTTTTTTTGTCTGGAGTCTCATCCCGACTTATGGAGGAATCATAGTCTCCATCATCCTTTCCTCACATGGGACAATGCTCTAATAGTGAAGATCATCACACTTTTATTTACTTACAACTCGATACTTAGAACAAAATATGACTATGTGAATGCCTCCGGCGGTGTACTGGGATATGCAATGAATCAAGAGTGACATGTATGAAGAATGAATGGTGGCCTTGCCACAAATAAGATGTCAACTAGATGATCATGCAAGGCAATATGAAAATGATGAAGCGTGTCATAATAGACAGAATGGTGGAAAGTTGCATGGCAATATATCTCGAAATGGCTATGGAAATGCCATAATAGGTAGGTATAGTGGCTGTTTTGAGGAAGATATAACGAGGCTTATGTGTGATAGAGCGTATCAGATCACGGGGTTTCGATGCACCGGCGAAGTTTGCACCAACTCTCGAGGTGAGAAAGGGCAATGCACGATACAGAAGAGGCTAGCAATGATGGAAGGGTGAGAGTGCGTATAATCCATGGACTCAACATTAGTCATAAAGAATTCACATACGTATTGCAAAAATCTACAAGTCATCAAACCCAAAGCACTACGTGCATGCTCCTAGGGGGATATATTGGTAGGAAAAGACCATCGCTCGTCCCTGACCGCCACTCATAAGGAAAGCAATCAAAGAACACCTCATGCTTCAAATTTTTCACACAACTGTTACCATTAGTGCATGCTACGGGACTTGCAAACCTCAACACAAGTATTTCTCAATTTGAAAATTACTCAACTAGCACGACTCTAATATTACCATCTTTATATCTCAAAACAATTATCAAGTATCCAACTTCTCATAGTATTTAATGCGCTCTATATGGAAGTTTTTATTATACCCATCTTGGATGCCTATCATATTAGGACTAATTTTATAGCCAAAGCAAATTAACATGTTGTTCTAAAAGACTCTCAAAATAATATAAGTGAATCATGAGAGATCAATAGTTTCTATAAAATAAAACCATCACCGTGCTCTAAAAGATATAAGTGAAGCACTAGAGCAAAATTATCTAGCTCAAAAGATATAAGTGAAGCACATAGAGTATTCTAATAAATTCCGATTCATGTGTGTCTCTCCCAAAAGGTGTGTACAGAAAGGATGGTTGTGGTAAACTAAAAGGCAAAGACTCAAATCATACAAGACGCTCCAAGAAAAACACGTATCATGTGGTGAATAAAAATATAGCCTCAAGTAAAGTTACTGGTAGATGAAGATGAAAGAGGGGATGCCTTCCGGGGCATCCCCAAGCTTAGGCTTTTGGTTGTCCTTGAATTTTACCTTGGGGTGCCTTCGGCATCCCCAAGCTTAGGCTCTTGCCACTCCTTATTCCAAAGTCCATCAAATTTTTACCCAAAAACTTGAAAACTTGAAAACACAAAACTCAACAGAACATCTCATGAGCTCCGTTAGTATAAGAAAACAAACCACCACTTTAATGTACTATAATTAACTCATTATTTATTTATATTGGTGTTAAACCTACTGTATTCCAACTTCTCTATGGTTCATACCCCCCGATACTAGCCATAGATTCATCAAAATAAGCAAACAACACACGAAAAACAGAATCTGTCAAAACAGAACAGTGTGTAGCAATCTGGAGGTTTCAAATACTTCTGTAACTACAAAACTTCTGAAAAATTAGGACGACCTAAATAATTTGTATATTGATCTAATGAAGTTGGAATTGGTATTTTATCGCTCTCTGGTAAAAAAATAAAATTATTCTCGTGAGCGCATACTTTCTGTTTTTTTTCAGCAATATCAAACAACAATCACCCAAGAAGATCCTAAAGGCTTTACTTGGCGCAAACACTAATTAAAACATGAAAAACACAATCATAACAGAGGCTAGATAAATTATATATTACTAAACAGGAACAAAAAGTAAAGAAAAAAATAAAATTGGGTTGCCTCCCAACAAGCGCTATCGTTTAACGCCCCTAGCTAGGCATTGACAATTTCGATGATGCTCACATGAAAGACAAGAATTGAAGCACAAAGTGGGAATCATATAGCATGTGAAAAACACATCTAAGTCTAACATACTTCCTATGCATAGGCATCTTATAGGCAAACAAACTATCATAGCAAGCAAAAACTAACATATGCAAGGAAGAGGAAAGAAACAATATCAATCTCAACATAACGAGAGGTAATTTAGCAACATGAAAATTTCTACAGTCATATTTTCCTTTCTCATAATAATTAAATGTGGGATCATAAGCAAATTCATCAAAATAGCTATCACATAAAATATTTTCAACACGATCCACATGATGCAAAGTTGACACTCTTCCAAAATAGTGGGATTAACATTAACTAAAGTCATGACCTCTCCAGACCCATTTTATTCAAAATAAGATTGAACATTCTCCAAATACTTGGGATCTAAAGTTTACACTCTTCCAAACCCACTTTAAATATTGCAAACATTATTATCAATCTTATATTCATCATGGGGCTTAAATAAATTTTCAAGATCATAAGAAGAATCACCCCAATGAAGATCATTGCAACAAGTAGTGGACATAGCAAAACTAGCATCCCCAAGCCTAGGGTTTTGCATATTATTGGCATAATTGACATTCTTAGAATTTATAATAACATCATTGCAATTATGCTTTTTATTCAAAGATCTATCGTGAATCACTTCATAAAGTACTTCATCACAATTTTCAGATTCACGGATTTCAAGCAAAACTTCATAAAGATAATCTAGTGCACAAGACTCACTAGAAATTGGTTCATCATAATTGGACCTCTTAAAAAGATTAGCAAGCGGATGAGGATCCATAAACTCTTAGCAATCAAAGATGCAAGCAAAAAGAAGGCACATGGTAACACAAGATCGAATGGAAGAAGGGCAAAAGAAAAGGGCAAAGGTAAAGTGGGGGAGAGGAAAACGAGAGGCAAATGGCAAATAATGTAATGCGAGGGAGAAGAGTTTATGATGGGTACTTGGTATGTCTTGACTTGAGCGTAGATCTCCCCGGCAACGGCGCCAGAAATCCTTCTTGCCACCTCTTGAGCATGTGTTGGTTTTCCCTTGAAGAGGAAAGGGTGATGCAGCAAAGTAGCGTAAGTATTTCCCTCAGTTTTTGATAACCAAGGTATCAATCCAGTAGGAGACTACACGCAAATCGCCTAGTACCTGAACAAACAATCAAGAACCTTGCAACCAACGCGATAAAGGGGTTGTCAATCCCTTCACGGCCACTTGCAAAAGTGAGATCTGATAGAGATAATGAGATATTTTTTTGGGTATTTTTGTTGTATAGATTGGAAAGTAAATATTGCAAAATAAACAACGGCAAGTTGACGGGAAACTAATATGATGTAAAATAGACCCCGGGGCCATATGTTTCACTAGTGGCTTCTCTCATGATAGCATATATTACGGTGGGTGAACAAATTACTGTCGAGCAATTGATAGAAAAGCGCATAGTTATGAGAATATCTAGGCATGATCATGAACATAGGCATCACGTCCGTGTCAAGTAGACCGAAACGATTCTGTATCTACTACTATTACTCCACACATCGACCGCTATCCAGCATGCATCTAGAGTCGTAAGTTCATAAGAACAGAGTAATGCATTATGCAAGATGACATGATGTAGAGGGATAAACTCAAGCAATATTATATAAATCCCATATTTTTATCCTCGATGGCAACAATACAATACGTGCCTTGCTGCCCCTGCTGTCACTGGGAAAGGAAACCGCAAGATTGAACCCAAAGCTAAGCACTTCTCCCATTGCAAGAAAGGTCAATCTAGCAGGCCAAACTAAACTGATAATTCGAAGAGACTTGCAAAGATATCAAATCATGCATATAAGAATTCAGAGAAGAACCAAATATTGTTCATAGATAATCTTGATCATAAACCCACAATTCATCGGATCTTGGAAACACACCGCAAAAAGTATACATCAAATAGATCTCCAAGAACATCGAGGAGAACTTTGTATTGAGAACCAAAGAGAGAGAGAAGAACCCATCTAGCTAATAACTATGGACCCGAAGGTCTATGGTAAACTACTCACACATCATCGGAGAGGCTATGGTGTTGATGTAGAAGCCCTCCGTGATCGAATCCCCCTCCGGCAGATCGCCGGAAAAGGTCCCAAGATGGGATCTCATGGGTACAGAAGGTTGCGGCGGTGGAAAAGTGGTTTCGTGGCTCCCCTGGATGTTTTCAGGGTTTAGGAGTATATATAGGCGAAAGAAGTACGTCAGTGGAGCTCCGTGGATCCCACGAGGGTGGGGGGCACGCCCTCCTGCCTTGTGGAATCTTCACGGACTTCCAGAATTGTACTCCAAGTCTCCTGGGTTGCATTTGTTCCAAGAAAGATCCTCGCGAAGGTTTCAATCCATTTGGATTCTGTTTGATATTCCTTTTCTGCGAGACACTAAAATAGGCAAAAAAACAGCAATTTGCACTGGGCCTTCGGTCAATAGGTTAGTCCCAAAAATAATATAAAAGTGCACATTAAAGCCCATTAAACATCCAAAATAGATAATATAATAGCATGAACAATAAAAAATTATAGATACGTTGGAGACGTATCATGCACGTTTTCGTCTTTATGTCTCCAATAGAAATATTTGGGCACTCTTTGAGATTCTTTGTATTGAATTGAATATTATGAATCTGCAATTGTTTGATGCATATTGTATAATCAACTCACGGATACTTGTGGTGACATTGGAGTATCTAGGTGACATTAGAGTTGGTTGATGTGTATCATATGGTGTTATTTTAGTACGAACTCCTGGGCTGTTTGTGACACTTATAGGAATAGCTCGATAGATCGATCGGAAATGATAACTTTGCGGTGGTTTCGTACCCTACAACAATTTTGTCTTATGTTCTCCGCTAGATAGGAACTTTGGTGTAATTGTTTATCGCATGTTGAGGGATTGCCATATGATCTAATTATGTTAGCACTATTGAGATATTGCACCAGCGAAAGTATGAACCCTAGGCCTTATTTTCAAGCATTGCAATACCGTTTGTGAAGGAAATATGCCCTAGAGGCAATAATAAAGTTGTTATTTATATTTCCTTATATCATGGTAAATGTTTATTATTCATGTTAGAATTGTATTAACCGGAAACTTAGTACATGTGTGAATACATAGACAAACAGAGTGTCCCTAGTATGCCTCTACTTGACTAGCTCATTAATCAAAGATGGTTTAGTTTCCTAACCATAGACATGTGTTGTCATTTGATGAACGGGATAACATCATTAGAGAATGATGTGATGGACAAGACCCATCCATTAGCTTAGCATAATGATCATTTAGTTTTATTGTTATTGCTTTCTTCATTACTTATACATATTCCCCTAACTATGAGATTATGCAACTCCCGAATACCGGAGGAACACCTTGTGTGCTATCAAACGTCACAACGTAACTGGGTGCTTATAAAGATGCTCTAGAGGTGTCTCCGAAGGTGTTTGTTGATTTGGCATAGATCAAGATTAGGATTTGTCACTCCGTGTATCGGAGAGGTATCTTTGGGCCCTCTCGGTAATGCACATCACTATAAGCCTTGCAAGCAATGTGACTAATGATTTAGTTGTGGGATGATGCATTACAGAATGAGTAAAGAGACTTGCCGGTAACGAGATTGAACTAGGTATGAAGATACCGACGATCGAATCTCGGGCAAGTAACATACCGATGACAAAGGGAATGATGTATGTTGTTATGCGGTTTGACCGATAAAGATCTTCGTAGAATATGTAGGAGCCAATATGAGCATCCAGGTTCCGCTATTGGTTATTGACCGGAGATGTGTCTTGGTCATGTCTACATAGTTATCGAACATGTAGGGTCCGCACGCTTAACATTCGATGACGATTTGTATTATGAGTTATGTGTTTTGGTGACCGAAGTTTGTTCGGAGTCCCGGATGAGATCACGGACATGACGAGGAGTCTCGAAATGGTTGAGAGGTAAATATTTATTTTGGAAGGTTATATACGGACACCGGAATGGTTCCGATAAGGTTCAGGGATTTTTTGGAGTATCGGGAGGCTACCGGAACCCCCCGGGAAAGTTAATGGGCCTAATGAGCCATTGTCGGTGTCAAAACCGGCGGATCTCAGGTAGGGGGTCCCGAACTGTGCGTCTAAGGCGGATGGTAACAGGAGGCAGAGGACACGATGTTTACCCAGGTTCGGTCCCTCTTGATGGAGGTAATACCCTACGTCCTGCTTGATTGTTCTTGATGATATGAGTATTACAAGAGTTGATCTACCACGAGATCGTAGAGGCTAAACTCTAGAAGCTAGCCTATGGTATGATTGTATGTTGTCCTACGGACTAAACCCTCCGGTTTATATAGACACCGGAGGGGGCTAGGGTTACACAGAGTCGGTTACAAGGGAGGAGATCTACATATCCGTATTGCCTAGCTTGCCTTCCACGCCAAGGAGTCCTATCCGGACACGGGACGAAGTATTCAATCTTGTATCTTCATAGTCCAACAGTCCGGCCAAAGGATATAGTCCGGCTGTCCGGAGACCCCCTAATCTAGGACTCCCTCAGTAGCCCCTGAACCAGGCTTCAATGATGATGAGTCCGGCGCGCAGTATTGTGTTCGGCATTGCAAGGCAGGTTCCTCCTCCGAATACTCCATGGAAGATTTTGAAAACAAGGATAGTGTCTGGCTCTGCAAAACAAGTTCCACATACCACTGTAGAGAGAATAATATTTCCACAAATCTACTCTGCTAACACGTTTTGACAGCATGACATGACGCCATGGCCCGGTCATTATTCGAACCGTTTTTCTCAACCAGCATGCACATATCGCGAGGCGGTTTTCTTGACACGTCTTGTCAAAGCAGAGATTGTGTTCCCCTTATTACGGGATTCTCATAAATACGGACGTGGGTAACCCAACCGCGCCATTGATCACGACGCTTGGGGAATAAGCGATTTTACTAGGCAAGTGGGGAGGCGCATCGCCTCCTCTGCCCTTATAAAGGGACAAAGATTCACTCTATTCACCCACGCCTTCTTCCTCCTTACTTACCCATTCCCGCACACTCGAGCTCTAGCGCCCAAGCTCACGTTCTTCTTCTCAAACCACTCCAAGCATGTCCGGAGCAGGAGGCAAGTGGATGGTCTCCTCCATCACGGAGGAGAACATCACAAAGCTACGGGAAGCCGGATATCTGGCCGCGGATATCGCGCACCGGCTGCCAGATGCAGGGCAGATCATCCCAACGCCCGAACCCCATGAGAGGGTAGTTTACCTTACCCACTTTGTCTGCGGACTGGGATTTCCCCTTCACCATTTTGTCCGCGGGCTTATGTTCTACTACGGGCTGGATTTTCATGATCTGGCCCCCAATTTCATCCTCAACATCTCGGCGTTTATCGTCGTGTGCGAGGCCTTCCTCCGCATCAGGCCCCATTTCGGCCTGTGGCTGAAGACCTTCAATGTCAAACCGAAGGTGGTGGTCGGCCAGCAAGTAGAGTGCGGAGGCGCCATGGTGGGCAAGATGCCTAACGTCACTTGGCTTGAAGGCTCCTATGTGGAGACCATAAAGGGGTGGCAATCGGGGTGGTTCTACATCACCGAGCCGCGCGACACCAACTGGGTGGCGGCCCCCGAATTTCGATCCGGAATCCCCACGCGGCTAACTTCCTGGAAAGAGAAGGGCCTGTCCTGGGGTTCCCCGGTAGAGCTGACCGGACTCCAGACCTGCATCAAGAACATGCTGAGCAAGAAAATCAAGCTCGTCAACATGGTCCAGGTCATGCTCTTCCGCCGGATCCTCCCGTGTCAACGACGGGTATTCAATTTGTGGGAGTTCGACCTGTCCAAGCACCAGACGCAGCGAGAGCTCTTCGACACGACGCACAAGGACGTCTGGAAGGTGTTGTTCAAGGGCGTCCAGGTACCTCCTCCCCTTACCGAGGACCGCGGCCTCAGCGCAAAGCGCCATGCCAATTCGGTAAGTTTTTATATCTCACAGGATATTTATTTGCCCCAGTTTAATCATGTGCGAGATCTAAGCTTCCATGCCATTAATAGGACTAGGTAGAGACAGCAGAGCAGATAGATTGCCCAGCCCCCCTGCCTGAAGATCCTGCAGATGCTCGCTTAACGGAGATGCTGGTTCCGGCGCCTTACGAGGTGCCGGTGAAGAAGGCCAAGAAGAAGGCCACGGGGACCCGAAAGGGTCTCCGGCGCAAGGTTATATCGGACTCATGGTCCAATAACTCCGAAGCACACTCCTCCCACGAAAACGAGGAGGAGGAAGAGGAAAGTTCTCCCCCCTAGCCGGGGGAGACAAGAAAAGGAAGGCCGCCCCAACCGGGGAGGCCAAAGGGTCCAAGAAGGGAAGGACCCTCCTTCCGGACTGTTCCAAGACGGCCGCCTACAACGACGACGAGTGGTTACCCAGGGACAAGCCCCTGGCGAAGTTGTAAGTATCCGGATACCATAGTAATTCATGGTATGTTTTATTGCACTACTTTCCTTACGCCGAATATGATTATGCAGTCCGTCTCGAGCCCGTCTCAACGTATCTTCGTCGGACGGTTCTTTGGACTCGTCGGATATGAATAGCGATTCACTTCCGGCCCCCTCCACCCCTTGCCCTACGGACAACATCGAGGTGTTGTCTCAAAAGGCACCGAGCCGAGGGGAGGCAGTCCTGGGGGCGCCTCGAGGCGACCTTCCGGACCTTGGGCGCAAAGGGAGCAAGACTCCCACGGGCTCCAAGTTCGGCTCCCAGCCGAACACTATGCCAGAACCTCCGGTGGTTTCAAACTCCGGCTGGCGACCCCTCGGTAAGAGGGGCAAGCCGCCCGTGCTGGTGGCCTCTGTCCATCCAGAGGCACCGGACAACTTGCTGGTAGCGCTTCGCGGCGCTTCCATCGACGAAGAGCACCACACTATCATGGGTACGGTGATCGAGAAAGTTCAGTCCGCCAAAAACAGACTAACCGAAGCTTGTGCCAGCCTCCTAACAGGCTTTCAGGTAAGCAATCAAAATATAGGAAAATATTACCGCATAGACGGTAGCCCCTGATGCTCTGTTTGGCGTTCGCGAAGAAAGGCCAAATAGAGGATCAAATAATGACTCAGGAGTCTAATCAGAATATGTCTATGTGCATATGCAGGCTTCACTGCTGGCCGTTGCCGCACGTACTGCGGAGGTCACTGCACTGAAGCAGGACCTTGAGCGGTCTGAGGGAGAGCTCGGCCTTACCAAGAGGCAGCTCAAGGAGAGCAAAGGTAAGCAATACCTTGTCTATATATTAAAAAGAAATTCCGTTGTAAAGTAATAGGATCATCATGAATTTGCCAGGGGACATGACCCAGGTGGCGACCCTGAAGAAGGCGCTGTCCGAGGCCGAAGACAAAGCGGCCAAGGAGCGCATTGAGCGGGAAAAGCAAGAAGCCCGGGAAGGCGAGGTGTAGCAAGAGCTCGAGCCTCTTGCCAAAAAACACGAGTCCTTGGAGCTTGACTCTAAGACGCGAGAGTCCGAGCTTGCGAAGGCGCTCGAAAGCGCACGGAGCGCCAAGGCTGAAGCCCACAAGGCCCTCCAGGAGATTGATGCAGTGAAGAAGATAGCAGCTGGTAAGGCATTCATTATGCAAAGCAAGCATTTGAACGAAACTTTCCTTTTACTTACCCGAGTTCGGAGCTCTCCAGGAGCATTCGCAGATCTTCCCCGCAGTGTGCTGGATGCCGCGGAGTTTTACCGAGCTGAGGAGGGAGCTCGACGGAAAGGTTGTTCTGGTCTCAGTATACTAGGACTGAACACCCAATTCCCTTGAGCGACTAGCTGAAGCAACTGGTCGAGCTTCAGAAGGCGTCCGAACAGGCCATGAAGGGTCTTATAGTCTGGATGTGGCCTGGCGATCCCCTGCCTAGCAGCTACTTCGGTCTGGTGAGGCGGCTTGTGGATGCCTGCCAATGGCTTGAAGTCATAAAGTGGTCCGTCTGCATCGAGGGTGTGCGCGGGGCTTTGTTGGGAAACGTAGTAATTTCAAAAAAAAAAATCCTACGCACACGCAAGATCATGGTGATGCATAGCAACGAGAGGGGAGAGTGTTGTCTACGTACCCTCGTAGACCGAAGCGGAAGCGTTGACGCAATGTAGAGGAAGTAGTCGTACGTCTTCCCGGTCCAACCGATCCAAGCATCGTTACTCCGGCACCTCCGAGTTCTTGGCACACGTTCAGCTCGATGACGCTCCCCGGGCTCCGATCCAGCAAAGCTTCGGGGAGGAGTTCCGTCAGCACGACAGCGTGGTGACGATCTTGATGTTCAACCGTCGCAGGGCTTCGCCTAAGCACCGCTACAATATGACCGAGGTGGAATATGGTGGAGGGGGCACCGCACACGGCTAAGGAACGATCACAAAGATCAACTTGTGTGTCCTAGGGTGCCCCCTGCCCCCGTATATAAAGGAGCCAAGGGGAGGGGGTGGCCGGCCAAGGAGGGCGCGCCAAGGGGGAGTCCTACTCCCACCGGGAGTAGGACTCCCTTCTTTCCTAGTTGGAGAAGGAGAAGTGGGAAAGAGGAGGAAGAGGGAAAGGAAAGGGGGGCGCCGCCCCCTCTCCTTGTCCTATTCGGACTAGGGAGGGGAGGGGCGCGCGGCCACCTCTTGCCTCCTTTCCTCTTCTCCCTTAGGGCCCATGTAGGCCCAATAACCCCCGGGGGGTTCCGGTAACCCCCCGGTACTCCGGTAAAATCCCGATTTCACCCGGAACGATTCCGATATCCAAATATAGGCTTCCAATATATCGATCTTTATGTCTCGACCATTTCGAGACTCCTCGTCATGTCCTTGATCACATCCGGGACTTCGAACAACCTTCGGTACATCAAAATACATAAACTCATAATGAAACTGTCATCGTAACGTTAAGCGTGCGGACCCTACGGCTCGAGAACAATGTAGACATGACCGAGACACATCTCCGCTCAATAACCAATAGCGGAACCTGGATGATCATATTGGTTCCTACATATTCTACGAAGATCTTTATCGGTCAGACCGTATAACAACATACGTTGTTCCCTTTGTCATCGGTATGTTACTTGCCCGAGATTCGATCGTCGGTATCTCAATACCTAGTTCAATCTCGTTACTGGCAAGTCTCTTTACTCGTTCCGTAATACATCATCTCACAACTAACTCATTATTGCAATGCTTGCAAGGCTTATGTGATGTGCATTACCGAGAGGGCCCAGAGATACCTCTCCGACAATCGGAGTGACAAATCCTAATCTCGAAATACGCCAACCCAACATGTACCTTTGGAGACACCTGTAGAGCACCTTTATAATCACCCAGTTACGTTGTGACGTTTGGTAGCACACAAAGTGTTCCTCCGGCAAACGGGAGTTGCATAATCTCATAGTCATAGGAACATGTATAAGTCATGAAGAAAGCAATAGCAACATACTAAACGATCGGGTGCTAAGCTAATGGAATGGGTCATGTCAATCAGATCATTCACCTAATGATGTGATCCCGTTAATCAAATAACAACTCTTTGTTCATGGTCAGGAAACATAACCATCTTTGATTAACGAGCTAGTCAAGTAGAGGCATACTAGTGACACTCTGGTTGTCTATGTATTCACACATGTATTATGTTTCCGGTTAATACAATTCTAGCATGAATAATAAACATTTGTCATGATATAAGGAAATAAATAATAACTTTATTATTGCCTCTAGGGCATATTTCCTTCAGTCTCCCACTTGCACTAGAGTCAATAATCTAGTTCACATCGCCATGTGATTTAACATCAATAGTTCACATCACCATGTGATTAACACCCATAGTTCACATTGACATGTGACCAACACCCAAAGGGTTTACTAGTGTCAATAATCTAGTTCACATCGCTATGTGATTAACACCCAAAGAGTACTAAGGTGTGATCATGTTTTGCTTGTGAGAGAAGTTTAGTCAATGGGTCTGCCACATGCAGATCCGTAAGTATTTTACAAATTTCTATGTCAACAATGCTCTGCACGAAGCTATTATAGCTAATTTCTCCCACTTTCAATATGTATCCAGATTGAGATTTAGAGTCATCTGGACGAGTGTCAAAATTTGCATCGACGTAACCCTTTACGATGAACCTTTTTGTCACCTCCATAATCGAGAAACATATCCTTATTTCACTAAGGATAATTTGACCGCTGTCCAGTGATCTACTCCTAGATCACTATTGTACTCCCTTGCCAAAAACAGTGTAGGGTATACAATAGATCCGGTACACAGCATGGCATATTTTATAGAACCTATGGCCAAGGCATAGGGAATGACTTTCATTCTCTCTCTATCTTCTGCCGTGGTCGGGTTTTGAGTCTTACTCAACTTCACACCTTGTAACACAGGCAAGAACTCTTTCTTTGACTGTTCCATTTTGAACTACTTCAAAATCTTGTCAAGGTATGTACTCATTGAAAAACTTATCAAGCGTCTTGCTCTATCTCTATAGATCTTGATGCTCAATATGTAAGCAGCTTCACCGAGGTCTTTCTTTCAAAAACTCCTTTCAAACATTCCTTTATGCTTTGTAGAATAATTCTACATTATCTCCGATCAACAATATGTCTTTCACATATACTTATCAGAAATGATGTAGTGCTCCCACTCACTTTCTTGTAAATACAGGCTTCACGGCAAGTCTGTATAAAACTATATGCTTTGATCAACTTATCAAAGCGTCTATTCCAACTCCGAGATGCTTGCACCAGTCCATAGATGGATCGTTGGAGCTTGCATATTTTGTTAGTACCTTTAGGATTGACAAAACCTTCTGGTTGCATCATATACAACTCTTCTTTAATAAATCCATTAAGGAATGCATTTTTGTTTATCCATTTGCCAGATTTCATAAAATGCGGCAATTTCTAACATGATTCGGACAGACTTAAGCATAGATACGAGTGAGAAACTCTCATCGTAGTCAACACCTTGAACTTGTCGAAAACCTTTTTGCAAAAATTCTAGCTTTGTAGATAGTAACACTACTATCAGCGTCCGTCTTCCCCTTGAAGATCCATTTAAGCTCAATGGCTCGCTGATCATTGGGCAAGTCAATCAAAGTCCATACTTTGTTCTCATACATGGATCTCATCTCAGATTTCATGGCCTCAAGCCATTTCGCGGAATCTGGGCTCATCATCGCTTCCTCATAGTTTGTAGGCTCGTCATGGTGAAGTAAGATGACCTCCAGAACAGGATTACCGTGCCACTCTGGTGCGGATCTCACTCTAGTTTACCTACGAGGTTCGGTAGTAACTTGATCTGAAGTTACATGATCATCATCATTAGCTTCCTCACTAATCGGTGTAGTAGTCACAGGAACAGATTTCTGTGATGAACTACTTTCCAATAAGGGAGCAGGTACAGTTACCTCATCAAGTTCTACTTTCCTCCCACTCACTTCTTTAGAGAGAAACTCCTTTTCTAGAAAAGATCCATTCAAAGCAACGAATATATTGCCTTCGGATCTGTGATAGAAGGTGTACCCAACATTTTCTTTTGGGTATCCTATGAATACGCACTTCTCCGATTTGGGTTAGAGCTTATCAGGTTGAAAATTTTTCACATAAGCATTGCAACCTCAAACTTTAAGAAATGACAGCTTAGATTTCTTGCCAAACCATAGTTCATACGGTGTCATCTCAACGGATTTAGATGGTGCCCTATTTAACGTGAATGCAGCTGTCTCTAATGCATAACCCCAAAACGATAGTGGTAGATCGGTAAGAGACATCATAGATCGCACCATATCTAATAAAGTACGGTTATGACGTTCGGACACACTATTATGCTGTGGTGTTCCAGGTGGCATGAGTAGTGAAACTATTTCACATTGTTTTTAACTGAAGGCCAAACTCGTAACTCAAATATTTTACTTTTGCGATCATATTGTAGAAACTTTTATTTTTGTTACGATGATTCTCCACTTCACTCTGAAATTCTTTGAACTTTTCAAATGTTTCAGACTTGTGTTTCATCAAGTAGATATACTCATATCTGCTCAAATCATCTGTGAAGATCAGAAAATAATGATACCTGTCGCGAGCTTCAATATTCATCGGACCACATACATCAGTATGCATGATTTCCAACAAATCTGTTGCTTGCTGCATTGTTCCGGAGAACAGAGTCTTAGTCATCTTGCCCATGAGGCATGGTTCGCAAGCATCAACTGATTCATAATCTTCAATATTATGAATATGTGTATCACTACGATCGAGATCCAACGAACCATTTTCATTGGGTGTGTAACCATATATGTAAACAGAATAACAATTTATTCTCTTACTTAAATGAATAACTGTATTGCAATAAACATGATCAAATCATATTCATGCTCAATGCAAACACCAAATAACACTTATTTAGGTTTAACACTAATCCCGAAAGTATAGGGAGTGTGCGATGATGATCATATCAATCTTGGAACCACTTCCAACACACATCGTCACTTCACCCTTAACTAGTCTCTGTTCATTCTGCAACTCCCGTTTCGAGTTACTACTCTTAGCAACTGAACCAGTATCAAATACCGATGGGTTGCTACGAACACTAGTAAAATACACATCAATAATCTATATATCAAATATACCTTTGTTCACTTTGCCATCCTTCTTATCCGCCAAATACTTGGGGCAGTTCTGCTTCCAGTGACCAGTCCCTTTGCAGTAGAAGCACTTAGTCTCAGGCTTAGGATCAGACTTGGGCTTCTTCACTTGAGCAGCAACTTGCTTGCCGTTCTTCTTGAAGTTCCCCTTCTTCCCTTTGCCCTTTTCTTGAAACTAGTGGCCTTTTCTATCATCAACACTTGATATTTTTCTTGATTTCTACCTTCGTCAATTTCAGCATTATGAAGAGCTTGGGAATCGTTTCCATTATCCCTTGCATATCATAGTTCATCACGAAGTTCTACTAACTTGGTGATGGTGACTAGAGAATTCTGTCAATCACTATTTTATCTGGAAGATTAACTCCCACTTGATTCAAGCGATTGTAGTACCCAGACAATCTGAGCACATGCTCACTTCTTGAGCTATTCTCCTCCATCTTTTAGCTATAGAACTTGTTGGAGACTTCATATCTCTCAACTCGGGTATTTACTTGAAATATTAACTTCAACTCCTGGAACATCTCATATGGTCCATGACGTTCAAAACGTCTTTGAAATCCCGATTCTAAGCTGTTAAGCATGGTGCACTAAACTATCAAGTAGTCATCATATTGAGCTAGCCAAACGTTCATAACGTCTGCATCTGCTCCTGCAATAGGTCAGTCACCTAGCGGTGCATCAAGGACATAATTCTTCTGTGCAGCAATGAGGATAAACCTCAGATCACGGATCCAATCTGCATCATTGCTACTAACATTTTTCAACTTAGTTTTCTCTAGGAACATATAATAATTAAACGGGGAGCAACATCGCGAGCTATTGATCTACAACATAGATATGCTAATACTACCAGGACTAAGTTCATGATAAATTAAAGTTCAATTAATCACATTACTTAAGAACTCCCACATAGATAGACATCCCTCTAATCATCTAAGTGATCCGTGATCCAAATCAACTAAACCATAACCGATCATCACGTGAAATGGAGTAGCTTTCAATGGTGAACATCATTATGTTGATCATATCTACTATATGATTCACGCTCGACCTTTCGGTCTCAGTGTTCCGAGGCCATATGTGCATATGCTAGGCTCGTCAAGTTTAACCTAAGTATTCTGCATGTGCAAAACTGGCTTGCACTCGTTGTAGATGGACGTAGAGCTTATCACACCCGATCATCACGTGGTGTGTGGGCATGACGAACTTTGGCAACGGTGCATACTCAGGGAGAACACTTATACCTTGAAATTTTAGTAAGGGATCATCTTATAAAGCTACCGTCGAACTAAGCAAAATAAGATGCATAAAAGATAAACATCATATGCAATCATAATATGTGACATGATATGGCCATGATCATCTTGCGCCTTTGATATCCATCTCCAAAGTACTGTCATGATCTCCATCGTCACCGGCATGACACCATGATCTCCATCATCTTGATCTATATCAATGCGTCGTCACATGGTCGTCTCGCCAACTATTGCTATCGCATAGCGATAAAGTAAAGCAATTATTTGGTGCTTGCATCTTATGCAATAAAGAGACAACCATAAGGCTTCTGCCAGTTGTCGATAACTTCAACAAAACATGATCATCTTATACAACAACTTATATCTCATCACATCTTGACCATATCACATCACAACATGCCCTGCAAAAACAAGTTAGACGTCCTCTACTTTGTTGTTGCAAGTTTTACGTGGCTGCTACGGGCTTAAGCAAGAACCAATCTTACCTACGCATCAAAACCACAATGATAGTTTGTCAAGTTGGTGCTGTTTTAACCTTCGCAAGGACTGGGCGTAGCCACACTCGATTCAACTAAAGTTGGAGAAACTGACACCCGCCAGCCACCTGTGTGCAAAGCACGGCGGTAGAACCAGTCTCGCGTAAGCGTACGCGTAATGTCGGTCCGGGCCGCTTCATCCAACAATACCGCCGAACCAAAGTATGACATGCTGGTAAGCAGTATGACTTATATCGCCCACAACTCACTTGTGTTCTACTCGTGCATATAACATCAAACCATAAAACCTAGGCTCTGATACCACTGTTGGGAAACGTAGCAATTTCAAAAAATTTCCTACGCACACGCAAGATCATGGTGATGCATTGCAACGAGAGGGGAGAGTGTTGTCTACGTACCCTCGTAGACCGAAGCGGAAGCGTTGACGCAACGTAGAGGAAGTAGTCGTACGTCTTCTCGGTCCAACCGATCCAAGCACCGTTACTCTAGCACCTCCGAGTTCTTGACACACGTTCAGCTCGATGACGCTCCCCGGGCTCCGATCCAGCAAAGCTTCGGGGATGAGTTCCGTCAGCACGACGGCGTGGTGACGATCTTGATGTTCAACCATCGCAGGGCTTCGCCTAAGCACCGCTACAATATGACCGAGGTGGAATATGGTGGAGGGGGGCACCGCACACGGCTAAGGAACGATCACAAAGATCAACTTGTGTGTCCTAGGGTGCCCCCGGCCCCCGTATATAAAGGAGCCAAGGGGAGGGGCGGCCAGCCAAGGAGGGCGCGCCAAGGGGGAGTCCTACTCCCACCGGCAGTAGGACTCCCTTCTTTCCTAGTTGGAGAAGGAGAAGTGGGAAAGAGGAGGAAGAGGGAAAGGAAAGGGGGGGCGCCGCCCCCCTCTCCTTGTCCTATTCGGACTAGGAAGGGGAGGGGCACACGGCCACCTCTTGCCTCCTTTCCTCTTCTCCCTTAGGGCCCATGTAGGCCCAATAACCCCCCCCCCCCGGGGGGGGGGGGGGGTTCCGGTAACCCCCCGGTACTCCGGTAAAATCCCGATTTCACCTGGAACGATTCTGATATCCAAATATAGGCTTCCAATATATCGATCTTTATGTCTCGACCATTTCGAGACTCCTCGTCATGTCCTTGATCACATCCGAGACTCCGAACAACCTTCGATACACCAAAATACATAAACTCATAATGAAACTGTCATCGTAACGTTAAGCGTGCGGACCCTACAGTTCGAGAACAATGTAGACATGACCGAGACACATCTCCGGTCAATAACCAATAGCGGAACCTGGATGCTCATATTGGTTCCTACATATTCTACGAAGATCTTTATCGGTCAGACCGCATAACAACATACGTTGTTCCCTTTGTCATCGGTATGTTACTTGCCCGAGATTCGATCGTCGGTATCTCAATACCTAGTTCAATCTCGTTACTAGCAAGTCTCTTTACTCGTACCGTAATACATCATCTCACAACTAACTCATTATTGCAATGCTTGCAAGGCTTATGTGATGTGCATTACCGAGAGGGCCCAGAGATACCTCTCCGACAATCGGAGTGACAAATCCTAATCTCGAAATACGCCAACCCAACATGTACCTTTGGAGACACCTGTAGAGCACCTTTATAATCACCCAGTTACGTTGTGACGTTTGGTAGCACACAAAGTGTTCCTCCGGCAAACGGGAGTTGCATAATCTCATAGTCATAGGAACATGTATAAGTCATGAAGAAAGCAATAGCAACATACTAAACGATCGGGTGCTAAGCTAATGGAATAGGTCATGTCAATCAGATCATTCACCTAATGATGTGATCCCGTTAATCAAATAACAACTCTTTGTTCATGGTTAGGAAACATAACCATTTATGATTAACGAGCTAGTCAAGTAGAGGCATACTAGTGACACTCTGTTTGTCTATGTATTCACACATGTATTTTGTTTCCAGTTAATACAATTCTAGCATGAATAATAAACATTTATCGTGATATAAGGAAATAAATAATAAATTTATTATTGCCTCTAGGGCATATTTCCTTTAGGCTTTTGCCTGGGCGAAGGTGCACTGGGCGAAGCTGGATGCCGTAAAGCTGGTGAAGGAGAGGCCACCGGAGGGCAAGGAGCATCGCTGCCCCAAAATGTATTATGACAGTGTCCTGAAGGGTTCCCGCCTTGTGGCGGAGGAATGTGCTAGAGATGTAATTTTTGAATGAACATGCTCTTGTGATCCTGTAATGTGAAACGAGTTCATTTGCGCTATGCAATGCTTTTTGAATTTAAAATATTACCTTCTGTGCGACCGTTTATAAAATCTGAGAGTTGGCCAGTCGTCGGCTTCTGCCCCCATGTAACTAGTACTGGGGTGTTCAGGATAAACCTGAGCACTCTTTATCCCAATTTTGGGTCCTTCGAGGGAGGTGTTCAACACAACGAACCAGGCAATCGGACTACAAGGCTTTATCACTCTCATTTAGCCATAGAAGTCCACAATTTTAAATTTTGGTGAAGCCCCTAGTATTCAGAAGGCCGAATTGGGGCGCTATATACGCCTAAGTCGGGCAAGGCCGACTCCTGACCCGAAGCGGAAAATTCTTTAAGGACTTGAGACCTCTCGAACAACGACTAGCTCTCGCCTTATCATGACAGTCAGTTTTCAGCTTTCTCTACTGAGGTGCTTGTCCGGAAGAACTGGGGCACAATCGCAGTAGTTCTCCTAGCGCTACCTTAGCCGATATAGCGGAACGTAATGTACCAAAACATGGGAGCCGGGCAAACCCAACTATTGACGCGAGACATGATTCAAAGCTAATGCATATAATGCTATAAGTTCGGGGTGCGGCACTGTCGAAAGTGTCCGGACTTCTCGCGTCGTATTATGGGGTAAACGAAAGCCCCCAGCATACTGACCGTACCAGAATGTACGGCTGCAAGTTGTCGTAAATGAACATATAAGAAAAAGGATGGATAATGCAATAATAGACTAATGCTATGCATTGTTATCTAAATAATACGTCGAAGCGGACTGATACAAGTAGTGCAATAAGCAAAAAATAAGACTATTTGACATGTCCTATCCAAGGGCAAGCTGCGTATGGATAGTAAAAAGCGGGTATATCGCTTGTTATTAGAGACCACCTGGGGGTTCCCTTGTACGTCTTAGCTTCTTGCCTACTTGGTTGTTCCTTCCCGTAATATGTCCGGCAATCATACTGCCGGAAAGGGCTTCCAGAGAGTAAGGTCCTAAAAGAGAAAAGATGATAAAGGTATGCAGCCCCTAGGGCGGTTAAGCCGCATTGCGGGATGTGGCACCCCGGCTCAGAGCGACCGGTTTACCATACATTGCCAGCCCAGAGACCATGTCTTCTGGTAACGCACAACATCTTGGTACAGAATAATAACCGCTTTATTGATGCTAGCGGAAGAGAGTTACATTACAACAGCTGTCGAGGCCAAGCGGCACACTCGGTGCGGCTGAACAATATGTACATTATTTAGTGAACATAAATGGGCCTCGATCCGAACAACTACGTGGCAGCGAAATAACGTCGTGGTGGAAGCTCCATATCACAGGGAGACCGATGTGGACACGATCTAGACTCGGACATCGCTCTCCTCCAATGATACTTTCCAGAAATCTAGCATGACACGCCAGGTCAGTACATTGAATGTACTTACAAGCTCACAACAGGCATCATCATAATGACAAACAATATCATGATATTTAACCAATTATTAAAAGTGCAACACTATATGCCAACATGTTGTGCTCATGCTCGAACGTCCCTCGGGACAGCTTACCAACCGTGATCATCTCTGGATCACAAACACACCACCAAAGTGGTCAGATCACAAACACACCACCAAAGTGGTCAGAACACACCACCAAAGTGGTCAGAGCACACCACCAAAGTGGTCTTTCTCAAGAACAACTCGTGATCCTTACGGCGATCACAACCACGACCATCATTTGGTCCCAAATGCCTCGATGGCCTTTCTGCCATCCATCAACAATGCAAAGTTCATCACTTAGTGTGCAATTTTTATTAAACTTTGACTCATGGTGGGACCTACTATGAGGTGTCCGTAACCGTGGACCCGGCTATCGATAGATTACACACTCTGTAGAGGTAGCACACTGTACCCACACCACGGAACCCATGGCCTCGCACTCCCATTCGGGTGGACCAACGGCATCCCGACAAAACCCCTCCATTGCCACAGCACTCTCCCGACCACTCCGACCCAAATCCCCCAACGGGCTGGTCCTGGGTGGCCCCGTGTCTACCAAAGACACCCCGACCACCATCGTGGTCAAAACACTCCCACTCGGGGACACTCCCACTTGGGGACTCGGTACCATAACCCCATCAACGAGCACACAAGATTATGTCTGCTCACCGGGCCAGGGCAATCACGACATAACCTTCCCTAGATGGAGGCACCGACCAGAGGCCGTGTCAATGGACCGAATCAAGGCCTTCCCACAAAGGCAAATGTGGTTGCACTGGAAAGAAACTCGATTCAGCGGCACCATGACCCAGTCAACGGTATATTCAAGTTGAGTTATATTCAGGTTTAACTAAAAAAATGACCGGTGTCATAGCATGCCGTGAAATGCAAAATAACACATGCATCATATAATGATAAAAATGACCGATGTCATCCTTATCCACACCAAGCATAACGTCAACAACTCAATTTACTCTACTTGCTCAAATGACTCACAACTTAACCAAAATATTTTGCCACAAGTTTTATTAACTTCTTACGCAAGAAAGTAACTCTGATAAACTTCTCATATGCTTGTCAAAAAGATTTCATTATCAACAACTCTTACTTTCTTTATCACTAAGTTGGGTTCAAACATTATGTAAGACAAATAATATGATTAAACAAGTATTTAACAGAACATTTTCTAACAACTTTTTATCAATCTAATAGGGCAAAAACATAGCTTTAAATAATTGCTAACATACATAACAAAATTATTTCTAACATCCCTTCAAATAAATCTTAACTTGCTTTATCCACTAAACTAGTTTCAACCATTATGTAACTCAAGCATAACAACTAATCAATATTTAACAGAATATAAATAACTCCATAATCATTTAAATGCATGGATTAATCCTTTCATTCAAGTAAGAAAATCACAAATATTGAAATGGCACCATGAAAATGTTGTTGTGGCTTGCCTTAGTGCAGATGAGGTTCACAAGCGTCCTGGTGATCCTCAAGACAAGCTTCACCTTCTGAAAATGGTTTTAAACACAACAAGAAAATATCAAGAACACTTCTGAAAATCACCAGAAATTCTAGACAGCTTAGAAAAATCTCATCTTTGGTGAGCTCCTAGATTTCTTATCAAAGAACACAATGCAAAAGAATCAATTCATTTGGACTTATGGTTGAAGAGTTATGACTGTTTGAAGTGTTCTATAAATTCAAATGAATTTGAAATAGACTGGGGGGTGACGTCGAAGGCGTAAAGCCCATGGGCGCCACTACTCGTACCGCTTCACGCGTGTACTGAGTGGCTGACTAGCGGGCCCTGCTAGTCAGGTGGGTAAAGAGGGAGAGGGAAACAGAGGGGGCCGCGGCTTCGCCGGAGCTCTCGCCGGCGACGAGGGCTCCTTGGCCCAAACGAGAGGGAGGGATGGCAGGAGGGGGTTGAGGCGCACCTGCCCGTACCCGTAGCCTAGCTAGGGGCGGTCGGAGGCATCGGAATCAACCTCGCAAGCGGAGGCAGAACGTGGAGGTCACCGGAGTTGAGGAAGACGGCGAGCAGAGGCCACTCCAGGGGCTCCAAGCGGGCGGGACAGCCTCACCGGAGAGAGGCGGAGGCCCTGGAGGGGTCGCCCAGGCCTGGAAGGAGCTGGAGCTACCGCAGCGACCAGAGGGGATTGCCGGTGAGCTCGAGCTCGGGGACGGCGGCCCGAGGCCTGCCCGGCTGGGCTCCGGCTTCCTACTCGATCGTGGGGTGTGTGCGAGTGTTGGCTGGTGCTCGAGGAGGCTGGGGAGGGATCTATATATAGGCGAGCGACGAGGGTGCTTCGGGCTCCGCCGGTGGACACCTGTCCACGGCGCCCGGCGATGAGCGGCGTCAGTGAGAGGGGGAGAAGGCGACGGAGGTCACGCGGCCACTGTGGGCGGGTGGAGACGAGCACATGATCAAGAGGGTGGCGATGAGCACAGTGCGCTTCGCACTGTTGGGCTGGCCGGACCTTGCCCGTGCTCACTGCGGTGAGCTCCGTCGTCGGCGAGCGCCAGGGAGGAGTTAAGAGCATTGAGACGATGATGGTGGCGAGGTTTGGCATGGTTCGGCAGGCGGGGAAGCGAGCACGCGAGCAACAGAGGCTCGGGCACGTCACGGAGCACGTCAGCTACATGCCAGCACGCCTGTACGAACGCGGTCACCGCGTGAACTATGACATCAGGTCAATCTAAGCAAAAACTCAATGTCTGGCATGTTGTTCGTGTTAGTTTTGAGTGTTACCACGATTTGGTTTGGATCCAGGTGCAGTAGAGAAGTTTTCACACACCAAGTAAGTTTCTGGTCAGTAACTTTGTGATGTTACTGTGGTCAAATGTCTTGGAGTTTGAAGCTGTGCTTTGGAGGTTAGTGATAAGTTACTAAGGTAAAGATGCACAAGAAATTTCAGGTCAAATGGAGCAAGTAAATGGTAGTTGCTGTAGAAACCACCATTTTTGTCCAGAATAGAAAAGATTTTCTGTAGCAAAAATATTCCCAAAAGTGATGAAATATTTTTGCTCAGGAAGGTGCACTAGGGTTCACCGAATATTTGTGAATTATCTCAAATTTTTCCGAGCAATAAAAATTGGGGTTGCTTTGAAGCAAACAGATCTGGCTTAGGGTTTTAGAGGGAAAATGAAATAATTATTTAGGAGGGAAGTGAAGCACTTGGGTGAAAGCCAAGGATGCCCAAGTGTTGAAGTCCATATGAAAAGATTTAGAAACTCCAAGTTTCAAAAAAAAATCAAATGAAAATCAAGCAAAAAAGAAGGGGCAAAACCCAGGCTGTCACACGGGACGTGCTCTGATCGTGCCCCCGCCTATGCCCATGGTATTTTCAGTGCGTAATTATGTACGCGCGGCACGGATTTTGTCGCTGGACT
Organism: Triticum urartu; assembly: GCF_003073215.2. NCBI lineage: Eukaryota > Viridiplantae > Streptophyta > Magnoliopsida > Poales > Poaceae > Triticum > Triticum urartu. Next base: position 452,252,989 of record NC_053022.1, read on the forward strand.
AGGACTGGGACGGGGGCCGAATTGCTAAGTGATCTCTGAACGTGTGAGGCGCTCCTGTTGCATGTTACTCCGGACTCGCTTGACGGTGTCCGGGGGCTGTATCGCCGAATTGGCGGTTTGCCTTAAAAGGATGCTTTGTGCTTCTGCTGCGAGGGCCACAGTGTGTTCTTTCGTGCGCAGTGAGCGTTCTATGTTTCCATTGACTGTTATGACCCCCTAGGTCCTGGCATCTTGAGCTTGAGGTATGCGTAATCCGGTACCGCATTGAATTTTGCAAATGCGGTTCGCCCGAGCAGTGCGTGATAGCAACTGTGGGGAGGAGGCAAAGCGCGAATGAATAACTAGAGGGCATCCTGTGGCAAGCATTACTCCAACACCGTGTCCACTTCCCGGACTCCGCCGAGAAGAGGCCATCACGGTAACTCACACGTTTGATTCATTTTAATTAAGTTAAGGTTCAAGTTATCTACAACCAGACATTAACAAATTCCCATCTGCCCATAACCGCGGGCACGGCTTTCGAAATTTCAAATCTCTGCAGGGGAGTCCCAACTTTGCCCATGACAAGCTCTCACGGTTAACGAAGGAATAGACCTCCTCCCGAGACGTTCCGATCAGACTCGGTATCTCGGTTCTTCAAGACACTTCGACAGGTTAAAACTAATCCAGCAACACCGCCCAAATGTGCCGACAAATCCCGATAGGAGCTGCACATATCTCTTTCTCAGGGCACACTCAGATTTTCCTAGGTACGGGTAGGCCAGCCCAGAGTTGCCCCTGGTGGCCACCGGCAGCTGACAGGTGGACCAACACTCAGAGGAGCACTGGCCCGGGGGGGTTTAAAATAAGATGACCCTCGGGCTCCGGAAACCCAAAGGAAAAAGAGGCTAGGTGGAAAATGGTAAAACCAAGGTTGGGCATTGCTGGAAAAGCTTTAATCAAGGCGAACTATCAAGGGGTTCCCATTATAACCCAACCGCGTAAGGAACGCAAAAATCCGGGAACATAACACCGATATGATGGAAACTAGGGCGGCAAGAGTGGAGCAAAACACTAGGAGAGAGGCCGAGCCTTCCACCCTTTACCAAGTGTATAGATGCATTAAGATAACAAGATAATATAATGATATCCCAACAAGTAAATAAATGTTCCAACAAGGAACGGTCTCCAATCTTCACCTGCAACTAGCAAAGCTATAAGAGGGGCTGAGCAAAGCGGTAACATAGCCAATCAACGGTTTGCTAGGACATGGTGGGTTAGAGGTTTGACATGGCAATTTGGGAGGCTTGAAAGAAATTGGTAGGCATCGTAGCATTGGCATAGCAAAAGAGCGAGCATCTAGCAAAGCAAAGATAGTAGTGATTTCGAGGGTATGATCATCTTGCCTGCAAAGTTGTCAGAGTTGACTGGATCCTCGAAAGCAAACTCAATGGGCTCCTCGTTAGCGAACTCGTCTCCTGGCTCTACCCAAACAAGACAAACAAGCAACAAGGACACAATCAACCACGTGCAAGGATCAAACAATATGATGCAAACATGGTATGCTATGCGGGATGCGATGCGGGATGCATATGCAAGATGTGACAAGGAATGCATGAACCTGGCCTCAACTTGGAAATCCAAGTGTGCCACTGGAAATATGAGATGAAATCGCTTGAAAACGATATAACGAATGCCGGAATCGGAGTTACGGTTTGGAAATGGCAAGCAAATCAAATATGGCCACATTCTGCGATTTACTGCAAGTAGCCATCTAAATGCAACAAGATGAACATGCTACATCACCCAAAAATGGCAACAATATACATGGCAGGGATGCATTCATGATGCTTAACAAAAGTCTAGCACTGAGCTACGGCCAATTCATCCATTAACAGGTTCAAACAAGCATGGCAAAAATGCATATGGCAAACAGATTTCAGACTTAGTGAAATTAACACTTGTCTGGAATTTCAGATCAGGTAGCACTCTTTGGAGCAACAAAACTACATGCTACAGGACCTGAACATGGCAAAGTAAAGCATGGCATGGAGCTACTCAAAGAGCTTAACAAAAGTCCCTTAGTGACCTTGAGCCAAAAGGGATCAGAAAATACAATTGCAAGCATGTGAACATGGCAAAAACATAATGAGTTCTCAGACTTAGTGAAAACTGGAGCATGCTGAAAACAGATATCAAGTAGGCATGTTTACGAGCTCGATGCACTCACTACAGAGCAAGTCATGATAATATAAGCATACACCCATCAAGAATACACAAAATGCAAGCTAGACATGGCAGAACAATATCATAGCATGCGCGTATCACCTACAACATCCTCGGCAAAATCGCTAACAAGTAGACAATCTGCCCAGATTCACGAAGTAGCAAAAGTAGAGCTCGATTGACTCAATCTAGGGTGCTCCATAATTGTAAACAAAGACATGGATGGATAGCGCACTACAAGATTAACAAAACATCCTTACTGATCATCCTCAAAAGAGGCACGGATCACTAGGAAATAATATGAACATATGGCCATATGAGATAAACAGCTCAAGGACTTAGTGGAAATGCTAAGTCCCTGAAATCAGCATTACCAAGTGCCTCACTTTGCAAGCTTGTGCTATTCACCACACACATCAAAAAAAATACATGGGTTGCACCTCTGGAAATATGGCAAGACCCTTAACAAAACACATGTAGAGCTCATGGGCATATCATGCACACAATAATCATGGCAAAAATGACAAATATCTAAATGGAGTAGCAGATCTGACAATTAACTCAAGTAGCACTCTTCTAACAGCATTTCGGGCATCAAGATGAACTCAAATGAAAATGATGCAATGGAATGAAATGATGCACTCTCTGAGGCGAACATTTTGATATGCTATATGCTTGAATCGGAGCTACGGATGCAAAGTTACGACACGATGAACATGGGCATAAATCTGTGAATTTCGGGGACTTAGTGAAATTATACCTCCGCGAAAAGTCAACGAGGGACGGAGATATCCGGGACATGGGGAAGGAGCCGTTTGGTTGAAGGGATGGGTGGATCTGATCCACCTTCTTCTCCGGCGAGGCACGAAACTCCGGCGAGGACGAGGAGGTCCGGCGAAGACGGCGATGACCGGAATTGATGGATCCGGGCCGAATCTGTCCGGACCCAGTCGGATCCCGACGAGGGTGGCGCGGTGAGGTAGCAGCCGGCTGCGGGCCAGGAGGCCGGTGGAGGACCTCGGGATACGAGGCGGCGGCGCCATGGCTTCAGGCGGCGGGGTGTGGGCTTGACGGCGGAGCGCGTGGGCCTCGGCGGCGCTCGGGAGTGGCCTGGCGGCGGAGCTGCAATCGGGCGGCGGCGCGAGAAGATGGGCCCCGCGGGCCCGATCCGGGCCACGCGGGCCGGCGGCGGGGCTGGAGGAGAGAGAGGTTGGCGGGGTGAGGTGGCGAGGCCGGATTGGCTGAGGGTGAGGGCGGACACGTCCGGTCGCCGGGCGGACATGTCCGGCGGCGCGAGGAAGAGGGAGGCTAGGTTTCATCCGCGAAAATTTCGGGGATGGCCACATATAAATAGGTAGAGGGAGCTAGGAGAGTCCAAATGAGGTGCGGTTTTCGGCCATGCGATCATGATCGAACGACCGAGATGATGGAGGAGGTTTAGGTGGGTTTTGGGCCACTTTGAAAGGGTGTTGGGCTGCAACACACACAAGGCCTTATCGGTCCCTCGGTTAATCGTTGGAGCATCAAACGAAGTCCAAATGGTACGAAACTTGACAGGCGGTCTACCGGTAGTAAACCAAGGCCGCTTGGCAAGTCTCGGTCCAATTCGGAAATGTTTAATCCCCACACACGAGAAGAAGGTAGAGATGACCACCGGAGGAGAACGGAACGCCGGAATGCAAAACGGACAACGGGGAAAATGCTCGGATGCATGAGACGAACATGTATGCAATGAAATGCACATGATGACATGATATGCAATGCATGACACGTAAGCAATGACATGGCAACAACAGCGAATAAGCGGAGGACACGTGGCACATCGGTCTCGGGGCGTTACAATGACGCCCTTAAAGGTGGTTTTGGTGGGTTTGATCCTCGAGGGATCTATACCCATTTTGCGCACTGTATCCTGATAGAGCAGGTTTAGGTTGCTGCCGCCGTCCATAAGGACTCGAGTGAGGTGAAATCCGTCGATGATGGGGTCTAGGACCAGTGCGGCGGATCCGCCATTGCGGATACTAGTGGGGTGGTCCCTACGATCGAAGGTGATCGGACAAGAGGACCATGGGTTGAACTTTGGGGCAACGGGCTCCATCGCATAGACGTCCCTTAGTGCACGCTTCCGTACCCTCTTGAGTATGTGGTTGCGTATATCATGTTCACCGTCTTCACTTGTGGGGGGAACCTCTTCTGTCCTCCCATGTTCGGCGGCGGGGCTCCTCCTCGTTATCACTATGCAGCCCCTTGTCCTTGTTTTCGGCATTCAACTTGCCGGCCTGCTTGAACACCCAGCATTCTCTGTTGGTGTGATTGGCTGGCTTATCGGGGGTGCCATGGATTTGACACGAGCAATCAAGTATGCGATCCAAACTGGACGGGCCCGGAGTACTTCTTTTGAATGGCCTGTTCCGTTGTGTGGATCTAGAGCCTCTGAATCCGGCATTGACTGTCGTATCATCGGTGTTATCGCCGTTGTTGCGGTGCTTGTGTCTGTTACGACGTGGTCTGCCGTTGGCATCTTTGGTATCCGAAGTGCCCGAATTCCTTGATGTGTTGTTGCTGCGAGCCAGCCAGCTATCCTCACCCGCGCAAAAGCGGGTCATGAGTGTCGTGAGGGCTGCCATAGACTTCTGCTTCTCCTGGCCGAGGTGCCGGGCGAGCCACTCGTCACGGATGTTATGCTTGAATGCCGCTAAGGCCTCTGCATCCGGACAGTCGACAATTTGGTTTTTCTTAGTTAGGAACCGTGTCCATAATTGCCTGGCCGATTCCCCTGGCTGCTGAGTTATATGGCTCAAGTCATCAGCATCCGGTGGTCGCACATAAGTGCCCTGGAAGTTGTCAAGGAATGCGTCTTCCAAATCCTCCCAAGTGCCGACGGAGTCTGCTAGGAAGCTATTCGGCCAATGCCGAGCTGGTCCTTTGAGTTTTAGTGGGAGGTACTTGATGGCATGCAGATCATCACCGCGAGCAATGTGGATGTGGAGGAGGAAATCCTCAATCCATACAGCGGGATCTGTTGTACCATCATATGATTTGATATTTACGGGTTTAAAACCCTCCGGGAATTCGTGATCCATAACTTCATCAGTGAAGCATGGGGGTGTGCGGCGCCTCTGTGCCGGGCTATATCACGACGCAGTTTATATGAGTCTTGTCTGCTGTATTCGGCCCGGTCGGATTTCCTTTTAGTGTATCCGGCATGACGGTCATCGTCCCGCGTTGGCGCGCGCCCCCGTGACCCATATATCGAACTTGCATGTTAATACGTCTCGCAGGTCCCGTGTGTTGCCCCAGGCCTTGGTATTTTTGTTTGAGTGGCGGCGGGGTGCAGGCTGAACTTCAGGCTGAAACGCCTCTCTGGCTCGGCCACGAAGTGGCCGGTCAGCCGCATCGTACACTGGTGATGTAGGTTTCAATGCTTCCTCCTCGAGTCGGGGTAGCGACCTGTACTTTGGGTAACTCTTGGAGGGGCGCTCAAGTTCGTATTCCTCGGCCACAAGGACTTCGGTCCATCTGTCTGCTAGCAAAACGCGATCAGCTCGAAGCTGTTGTTGCTTTTTCTTCAAGCTATTTGCTGTGGCTATAAGCCGATGCTTGAAGCGCTCCTGCTCGACGGGATCCTCGGGCACGATAAATTCTGCGTCGCCGAGGCTCACCTCGTCTTTGGAGAGAGGCATGTAATTGTCCTTCTCCGATTCTCTATCTGTTGCCCACCCAGGAGGGCTAGCTTGTTCACCCTCCCGCTCTAAATCGTGTTGGAGGGGATTGTTGTCGTCTTCGACACTATCCGGAGTGTTATTGTCTCTTGTGCCGGTATCACTACTTTTGCTATGGCGGGACTTAGAGCGGCGCCGCTGACGTCGGCGCTTGGGTTGCTTCTTGGAGGGGTCATCCCCCGCTGTCTCGTCGCCATTGCCTTCTTTGGGGGTGTCCACCATGTATATATCATATGATGAGGTAGCGGTCCAGCGCCCTGTGGGCGGTGGTTTCTGTTCGTCTCCTGCATCGTCGTCCATACCGTCGATGTCTTCGGAGTCGAAGTCGAGCATGTCGGTTAAATCGTCGATAGTGGCTACTAAGTGGGTGGTGGGTGGGGAGCGAATTTCTTCGTCGTCCGCATCCCATTCTAACCGGACATAGTTCAGCCAAGGTTCTCCTGACAAGGAGAGAGACCTTAATGAATTTATCATGTCACCGAAAGGTGAGTGCTAAAAGATATCCGCGGAGGTGAACTCCATGATCGGCGCCCAATCAGATCGATAGGCACGGACGCAGGCGCTCGGAGTCCGTGGCCGGAGACGAATCCAGTGGTTCGGCAACACAGCTCTCGTAAGGGGTGAAGTCAGTATCCGGCTCTATCGCCACTAAGAGTGCGGCCTCCATGGAGGGGTCTATCCACCTGTCCTCGATGGCGCAATTTGCTCCGGATTGAAGGCCAGAGTAGTTGCAGGTGTGATCTCCCGAACACTATCCGACGGCAGAGCTAAATCATGCTCGTCGTGATCGTGCGGCGCACCTGACATGGGCTCGAATCCGTCGAAGATCAAGTCTCCGCGGATGTCGGCAGTGTAGTTTAAGTTTCCGAACCTGACCTGATGGCCAAGGGCGTAGCTATCGATCTGCTCCAAATGGCCAAGCGAGTTGGCCCGCAGTGCGAAGCCGCCGAATACGAAGATCTGTCCGAGGAGGAAAACCTCACCCTGGACCGCATCGTTATCGATGATCGAATGAGCCATCAAGTCTTACGGTGACGGCACAACGGAACTCTCAATGAAAGCACCAATATCGGTGTCAAAACCGACAGATCTCGGGTAGGGGGTCCCGAACTGTGCGTCTAAGGCAGATGGTAACAGGAGGCGGGGGACACGATGTTTACCCAGGTTCGGGCCCTCTCTATGGAGGTAATACCCTACTTCCTGCTTGATTGATCTTGATGATATGAGTATTACAAGAGTTGACCTATGCTACGTCTTGAGCTTGCGTTGGTTTTCCTCGAATAGGAAGGGATGATGCAGCAGAGTAGCGTAAGTATTTCCCTCAGGTTTTGAGAACCAAGGTATCAATCCAGTAGGAGCCCACGCTCAAGTCCCTCATACCTGCACAAAGCGATAGCTACTCGCAACCAACGCGATTAGGGGTTGTCAAGCCCTTCACGGTCACTTACGAGAGTGAGATCTGATAGATATAATATTATTGGTATTTTTGGTATAAAGATGCAAAGTAAAAAGTAAAAGCAAAGTAAAAAATCAAAGCAAGATTAAAGTGATGGAGATTGATATGATGAGAATAGACCCGGGGGCCATAGGTTTCACTAGTGGCTTCTCTCAAGAGCATAAGTATTCTACGGTGGTGAACAAATTACTGTTGTGCAATTGACAGAATTGAGCATAGTTATGAGAATATCTAGGCATGATCATGTATATAGGCATCACATCTGTGACAAGTAGATCGAAACGATTCTGCATCTACTACTATTACTCCACTCATCGACCGCTATCCAGCATGCATCTAGAGTATTAAGTTAAAAACAGAGTAACGCCTTAAGCAAGATGACATGATGTAGAGAGATAAATTCATGCAATATGAAATAAACCCCATGTTGTTATCCTCGATGGCAACGATACAATACGTGCCTTGCTGCCCCTTCTGTCACTGGGTAAGGACGCGCGCAAGATCGAACCCAAAGCCAAGCAATTCCCCCATGGCAAGAACTACCAATCTAGTTGGCCAAACCAAACGGATAATTCGAAGAGACTTGCAGATAACCAATCATACATAAAAGAATTCAGAGAAGATTCAAATATTATTCATAGATAGACTTGATCATAAACCCATAATTCACCGGTCTCAACAAACACACCGCAAAAAGAAGATTACATCGAATAGATCTCCACAAGAGAGGGGGAGAACTTTGTATTGAGATTCAAAGAGAGAGAAGAAGCCATCTAGCTACTAACTATGGACCCGAAGGTCTGAGGTAAACTACTCACACTTCATCAGAGGGGATAGGATGATGTATAAGCCCTCCGTGATGACGGTTCTCTTTCGGCGGAGCTCCGGAACAAGCCCCAAGATGGGATCTCATGGATACAGAAAGTTGCGGCGATGGAATTAGGTTTTTGGCTCCTGTTCTGATCGTTTGGGGGTACGTGTGTATATATAGAAGGAAGAAGTACGCCGGAGGAGCAACGAGGGGCCCACAAGGGAGGGGGGCGCCCTAGGGGGGCGCCCCCACCCTCGTGACCGCCTCTTTTGTTGGAGCAGGGTCCAAGTCTCCTGGATCACGTTCGGTGAGTGACGGTGTCCTGGACTAGGGGGTACTCATCACATCGTCTCCCGATCAGTTGGATTGGGCTCAGGACCCCCATGGCCACATACTCATGGGCCAGTTCGGACAACTGCCGCATACAAGGAAGATTCCACAAGACTTGGCAATCAAGACAAGGACTCCACCCGATCGGCGTATTCGGCTAGGAATTTTGTTATCCTAGGCCTCTGGTGCATTATACAAACCGAGGCCAGGCTAGTCGATAGATAATATACAACAATCATACCATAGGCTAGCTTCTAGGGTTTTAGCCTCTACGATCTCGTGGTAGATCAACTCTTGTAACACTCATATCATCAATATCAATCAAGCAGGACGTAAGGTATTACCTCCATCAAGAGGGCCCGAACCTGGGTAAACATCGTGTCCCTTGCCTCCTGTTACCATCGATCCTAGACGCACAGTTCGGGACCCCCTACCCGAGATCCGCCGGTTTTGATACCGACATTGGTGCTTTCACTGAGAGTTCCGCTGCGTGATCGGCAAAAGGATCCATGGCTCGTCTGCAGGTCAACTGCGATGCCGACATCTTCGTCGCCGGCTCGACTGGTCACCTCGGCTCGACCAAGGACCATGCTCCATCTCTGATCGTCATGTTCGGACGAGGGCCTTCATCAACATCAACTCCGATCTCTATTAAGATCATGGAAGAATCATCCATGGAGCTCGGGGCTCAACGTGAACATTGCCCTCGGGCGACCGTGCTGTTTTTCCGAACAGCAAACTTGTATCTGCTGCCACCACCTCTTAGGGCATCGCTTTGATGATCCCTTTGGTGGAATTGTGCGGAATTGAGTCTATAACAACCCTGGAAAATTTCGTCGAGTTCCGATGGATGAATCTCTGGCAATCCACGATATACCGGAGCCCTGTCAAATCTGGATGGGAATTTGGATGAGTTTAGGGCGTGGTGTACAGATTCTAGCTCGGACGTCCTTTGGAAGATCCAACCGTTGATCGGCTGCGGAATTCCTATATCTACAACCTCTCAAAATTTCAGCTCGATCCGACCGTCCAAACTCCCGGAACCTTCCGATTAGTGCATCATTTTTCGGATCTGTTTTCTGCGCGAAAACGAATCTGACCCGAGTTCATCTTTTTTATGAACGGGATTTCGGACATCCCTTTTGAAGGAAGTCTTGTACGGAGTATTGTGTTTTGTTCCCGAACACATCCCACTAACTTTAAGATCTTTTGAACATGATCTTCAACATCATGCTGGTGTCAAACCAGTCCGGCAATATTACTCCACGGCTGCCGACCTGCGCTAGACACGTCGTCACTTTAGCCGAGCTCAACTTCTTCGGATCATCATCTCGGCAAGCCGAACAAAAGTCCGGCATCGCAAAGGATAAATCATCATCAACATCGCCACCCCACGGATTACACGGAGCGGGCATACCGGCATCGCCGCAAGGTCGCTTCCTCAAGCCGGCATCGACCACGTCACGACCTGCATCGACAGGGCCGCACTATTGCTTATTCAAGCTGGTGTCCATCACGCCGACCTACTTCGACTCATCGGCTAACGTCGAGGATTCGACATCTCGGCTGGACCAGGGTCTTCGCCATCTCTTCATCAACCTACTCCGGACACTTCGGTGTCACTAGCCGACCAGCTCCGTCACGTTAGCTGGGCCGAGGGCTTTGCCTCGGCGAGTCAACCTTTACCAGCATTTCCATGCCGTCATTTTATCGCCCATCAGGCAATGGGTGTGCGGAGCGAGTCCCAATTTGGGGGATGGAACCTTGCCCCGCATCAAGCTCGGACCGCGTCATCAATACCAAACATATTAACCAGCTAAGTCGCTTTCATGCTCAAAGCTTTAATTTCTAACTTGTGTTCGGTTCGACCAAGCATTATACTTTTTTGGAAAAAAGTTGCTTGTAAAAAATTTCCTTTTCCAAACTTTGTTTGTGACGCATAAATTCAAATACCCAATTCATTTGGGGGCTTCCTTCATGAAGCTTTTCCACTTGCATATGATTATACTTGTACGGCTTCGTTCCTTGTTCGTGTATTACGCCACAATATGCACCATATTGACTTAAGCGATTTGCAAGCTGGGTTGCCTCGCTCCTGTGTTTACCCCTACGTTCCCGATTGTTCGGCTAGGGAGTAAAGGGAGCACATCTGCGATTGTCATGATCGGGTCGCCCGAGCCAGACCTCAGACTGGGTGAAGCCGAAAGCTAGCGCTCTTATAGTTTTCAATGATGGTCGGCACACAACGGAACTCCTGAGTACAAAAACTCTATTGCACAAGTCTCATAATAACAATGAGCACCGAAGAAAGGTATCGGTGGGGGTACTATTTTCCTTGAAGATGCTTCTTACACTTCACGGTAATATAGCATAAGTTCCCTGAGCGCGCTTTGTCTGTTACAGCCTTATGGCCTGATTGCCTTGTTATTGGAAACACCGTTGATATTCTCGACCGATGGAGTACATAACACTTTTCGGTCCTTGACCGAAGAGGGAGAAGCTGACGGTCGGTTAAGACGCGTTTAAAGTTCGGTTGAACGTAGATATGATATAAGTACTTCGGTACATGCAATCATTCTTCTACCCAAGTCACTTGGGGGCTCTTAAGTTTATTTGAGTCGTTTTATAATAAGTGTTCTTCTTCTTAGTCGTTGCAAAGTTTTATTATTATTATGTATCACTCCTTTTTTCGACACGAGTGTGCGGTCACTAGCCGGGGAGCCTAATTTCTCTCTCAAAGCCGCTAGAGTTTAGTTTGCTAAACTGGCCTGATGAGAAGTACTCCGCCCTCGGGATAGGAGGTTGAAGCTGTAGGCTGACCCGCTCGAAGTCTTGAGATAGGATGTATCATGTTAAAGCACGACAGAAGCACTTCTTTTTTCTAAGACCAACTTTCGGATTGGCACCGAACACTTGATATTGTTCGGACGTCATGTTTTTACTGACGTTTCTTGGTTTTCCAAGCTTTTTGGCACTTTTAAACTATTTGTGCTTTTCCAGCATTAGTCTCGCAGTGCAACGCCAGACACCTTTAGGGATTCGGCAAAAACATTCTCGGATATTGCTATATATGCATCGGTTTCGAATTGTGTCTTCGGTCAATAGTTGGGTTGCCCGGCTCCTGTGCTTTCCTCCTACGTTCCGCTTTATTCAGCTAGGTGTGCAAAGGGAGAACCACTGCGATTGTGCTTCCAGCTCGCATGGTCAAGCACCTCAGTGGAGAAAGCCGAAAACTGACTGTCACAATAGGCGTAAACTGGTCAGCGATCTGATGACTATGTTAAATGACGGGCCGTCCATAACATTGGCCAAAGTGTTTACGGCTTGACCTCGATTGTTGCCGAACACTCGGGGGCTAGTAACTGGCCTCCCAAACAAAATCCTCAACATTTTGCTCTTACATTAGAGCTGAGGTTTCATGATCATGCTTAGCATGACAACCCAAAGGAAGGAACCGATAGCGGGATCATTTTCTTTGGAGGACATTTCTTATGTTAAACAGTAAATATAACATATCTCTCTGCGTACCTTTGTTTATAAAACCGTATGGCCAGATTGCCTTATTTGTCGTAAATCCTTGCCCTCATAAAGGCTTTATAAAGTAGGACAAACACTCCTCAGCTAATGGCCAAGGAGGTGGAAGCCGATGGTAGGTCAACAAAGTTTTGTACAATGCGGATTCGAGCATTAATGATGTAAAGTACTTGGATACATAGAGTCATTACACATAATTTGTGATTTTACTATGGATATCGATCCTTAATTCGGCCACCCGTGCCCGCATTAAGGCTCGGGGGCTACTGGGCTTCAGGATTATTATTTACAAATATTAAAGGGGCACATCGATCCCCTGATCTGGTGTTGCCACCCGACCAGTGTCTCGGGGGCTACTGCATTACCTGTCCAATGCAGAAAATTTTATGTGCAATATAGTTTCCGAGGAGATTTTGATCCTCAGGTTGGTCGGCCGCACCCAACTTGAGTCTCGAGGACCGAGCATGCCGCTTTTTGTGTCCCGAAGTATTCTGCCGAGCTAGGACTTGATCCTCAGGCCGATTTTGCAAATCAACCTGAGTCTCAGCGGCTACTGGGGTCAGCGGTCTTACGTCATCCTTCGGGTGCATCTCGGGTTTTAGACTGATACACACCTTGAGGGCTACTGGCCATATATCTCAGCAGAGAATAAATTGCAGTAATAATAAATCGGCCCACAGTCGGGGTGTGCACCACCTCAAAAGCAGTCCGGCATAAAGCTCGGGCGCTAGTGGCTGGCTCCATAGAGGGCATTTCCGGCATTAAGCTCGGCTAAACTCCTTCAACTTTTTTGAACCAAGGTGATATGACACCTCGGATATAGTCCGGCGTTGGAGCTGGGACACTGTCTAGCGTTGGAGCTCGGATATAGTCCGGCGTTGGAGCTCGGATACAGTCCGGCGTTGGAGCTTGGACATAGTCCGGCGTTGGAGCTCGGCTACATTCCGGCGTTGGAGCTCGGAAGCGGTCCGACATTGGTGCTCGGCTGCAAAAGATACCTCGAATGCTGTTCGGCGTTAGAGCTCAGACGTAAGAGGACACTGCCTCCCGGGAACAACTTCAAACCCGAGGTGTGGCATAAAAATAACAAGGCATTGATAAAAGCTGGAAACTTAAAGGGGCTCCTCGGATACCCGACGTGTAAACTCGCCGAATGCATTTCGGCAATCCTCAAGATCGAAGATGAGAAGATTTGTTGGACCAGTTTTCAAGACCGTCAACCGAAGATGAAGAACAGTTCAGAAGAATCGAGGAGCGTCCCTAACTTGAAGACCTTTTCAGGGGGCTACTGACGGTGTCCTGGACTAGGGGGTACTCATCACATCGTCTCCCGATCAGTTGGATTGGGCCGAGGACCCCCATGGCCGCATACTCATGGGCCAGTTCGGACAGCTGCCGCATACAAGGAAGATTCCACAAGACTTGGCGATCAAGACAAGGACTCCACCCCATCGGCGTATTCGGCTAGGACTCTTGTTATCCTAGGCCTCTGGTGCATTATATAAACCAAGGCCAGGCTAGTCGATAGATAATATACAACAATCATACCATAGGCTAGCTTCTAGGGTTTTAGCCTCTACGATCTCGTGGTAGATCAACTCTTGTAACACTCATATCATCAATATCAATCAAGCAGGACATAGGGTTTTACCTCCATCAAGAGGGACCGAACCTGGGTAAACATCGTGTCCCTTGCCTCCTGTTACTATCGATCCTAGACACACAGTTCGGGACCCCCTACCCGAGATCCGCCGATTTTGACACCGACAGTGAGAAAATCACATTCCCGAAGATTTTATTCCGTTTGGACTCCGTTTGATATTCCGTTTATCCGAAACACTGAAATAGGCAAAAAACAACAATTCTGGGCTGGGCCTCCGGTTAATAGGTTAGTCCCAAAAATAATATAAAAGTGGAAAATAAAGCCCAATATAGTCCAAAACAGTAGATAATATAGCATGGAGCAATCAAAAACTATAGATACGTTGGAGACATATCAGGCATCCCCAAGCTTAATTCGTGCTCGTCCTCGAGTAGGTAAATGATAAAAGGAGAATTTTTTATGCGGAGTGCTACTTGGCATAATTTCAATGTAAATCTTCTAAATTGTGGTATGAATATTCAGATTAGAAAGATTCAAGACAAAAGTTTATATTGACATAAAAAATAATACTTCAAGCATACTAACAAAGCAATTATGTCTTCTCAAAATAACATGGCCAAAGAAAGTTATTCCTACAAATCATATAGTCTGGCTATGCTCCATCTTCACCACACAAAGTATTTAAATCATGCACAACCCCGATGACAAGCCAAGCAATTGTTTCATACTCTAACTTTTTCAAAACTTTTTCAATCTTCACGCAATACATGAGCGTGAGCCATGGATATAGCACTATAGGTGGAATAGAATGGTGGTTGTGGAGAAGACAAAGAGGAGGGGAAGATAGTCTCACATCAACTAGGCGTATCAACGGGCTATGGAGATGCCCATCAATAGATATCAATGTGAGTGAGTAGGGATTGCCATGCAACGGATGCACTAGAGCTATAAATGTATGAAATCTCAACAAAAGAAACTAGTGGGTGTGCATCCAACTTGCTTGCTCACGAAGACCTAGGGCAATTTGAGGAAGCCCATTATCGGAATATACAAGCCAAGTTCTATAATGTAAAATTCCCACTAGTATATGAAAGTGACAACATATGAGACTCTCTATATGAAGAACATGGTGCTACTTTGAAGCACAATATATGAGACTCGCTATATCATGGTGCTACTTTGAAGCACAAGTGTGGAAAAAAAGGATAGTAGCATTGCCCCTTTTTATTTATTTTCTCTTTTTTTGGGCCTTCTTTTTTTCTTTGGCCTTTCTCTTCTCTTTTTTTTCATCGGGACAATGCTCTATTGAATGATGATCATCACACTTTTATTTATTTACAACTCAATGATTACAACTCGATTCTAAAACAAAGTATGACTCTATATGGATGCCTCCGGCGGTGTACCGGGATATGCAATGAATCAAGAGTGACAAGTATGAAGAAATTATGAACAGTGGCTTTGCCACAAATACTTATGTCAACTACATGATCATGCTAAGCAATATGACAATGATGAATGTGTCATGATGAACTAGATGGTGGAAAGTTGCATGGCAATATATCTCGGAATGGCTATGGAAATGCCATAATATGTAGGTATGGTGGCTGTTTTGAGGAAGGTATATGGTAGGTGTATGATACCGGCGAAAGGTGCACGTTATTAGAGAGGCTAGCAAAGGTGGAAGGGTGAGAGTGCGTATAATTCATGGATTCAACATTAGTCATAAAGAACTCACATACTTATTGCAAAAATCTAGAAGTTATCAAAGCAAAGTATTACGCGCATGCTCCTAGGGGGATAGATTGGTAGGAAAAGACCATCGCTTGTCCCCGACCGCCACTCATAAGGAAGGCAATCAATATTCAAATCATGCTTCGACCTCGTTACATAACAGTTCACCATACGTGCATGCTACGGGAATCACAAACCTTAACACAATTATTCTTTAAATTCACAACTACTCAACTAGCATGACTTTAATGTTATCACCTCCATATCTCAAAACAATTATCATGCTTCAATCTTTTCTTAGTATTCAACACACTCAAAAGAAAGTTTCACAAATCTTGAATACCAAGCATATTATTATTAAGCAAATTACCATGCTATTAAGAGACTCTCAAAATAATTTAAGTGAAGCATGAGAGATGAATAGTTTCTTTAAAACAAATCCACCATCGTGCTCTAAAAGATCTAAGTGAGGAACATAGAGCAAAATTATAATGCTCAAAAGATATAAGTGAAGCACATAGAGCAAAACTACTTAGCTCAAAAGATATAAGTGAAGCACATAGAGTATTCTATCAAATTTTAATTCATGTATGGCTCTCTCAAAAGGTGTGTACAGCAAGGATGATTGTGGCATACTAAGAAAAAAAGACACAAATAATACAAGACGTCCAAACAAAACACATATCATGTTGGTGAATAAAAATATAGCTCCTAGTAAATTACCGATGGAAGTGGACGAAAGAGGGGATGCCTTCCGTGGCATCCCCAAGCTTTGACTTTTTGGTGTCCTTGGATTATCTTGGGGGTGCCATGGGCATCCCCAAGCTTAGGCTCTTTCCACTCCTTGTTCCATGATCCATCAAAAGAATTCACCCAAAACTTGAAAACTTCACAACACAAAACTCAAAATAGAAAACTCGTGAGCTCTGTTAACGAAAGAAAACAAAAGACCACTTCAAGGTACTATAATGAACTCATTCTTTATTTATATTGGTGTTAAACCTACTGTATTCCAACTTCTCTATGGATTATAAACTATTTTACTAGCCATAGATTCATTGTTATTCTCAATCAAAGTAGACAAAGGCATATCATTAGGATCAGAAGAAACACTCTTAGTAGCAAATAATTTCATAAGTTCATCCATATTTCCACTCAACACATTAATTTCTTCTATCGCATGCACTTTTTTATTAGAAGATCTTTCAGTATGCCATTGAGAATAATTAACCATAATACTATCTAGGAGTTTAGTAGCATCTCCTAAAGTGATTTCCATAAAAGTGCCTCCCGCAGCCGAATCTAAAAGATTTCTAGAAGCAAAATTCAATCCGGCATAAAATTTTTGTATAATCATCCACAAATTCAAACCATGAGTAGGGCAATTACGTATCATTAATTTCATTCTCCCCCAAGCTTGTGCAGCAAGTTCATGATCAAGTTGTTTAAAGTTCATAATATCGTTTCTAAGAGAGATGATCTTAGCGGGAGGAAAATACTTAGAGATAAAATCATCTTTGCACTTGTTCCATGAATCAATACTATTCTTAGGCAAAGACGAAAACCAAGCTTTAGCACGATCTCTAAGCGAAAAAGGAAATAGCTTCAATTTAACGACATCATTATTGACATCTTTTTTCTTTTGCATATCACATAAATCAACGAAGCTATTCAGATGAGTAGCGGCATCTTCACTAGGAAGGCAGGCGAATTGATCTTTCATAACAAGATTCAACAAAGCAGTATTAATTTCACAAGATTCAGCATCGGTAAGAGGAGCAATCGAAGTGCTAAGGAAATCATTATTATTGGTATTGGTGAAGTCACACAATTTAGTAGTATCTTGAGCCATCGCGACAAACAAGCAATCTAACACCCGAGCAAACAAAAAGCAAGCGGGCAAAAAGAGGCAAATAGAGAGGGAGGATAGAGAGAGAGGGCGAATAAAACAGCAAGGGTGAATTGGGGGGAGAGGAAAACGAGAGGCAAATGGCAAATAATGTAAAGCGAGAGATAGGGATTGCGATGGGTACTTGGTATGTTGACTTTTTTGCGTAGACTCCCTGGCAACGGCGCCAGAAATCCTTCTTGCTACGTCTTGAGCTTGCGTTGGTTTTCCCCGAAGAGGAAGGGATGATGCAGCAGAGTAGCGTAAGTATTTCCCTCTATTTTTGAGAACCAAGGTATCAATCCAGTAGGAGCCCACGCTCAAGTCCCTCGTACCTGCACAAAGAGATAGCTACTCGCAACCAACGGGATTAGGGGTTGTCAAGCCCTTCACGGTCACTTACGAGAGTGAGATCATATAATATTTTTGGTATAAAGATGCAAAGTAAAAAGTAAAAGCAAAGTAAAAAGCAAAGCAAGATTAAAGTGATGGAGATTGATATGATGAGAATAGACCCGGGGGCCATAGGTTTCACCAGTGGCTTCTCTCAAGAGCATAAGTATTCTACGGTGGGTGAACAAATTACTGTTGAGCAATTGACAGAATTGAGCATAGTTATGAGAATATCTAGGCATGATCATGTATATAGGCATCACGTCCATGACAAGTAGATCAAAACGATTCTGCATCTACTACTATTACTCCACTCATCGACCGCTATCCAGCATGCATCTAGAGTATTAAGTTAAAAACAGAGTAACGCCTTAAGCAAGATGATAGAGAGATAAATTCATGCAATATGAAATAAACCCCATCTTGTTATCCTCGATGGCAACGATACAATACGTGCCTTGCTGCCCCTTCTGTCACTGGGTAAGGACACCGCAAGATCGAACCCAAAGCTAAGCACTTCTCCCATGGCAAGAACTACCAATCTAGTTGGCCAAACCAAACGGATAATTCGAAGAGACTTGCAAAGATAACCAATCATACATAAAAGAATTCGGTGAAGATTCAAATATTATTCATAGATAGACTTGATCATAAACCCACAATTCATCGGTCTCAACAAACACACCGCAAAAAGAAGATTACATCGAATAGATCTCCAGAAGAGAGGGGGAGAACTTTGTATTGAGATTCAAAGAGAGAGAAGAAGCCATCTAGCTACTAACTATGGACCCGAAGGTCTGAGGTAAACTACTCACACTTCATCAGAGGGGCTAGGATGATGTAGAAGCCCTCCGTGATGATGGCCCTCTTTCGGCGGAGCTCCGGAGCAGGCCCCAAGATGGGATCTCGTGGATACAAAAAGTTGCGGCGGTGGAATTAGGTTTTTGGCTCCTGTTCGAATCGTTTGGGGGTACGTGTGTATATATAGGAGGAAGAAGTACGCCGAAGGAGCAACGAGGGGCCCACGAGGCAGGGGGCGCGCCCTAGGGGGAGGGCGCCCCCCACCCTCGTGACCGCCTCTTTTGTTCCTTGGAGCAGGGTCCAAGTCTCCTGGATCACGTTCGGTGAGAAAATCACGTTCCCGAAGATTTTATTCCGTTTGGACTCCGTTTGATATTTCGTTTATCCGAAACACTGAAATAGGCAAAAAAAAACAACAATTCTGGGCTGGGCCTCCGGTTAATAGGTTAGTCCCAAAAATAATATAAAAGTGGAAAATAAAGCCCAATATAGTCCAAAACAGTAGATAATATAGCATGGAGCAATCAAAAATTATAGATACGTTGGAGACGTATCAATCTACCACGAGATCGTAGAGGCTAAACCCTAGAAGCTAGCCTATGGTATGATTGTTCTTGTCCTACGGACTAAACCCTCCAGTTTATATAGACACCGGAGGGGGCCAGGGTTACACAAAGTCAGTTACAAGGAAGAAGATCTACATATCCGTATTGCCAAGCTTGCCTTCCACGCCAAGGAGAGTCCCATCCGGACACGGGACGAAGTCTTCAATCTTGTATCTTCATAGTCCAACAGTCCGGCCAAAGGATATAGTCCGGCTGTCTGGAGACCCCCTAATACATGACTCCCTCAACGGCATAATGGAACTCTCAATGAAAGCACCAATGTCGGTGTCAAAACCGGCGGATCTCGGGTAGGGGGTCCCAAACCGTGCATCTAAGGCGGATGGTAACAGGAGGTGGGGGACACGATGTTTACCCAGGTTCGGGCCATCTCGATGGAGGTAATACCCTACTTCCTGCTTGATTGATCTTGATGATATGAGTATTACAAGAGTTGATCTACCACGAGATCGTAGAGGCTAAACCCTAGAAGCTAGCCTATGGTATGATTGTTGTTGTCCTACGGACTAAACCCTCTGGTTTATATAGACACCGGAGGGGGCTAGGGTTACACAGAGTCGGTTACAAGGAAGAAGATCTACATATCCGTATTGCCAAGCTTTCCTTCCACGGTAAGGAGAGTCCCGTTCGGACACGGGACGAAGTCTGCAATCTTGTATCTTCAGAGTCCAACAGTCTGGCCAAAGGATATAGTCCGGCTGTCCGGAGACCCTCTAATCCAGGACTCCCTCACTGACACTGGCGGTAATTTTACTGTCTACAAAGCTCGACTTGTTGCGAAAGGTTTTCAACAAGTTCAAGGAGTTGACTACGATGAGACCTTCTCACCCGTAGTGATGCTTAAAGTCTGTCCGAATCATGTTAGCAATTACCGCATTTTATGATTATGAAATTTGGCAAATGGATGTCAAAACTGCATTCCTTAATGGATATCTTAAAGAAGAGTTTTATATGATGCAACCAGAAGGTTTTGTCGATCCTAAAGGTGCTAACAAACTGTGCAAGCTCCAGCGATCCATTTATGGACTGCTGCAAGCCTCTTGGAGTTGGAATATACGCTTTGATAGTGTGATCAAAGCATATGGTTTTATACAGACTTTTGGAGAAGCATGTATTTATAATAAAGTGAGTGGGAGCTCTGTAGCATTTCTAATATTATATGTGGATGACATATTGTTGATTGGAAATGATACAAAATTTCTGGATAGCATAAAAGGATACTTGAATAAGAATTTTTCAATGAAAGACCTCGGTGAAGCTGCTTATATATTGGGCATCAAAATCTATAGAGATAGATCAACACGCTTAATTTGACTTTCACAAAGCACATACCTTGATAAAGTTTTGAAGAAGTTCAAAATGGATCAATCAAAGAAAGGGTTCTTGCATGTGTTACAAGGTGTGAAGTTTAGTCAGACTCAATGCTCGACCACTGCAGAAGATAGAGAGAAAATGAAAGTCATTCCCTATATATGCCTCATCCATAGGTTCTATCATGTATGCAATGTTGTGTACCGGACCAGATGTGTGCCTTGCTATAAGTTTAGTAGGGAGGTACCAAAGCAATCCAAGGGTGGATCACTGGACAGCGGTCAAGAACATCCTAAAATACCTGAAAAGGACTAAGGATGTGTTTCTCATTTATGGAGGTGACAAAGAGCTTGTAGTAAATGGTTACGTCGATGTAAGCTTTGACACTGACCCCGATGACTCTAAGTCACAAACCGGATACATATTTATATTGAATGGTGGAGCTGTCAGTTGGTGCAGTTCCAAGAAGAGCGTCGTGGCAGGGTCTACGTGTGAAGCGGAGTACATAGCTGCTTCGGAAGCAGCAATGGAAGGAGTCTGGATGAAGGAGTTCATATCCGATGTAGGTGTAATACCTAGTGCATCGGGTCCAATTAAAATATTTTGTGACAATACTAGAGCAATTGCCTTGGCGAAGGAATCAGATTTCACAAGAGAACCAAACACGTCAAGAGACGCTTCAATTCCATCCGCGATCAACTTAAGGAGGGAGACATAGAGATTTGCAAGATACATATGGATCTGAATGCTGCAGACCCGTTGACTAAGCATCTCTCACGAGCAAAACATGATCAGCACCAAGACTCCATGGGTGTTAGAATCATTACTATGTAATCTTGATTATTGACTCTAGTGCAAGTGGGAGACTGAAGGAAATATGCCCTAGAGGCAATAATAAAGTTGTTATTTATATTTCCTTATATCATGATAAATGTTTAGTATTCATGCTAGAATTGTATTAACCAGAAACTTAGTACATGTGTGAATACATAGACAAACAGAGTGTCCCTAGTATGCCTCCACTTGACTAGCTCGTTAATCAAAGATGGTTAAGTTTCCTGACCATAGACATGTGTTGTCATTTGATGAACATGATCACATCATTAGAGAAATATGTGATGGACAAGACCCATCCGTTAGCTTAGCATAATGATCATTTAGTTTTATTGCTATTGCTTTCTTCATGACTTATACATATTCCTCTGACTATGAGATTATGCAACTCCCGAATACCGGAGGAACACCTTGTGTGCTATCAAACATCACAACATGACTGGGTGATTATAAAGATGCTCTACAGGTGTCTCTGAAGGTGTTTATTGAGTTGGCATAGATCAAGATTAGGATTTGTCACTCCGTGTATCGGAGGGGTATCTCTAGGCCCTCTTGGTAATGCACATCACTATAAGCCTTGCAAGCAATGTGACTAATGAGTTAGTTGCGGGATGATGCATTACGGAACGAGTAAAGAGACTTGCTGGTAATGAGATTGAACTAGGTATGAAGATACCGATGATCGAATCTCGGGCAAGTAACATACCGATGACAAAGGGAATGACGTATGTTGTTATGCGATTTGACCAATAAAGATCTTCGTACAATATGTAGTAGCCAATATGAGCATCTAGGTTCCGCTATTGGTTATTGACCGGAGATGTGTCTCGCTCATGTCTACATAGTTCTCAAACCTGTAGGGTCCGCACGCTTCACGTTCGATGACGATTTGTATTATGAGTTATGTGTTTTGGTGACCGAAGTTTGTTTGGAGTCCCGGATGAGATCATGGACATGACGAGGAGTCTCGAAATGGTCGAGAGGTAAAGATTGGTATATTGGAAGGTTATATACGGACACCGGAATGGTTCCGATAAGGTTCAGGGATTTTTCGGAGTACCAGGAGGCTACCGGAACCCTCCGGGAAAGTAAATGGGCCTAATGGTCCATAGTGGAGGAGAGGAGGCAGGCCACAGGAGGAGGTGAGTGCCCCCTCTTGCCCAATCTGAATTGGACAAGGGGAGGGGGCGCGCCCCCCTCTTTCCTTCTCCTTCTCCCTCCTTTCCCCTTTCTCCCTCCCCATTGGAAGGAAAGGGGGGTGAATCCTACTAGGAACGGAGTCCTAGTAGGACTCCCCCCTCTTGGCGCGCCCTCCCTTGGGCCGGCCTCCTCCTCCCCCTCCTTTATATATGTGGGCAGGGGACACCCCAAAGAGACAAAGCGTTGTTTCTTAGCCGTGTGTGGTGCCCCCCTCCACAGTTTACTCCTCCGGTCATAGCGTCGTAGTGCTTAGGCAAAGCCCTGCACGGATCACATCACCATCACCGTCACCATGTCATCGTGATGTCGAAACTCTCCCTCGACCCTCTACTGGATCAAGAGCTCGAGGGACGTCATCGAGCTGAACGTGTGCTGAACACGGAGGTGCCGTACGTTCGGTACTTGGATCAGTTGGATCGTGAAGATGTTCGACTACATCAACCGGGTTAATCTAATGCTTCCGCTTTCAGTCTATGAGGGTACGTGGACACACTCTCCCGTCTCATTGCTATGCATTTCCTAGATAGATCTTGCGTGATCGTAGGATTTTTTTTAAAATTGCATGCTACATTCCCCAATAGTTTGTGCTCACTTTTGTTACTTGTTACCTTGCTTTGTTATTGTTCCTATTACAAAAATTGATATTTACTATCATTACTACAGTTGTATCACCATCTCTTCGCCAAGTCACCCACCGTACAGAGCAGTGGCGATCATGTGAGATCGTGGGTGAAAAGATAAGTCTTATCGAGGGATGCGAAACGATTTGAGCGGCAAGAGCCGAAAATATGAGATAAGAATATTTTAACGTTTCATTCACAAATTCTTCAGCTGGCAAGGACACGGTGAAGATTTTGAACGGGTTTCAAATAGAACACACATGAAGAATTTGTGAACAGTTTGGGTTGAGTTTATCATAGAGGGGGAAGGGTCCGATCACATTCACTTAGCAGAAAAGGCAACTTGAAGAATTAGCAATAAGTGAATGCTGTATGCTGTAGAGGACAAAAAAACTCAAATATATATATAGTCAATGAAGAACAACGACAGAAAGAGTGAAGACAATGCAAAGTGAAGAAATTGAATCAACTTAGGAATTTCAAAACTAAAGAAAAACTCAAATTGAAGAATTTCAACTTTTGTTGGTGGCGTGACCCACCGTATAAGAATGATGATTTCAGACGCCGCGTACAATTGTCGTAGGGCTCTGAGAATCAAATTCTTCGTTAATTTTGTCACACTTAGAGGGTTAGTCTTCATTGGTTGAAGAAAAATGTTACTTCGCGTGTTGCACGTGTAAGACATCAATTTTGCATAAGTGTTAGGATGCGTGTCCTTTTCAAAGGACATTCGAAGATTCTAAGATATTTAGCTCAAACCGCAACTTGCTAAATCTCTTCTCATTCAAGGGCTTTGTGAAGATATCGGCTAGCTGTTCTTCCGTCTGCACATGCTCAATACAGATGTCGCCCTTCAACACATGATCACGAAGAAAACGATGAAGAATCTGAATGTGCTTTGTCTTTGAGTGTTGAACTGGGTTATGAGCAATCTTGATGGCACTCTCATTGTCACAGTAGAGAGGCACATTCTTCCCATTGATGTCGTAGTCCTTGAGGGTTTCCATAGCAATTGAGCATAGCACGAACCAGCAGCAATGTACTCAACTTCAGCAGTAGAAAGTGATACGCAGTTCTGTTTCTTCGAGGACCAACATACCAAGGATCGTCCGAGGAAATGGCATGTGCCTGATGTTGACTTGCGTTCCACACGATCACCAGCATAGTCAGAGTCAGAATATCTAATGAGATCAAAAGCCGAGCCCTTGGGATACCATAGACCTAGTGTTGGTGTCTGAGCTAGATATCGAAGAATATGCTTCACAACCTTATGGTGTGATTCCTTCGGTGTAGCTTGAAATCGGGCACACATGCAAACACTAAGCATAATATCTGGCCTAGATGCACATAAATACAATAAAGAGCCAATCATGGAGCAGTATACCTTTTGATCGAAGTCTGTACCATTTTCATCAGTGCATAGATGGCCATTTGTGGGCATAGGGATTTTGACGCCTTTGCAATCTTGCATGCCGAATTTCCTCAACACATCCTTGAGGTATTTCTCGTGAGATATGAAGATGCCATTGCGTTGTTGATGTATTTGAAGACCTAAGAAGAATTTCAATTCTCCCATCATAGACATTTGATATTCTTCACTCATCATATAGGCAAATTCATCACTATAACGTTGGTCAGTACAGCCAAAGAGTTGGGTCAAGTGAACCGGGTTTGAAGCCTTTCTTCATGAGGAATTCCTTCAAAGTATCATACCACGCCCGAGGGGCCTACTTGAGGCCATAGAGGGCCTTATTGAGTATGAAGACTTTGTCAGGATGCTTTGGATCTTCAAAACCTAGGGGTTGAGCAACATATACTTCTTCCTCAAGCTTACCATTGAGGAATGCACTTTTCACATCCATTTGATATAAGACGATATTATGATGGTTAGCATAAGCAAGCAACATGCGAATAGCCTCAAATCTAGCAACAGGTGCAAAAGTTTCATCGAAATCAATTCCTTCAACCTGTGTGTAGCCTTGAGCTACAAGTCGTGCCTTATTCCTCACCACAAGGCCACTTTCATCTTGCTTGTTGCGGTAGATCCATTTGGTGCCGATGATATTGTGCTTGCGTGGGTCTGGTCGCTTGACAAGTTCCCACACATTGTTGAGCTCGAACTGATGTAATTCCTCTTGCATTGCTTGAATCCACTCAGGCTCCAGAAATGCCTCATCTACTTTGGTGGGCTCTGTGATAGATACAAAAGCAAAGTGCCCACAAAAGTTAGATAAATGCAAAGCTTTTGAGCGTGTGAGAGGACATGGTGCTTTGATGTCGTTGATGATTCTCTCAATCCGCACTTCATTAGCAATGCGAGGATGAGCAGGTTGACGATGTTGAGGGGGCTCAACATTTTCTTGAGAGCCATTTTCCTCAGGTGCACCAGCATGATGTTCTTCGCGATCAGGAATGACTTCTTCGGCAAATTCTTCAGTAGGGATGACATCCTAAGTGGCCTTGAACTCAATGGATTCCTTAGGTGGTATTTCATCTAGCATAGGAGGTAGGTGCTCTCTTTGCGAGCCGTTAGTTTCATCGAACCGCACATCTACAGTTTCAACAACCTTGTGGTGATAGGTGTTGAAGACTCTGTAGGTGTGCGAGTCCTTTCCATAACCAAGCATAAAACCTTCATGTGGTTTTTGTGCGAATTTAGAATTGTGATGAGGATCTCTAATCCAACATTTGCCACCGAAGACTTTGAAATAACTCACATTGGGTTTCTTGTTACTGAGGAGTTCATATGAGGTCTTTCTGAAGAATTTGTGAAGATATACCCTTTTGATGATGTGGCACACAGTATCACTTGCCTCAGGCCAGAAGCGAGGAGGCGTCTTGTATTCATCAAGCATAGTGCGAGCCATCTCAACAAGAGTCTTGTTTTTGCGCTCCATGACGCTATTCTACTGAGGAGTATAAGGAGCAGATAACTCGTGAGTAATACCAAGTTCATCAAGATAGTCATCAATACCAGTATTCTTGAACTTGGTCCCATTGTCACTTCTGATGTGCTTGATCTTCACACCAAAGTTGGTTGAAGCCCTCAATGAAAATCGTTTGAAGACTTCCCGCACTTCAGTTTTGTAAGTGATGATATGCACACATGTGTAATGAGAATAGTCATCAACAATGACAAAGCCATATAAAGATGCAACATTAGTAAATGTGGCATAATGAGTAGGGCCAAAGAGATCCATGTGAAGCAATTCAAATGGATGAGATGTAGTCATGATGGTCTTTGAGGGATGCTTGGCCTTGATCATCTTTCCAGCTTCACAAGATCCACATTTATGGTCCTTCAGGAATTTGACACCCTCGATGCCAATGACATGCTTCTTCGCTAGAGTGTGGAAGTTCCTCATGCAAGCATGACCAAGTCGTCGATGCCATAGCCAGCCTTCTCAAGCTTTTGCAAGTAGACATGTAGCAGGTTGTGGTCCTGTAGAGAAAGCAACTATATACAAATCTCATCTCCTAAAGCCTTCGAAGACTTTGGATTTGTCAGCTTCCATGATCATAACACAATGATACTTGCCAAAGACAACAACCATATCAAGATCACAAAGCATTGAGACAGACATGAGGTTGAACCCTAAGGACTCGACAAGCATGACTTTGTCCATGTGTCGATCCTTTGAGATCGCAACCTTACCTAGACCCAATACCTTGCTTTTGCCTTTGTCAGCATAGGTGATATGCTTCAGATGTGATGGAGACAAAGCAGTGTCCATCAATAAGTTCCTGTCACCAGTCATGTGATTTGTACGTCCACTGCCGAAGACCCACTCAGTGGCTTTGGGTTGATTATCCTGCAGATGAATTAGTGCATCTTACAAACTCATATACTTCAGCAGTGAAGAATATGACATCAAATTCATCAGATCAATTTCATCAAGCGATAGAACAGATATAGCAGTATGAGGACGTGAGAAATGAAAATTCATTTCTTCATGATTAGCTTGCGTCCTTTCAAGCATGTTCAGGTCTCCAGCAAATTCTTCAGACGTTTAAGTTCATCTGGAGACCTCACCATGCATAAGAGATTAGTTCTTTTTCTTCACCACCCACATATGGAGGGGAGGCAAAGAGTTCATCATTCTGCGAGCTCCATAAGAGAAAGGTGGCATTGAATCCAATCCACTTCGTTTCACATAAGAGGGGTTAGAGTAAGCATATGAATAAGCAGAGAAATTCTTTGAGGACTTATGAACATAATGATTTGAAGAATAATGCACATATTCATAGCCCTTAGATCTTCCCTGCAAAACAGAAGGGTTAGCACGATGATGTCCATATCAGGACTTGGATCCATATGAAGCCTTTGGTCCATATGAAGAATTTGATCTGGGTTCCTATTCTCCACAGGTGGTGTCATGATGACATTCACCTGAAGACTTTCAAGGAACCTTTTGGGAACCCATATTTTATTCATAGGGGGACCGTTCCTACAGTTAGTGCCAACATATCTAGCAAATGCTTCACCATTCTGATTTTTGAACAGCTTATAGTTGGAGTCAAATGACTCATCAAAAGAATATGAAGATTCACATGTAAAGCCAGATAAAGTAGATGGATCTACTGAAGGTCCCTTTGCAGCAACCCATGAGGTTTTGGGATACTTCTCAGGTTTCTAGTAGGTCCCATCAGCATTGAGTTTCCTCTCAAAGTCAATACCCTCTTTCCTAGGGTTCCTGTTGAGGATCTGCTTTTTAAGCACACCACAAAGAGCCGGATGCGCTTTGAGGCTTTTGTACATGCCTGTCACATACAATTCCTTCAGCCCTGCATGGTCAGTGATACTAGCAGAATCCTCAGATGAGGAATTTGTGATTGCAGAGACAGTTAAAGAATTTGCAGCAATAGAAGCATTTGAACTTTGAGGTGAAGAATTAGCAGATTCACGTTCAATGCATTTCAAACATGGTGGAATGAATTCAACCTGAGCGGAACTGATTTGTTGAGCAAGTAATGAATCGCGTTCCTTATGAAGATCTTCATAACTCACCCTTAGCTGCTCAAGATCTTGCTTTCTTTGGAGAAATTCATAAGAAAGCTTATCATGATCAGATAAGAGAGTGTTATGATGACTCTAAAGGTTATCAAACTTAGTCTGAAGTCTCTGAAGATTTTCAGTCAAAGTTTTAGTGCGATCCATTTCTTCACCCAACATATCATCGCTTTTGTCTAGCATATTTTGAACCTTTTCAAGAGCCTTTTGTTGTTTCACAACAATCTTAGCAAGTTTAGAATAGCTAGGCTTGAGACAACCCACCAGGGCGCGCCAAAAGGCCCAGGCGCGCCCTGGTGGGTTGTGCCCACCTCAGGTGCCCCATGGACCACCTCTTTGCTCTATAAATACCCCAATATTCCAGAAACCCTAGGGGAGTCGACGAAATTTCATCCAGCCGCCGCAGAGTCCAGAACCACCAGATCCAATCTAGACACCATTTCGAATGGGGTTCACCACCTCCATTGGTGCCTCTCTGATGATGCATGAGTAGTTCTTTGTAGACCTTCGGGTCCGTAGTTAGTAGCTAGATGGCTTCATCTCTCTCTCTCTCTTGATTCTCAATACAATGGTCTCTTGGAGATCCATATTATGTAACCCTTTTGCGGTGTGTTTGTTGGGATTGTGAACTTTGAGTTTATGATCAGATCTATCGTTTTATATCCATGAAAGTTATTTGAGTTTCTTTGATCTCTTATATGCATGATTGCTTATAGCCTCGTATTTTTTCTCCAATATTTGGTTTTTTTGGCCAACTTGATCTATTTATCTTGCAATGGGAAGAGGTACTTTGTAGTGGGTTCGATCTTTCGGTGCTTGATCCCAGTGACAGAAAGGGAAACAACACGTATGTATCGTTGCTACTAAGGATAAAACGATGGGGTCTATATCTACATAGATAGATCTTGTCTACATCATGTCATCGTTCTTATTGCATTACTCCATTTTTCCATGAACTTAATACACTAGTTGCATGCTGGATAGCGGTCGACGTGTGGAGTAATAGTAGTAGATGCAGGCAGGAGTTGGTCTACTAATCTTGGACGTGATGCCTATATAATGATCATTGCATGGATATCGTCATAATTATTCGAAGTTCTATCAATTGCCCAATAGTAATTTATTTACCCACCGTTTGCTATTTTTCTCGAGAGAAGCCACTAGTAAAACCTACAGCCCCCAGGTCTTCTTTCTCATATATTTGCCTTTGCGATCTACTTTTCTCTTGCTTTTATTTTCAGATCTACTAAACCAAAAACCCCCAAAATACTTTGCTGCAATTTATTCTTATTTAGTTATTTGGTGTTCGATCTATCAATCTACTACAAATTTACCTCACGTCCATTTGCCTATCTTGAGGCGTCATAGCCCGGAAGGGATTGACAACCCCTTTAACACGTCGGGTTGTGAGAAGTTGTTATTTGTGTGCAGGTGATGTTTACGTTATGTTGCTTGGTTCTCCTACTGGTTCGATAATCTTGGTTTCATATCTGAGGGACAATACCTACCGCCGCTGTGCTGCATCATCCCTTCCTCTTTGGGGAAATACCGACGTAGCTTCAAGCGACATCAAAAGGAATTTCTGGCGCCGTTGCCGGGGAGGATCTTCAACACATACCAGGTTCCTAATCACAAATCTCATCTCCTAGCAATTTACATTATTTTCCATTTGCCTCTCGTTTTCCTCTCCCCCACTTCACAAAAATTTACCATTTTATTCGCCTCTCTGTTTCGTTCGTCGTTTTCTTGCCGGATCTACTTTTTGAGTGCAATATTGTTGTGTGGTCATCATGACTCAAGAGAATGCCAAGTCATGTGATTTATCAAATACCAACAACAATGATTTTACCGGCACTCCGCTTGCTCCTCCCGCCACTAGTGCGGAGACTTGTGATATTAATATTGCTTTTCTGAATCTTGTTATGAAAGACCAATTTTCCGGTACTCCTAATGAGGATGACGCGTCCCATCTTAATACCTTCATGGAATTATGCGATATGCAAAATAAAAAAGATGTGGACAATGATGTGGTCAAGATGAAATTATTTCCGTTTTCCTTGCGTGATTCTACAAAATTTTGGTTCTCTTCTTTGCCTCGCAATAGTATTGATTCGTGGAATAAGTGCAAAGATGCTTTTATCACTAAGTATTTTCCTCCTGCAAAAATTATTTCCCTTAGAACCCAGATCATGAATTTCAAGCAACTTGAACATGATCATGTTGCACAATCTTGGAAAGGATGAAAATGATGCTAAGGAATTTCCCAACTCATGGGTTAAATCTTTGGATCATCATACAAATTTTTTATGCGGGGTTGAATTTTGTTTCTCGTAATCTTTTAGATTCTGCCGCGGGTGGTACTTTTACGGAAATTACTTTGGGTGAAGTCACCAAATTTCTTGATAATATTATGGCAAATTATTCGCAATGGCATACTGAAAGAGCTCCTACTAGTAAAAAAGTTATTTCGATTGAAGAAATTTCTTCTTTGAGTGAAAAAGTTGATGCTCATGTGAAATTGGTTGGTAGTAGAAGTGCTCCTATTGATTTTAATGATATGCCTTGTCTTCTTTGATTGAGAAAAATAGTAATGCCATATATGTGAATTTTATCTCTCGAAATAATTTCAACAACAATGCTTATAGAGGTAATTTTAATCCTAGGCCTTTTCCTAGTAATTCCTCTAATAATTATGGTAATTCCTATGGAAATAAATCCTATAATAATAATAGGAACACCTCTGATCTTGAGAATAATATTAAAGAATTTATCAATACACAAAAAAATTTGAACACTTCCATAGAAGAAAAGTTGAGTAAGATTGATGATTTGTCTAGAAGTGTTAATACAATTGCTCATGATGTGGAAAATCTCAAGATGAAATTTTTTGTGCCTAAAGTAGATGAATCAATTAAAGCTCTTTATGTCTCTATGGATGAAAGTAAGAAAAGAACTGCTATACTTAGAGCTAAAAGAGAAATTTTAGAAAAAACGTTTTCTAGTGATTCCTTTCGCAAAAGTGATGAAGATCTTAAAATGATTGGTGTTTCTTCTATTGATTCCTTGTTTAGTAAAATTAATATTGACGAAAAAGGTACTGGAGAAGAGTCAACTTTAGGTAGAAGGCGTCCCAATATTTCGGAGGGTGAAAATCTTGTTGAGAAAATTGATGAGAGTGGGTTTGGGGAGGTCAAAACTTTAGCTAGTGATGTGCCCACTCTTTTGGATTACAAAGACTTTAATTATGATAGTTGCTCTTTGATTGATTGTATTTCTTTGTTGCAATCCATGATAAATTCACCCCATGCTTATGAACAAAATAAGGCTTTTACTAAACATATTGTAGATGCTATGATGAAAGCTTTTGAAGAAAAATTGGAATTAGAAGTATCAATTCCTAGAAAATTGCATAATGAATGGGAACCTACTATCAAAGTCAGGATTAAAAATTCTGGTTGTTTTGCTTTGTGTGACTTGGGTGTTGGTGTTTCTACTATTCCGAAATCTTTATGTGATGTGCTTGGTCTTACCGATCTTGAATCGTGTTCTTTGAATTTGCACTTGGCGGATTCCACTATTAAAAAGCCTATGGGAATAATTAATGATGTTCTTATTCTTGCAAATAGAAACTATGTGCCAATAGATTTTATAGTTCTTGATACTGATTGCAATCCGTCTTCTCCAATTATTCTTGGTAGACTGTTTTTACGCACTATTGATGTCGTGATTGATATGAAAGAAGGCAATATTAAGTTCCAATTTCCTTTGATAAAGGGTATGGAAAACTTTCCTAGAACAAGAATTAGGCCACCATATGAATCAATCATGAGGGCATCCTATGGATCTCGAACCAAAGATGACAAAACTTAGATCCTTGCTTTGTGCCTAGCTGAGGGCGTAAAACTATAGCGCTTGTTGGGAGGCAACCCAATGAATACAATTTATTTTTGCTTTATGTTTTTGAGTGCTAACACAATTATGCTACTGTTATGATTGTGTTTTTATGTTTTAATTAGTGTTTGTGCCAAGTAAAGTCGTTAGGATCTTCTTGGGTGATAGTTGTTTGATCTTGCTGAAAAAACAGAAACTTTTACGCTCACGACAATAATTTTCCTTTTTCACCAGAGAGCGATAAAATACCCATTCCACTTGCAGTAGATCAATAGAAAAAAAATTCAGGTCGCCCCAATTTTTCAGAATTTTTGGAGTTAAATAAGTATTCGAAATAGTCAGATTGCTACAGACTGTTCTGTTTTGACAGATTCTGTTTTCTTTGTGTTGTGTGCTTATTTTGATGGCTCTATGGTTTTCTTTGATGAGTTTTTGCCATAGAAAAGTTGGAATATAGTAGATATAATATAAAAACAAAATATGAATTGGTTTGATACAGTACTTATAGTAGTGATTTATTATTCTTATACTAACGGATCTCATGAGGGTTTTTGTTGAGTTTTGTGTGATCGAAGTTTTCAAGTTTTGGGTTATCTTATGATGGATGAAGGAATAAAGGATAGAAGAGCCTAAGCTTGGGGATGCCCCGGCACCCCAAGCTATTATCCAAAAATAAGCAACCAACTAAGCTTGGGGATGCCCTCGAGTGGCATCCCCTCTTTCTTCTAACGACCATCGGTATTTTACTCAAAACTATATTTTTATTCGTCACATGATATGAGTTTTGCCTGGAGCGTCTTGTATGATATGAGTCTTTGCTTGTTTTATTTTGTGTCTTGAGTCATCAATCCTTGTTGGAGACACCTATTTTAGAGAGCCAAAATTATGTCATGACTTATTAGAATTGCTCTCTATGCTTTACTTCAATTTTTATGAGCTATGGCCTTGCTCTAGTGTTCACTTTTTTTAGCACGGTGTGCTTTAGTATTTTTGAAGAAATGCTCTCTTGCTTCACTTAGATTTATTTGAGAGTTAGTAAATTTTTCAAGAAATGCTCTCTTGCTTCACTTAAATTAATTTGAGAGGAAGAAATATTATGCTCATGATCTTCACTTATATTTGTTTGAGCTTATGAAAAGCAACACATGAAAATTAGTCCCAAAGTGATAGATATCGAAGAAGGATATAATAAAAACTTTCATGAAGATCATTGGACAAAATAAACTTGATTCTTAGTAATAGTTTTGAGATATGATGATGTGATATGTGAGTCATCTTGATGAGTAATTATGATTTAGTAAGAATATTGGCGTTAAGGTTTGTGATTCCCTATGCAAGTACGAAAGTCAATAGTCATGCAATCAAATTATATCCTACTTGTGGTGCATTATTCGGTGTTATTTATGCTTAATGCTTGCTTATGAGATTATCCGTTTATTGGTTGGTCGCTTCTCAATCTTTTGCTAGCCTTCATTTTGCACTAAGTATGATCTCTACTTGTGCATCCAAAAACCTTTAAACCAGTTTTGCCACATGAGTCCATTATATCTACCTATATGCGGTATTCTTTTGCTGTTCTAAGCAAATTTGTATGTGCCATCTCTAATTTTCAAAATAAACTTCTCTTTTGTGTGTTTGTTTCGCTCCCGGAGCGGTGAGGGGTGGCTAATATTTTCCATGCTAGATGTGTTATTCTCACGATGAGTGTTTATTCACTTGTCATTGCACGAGAGTGAGGCAAAGGTATTAGGGATGCCCAGTCCCGAAATGAAAAAATGAATTTACTTTATGTTTTCAAATAATAATTTCCTTGGAAAGTGTTGGTATGGAGGGCACCCATGGATACAGTTAGCCATGGAAAGTGAAAGTATGGTGGAAAAAGGAATAAGCTTTATTTTCTTTTTTGGGAACCGTCTATGATATATCTATGCATGGAAAGTATTGGGAACTCTAAGTCATTTTCGTTGGTGGGATGGATACACCTCCCAAAATGTTTTTATCTCTAAGTTTTTTTCTTTGAGCTCTGGCACCTCTACAAATCCCTACTTCCCTCTGCGAAGGGCCTTTCTTTTACTTTATGCAATTTTTATTTTGAGTCTCCATATTCTCTTATAAAAGCACCAACTAGGAGGCAATATGATCGTACTTAAGTATTGAGTATAGCTACTATTCGAATGTGTTTCATGAATGGATCAATGGTTGAGCATGATGGACTAGGGATAACTTATTTTAGCGTTGATATTTTGAAAGACATGGTTGCTTGTTGATATGCTTGAGTATCTAAATTATCATGTCAAAACTAGACTATTGCTTTGAAAAATATAAAAGTCCAAATGTCCATGCTATAAAGAAAATAAATATGATATGACATGTTAGGCAGCATTCCACATCAAAACAAATTGTTTTTATCACTTACCTACTTGAGGACGAGTAGGAGTTAAGCTTGGGGATGCTGATACGTCTCCAACGTATCTATAATTTCTGATTGTTCCATGCAGTTATATTGTCAATCTTGGATGTTTTATAATCATTTTATATCATTTTCGTACTAACCTATTGACATAGTGCCAAGTGCCAGTTGTTGTTTTTCCATGTTTTTTACATCGCAGAAAATCAATATCACGTGGAGTCCAAATGCCCCGAAACTTTACGGAGAATTTTTATGGGCCAGAAGGAACACAACGGGCCCTGGCTGCGCCTAGGGGGTGCCCTGAGGGAGGCACAACCCACCAGGGCGCGCCAGAAGGCCCAGGCGTGCCCTGATGGGTTATGCCCAGGCGTGTCCTGGTGGGTTGTGCCCACCTCGGGTGCCCTCGGACCACATCTTTGCTCTATAAATACCCCAATATTCCAGAAACACTAGTGGAGTCGACGAAATTTCATCCAGCCGTCGCAAAGTCTAGAACCACCAGATCCAATCTAGACACCATCTCGGATGGGGTTCACCACCTCCATTGGTGCCTCTTTGATGATGCGTGAGTACTTCTTCGTAGACCTTCGGGTCCGTAGTTAGTAGCTAGATGGCTTCATCT
Organism: Triticum urartu; assembly: GCF_003073215.2. NCBI lineage: Eukaryota > Viridiplantae > Streptophyta > Magnoliopsida > Poales > Poaceae > Triticum > Triticum urartu. Next base: position 452,287,988 of record NC_053022.1, read on the forward strand.
ATCTCTCTCTCTCTCTCTCTCTCTCTCTCTTTCTCTCTCTCTCTCTCTCTCTTGATTCTCAATACAATGGTCTCTTGCAGATCCATATGATGTAACTCGTTTGCGGTGTGTTTGTTGGGATCGATGAACTTTGAGTTTATGATCAGATCTATCTTTTTCTATCCATGAAAGTTATTTGAGTTTCTTTGATCTCTTATATGCATGATTTCTTATAGCCTCGTATTTTTTCTCTGATATTTGGGTTTTGTTTGCCCAACTTGGTCTATTTATCTTGCAATGGGAAGAGGTGCTAGATACGTCTCCATCATATCTACTTTTCCAAACACTTTTGACCTTGTTTTGGACTCTAACTTGCATAGTTTGAATGGAACTAACCCAGACTGACGCTGTTTTTAGCAGAATTGCCATGGCTTTATTTTGTGCAGAAATAAAAGTTCTCGAAATGACCTAAAACTTCACGGAGAATATTTTTGGAATTTATAAAAAATGTTGGCGAAAGAATCACTACCAGGGGCCCACACCCTATCCATGAGGGTGGGGGCGCGCCCCCCTGTAATGTGGGCCCCCTGAGGCTCCACTGACCTCAACTCCAACTCTATATATTCACGTTCAGGGAGAAAAAAAATCAGGGAGAAGGATTCATTGCGTTTTATGATACATAGCCGCCGCCAAGCCCTAATCTCTCTCGGGAGGGCTGATCTGGAGTCCGTTCGGGGCTCCGAAGAGGGGAATCCGTCGCCATCGTCATCATCAACCTTCCTCCATAACCAATTTCATGATGCTCACCGCCGTGCATGAGTAATTCCATTGTAGGCTTGCTGGACGGTGATGGGTTGGATGAGATTTATCATGTAATCGAGTTATTTTTGTTAGGGTTTGATCCCTAGTATCCATTATGTTCTGAGATTGATGTTGCTATGACTTTGCTATGCTTAATGCTTGTCACTAGGGCCCGAGTGCCATGATTACAGATCTGAACCTATTATGTTTTCATCAATATATGTGAGTTCTTGATCCTATCTTGCAAGTCTATAGTCACCTATTATGTGTTATGATCCGTTTACCCTGAAGTGACAATAATCGGGATACTTACCGGTGATGATCGTAGTTTGAGGAGTTCATGTATTCACTAAGTGTTAATGCTTTGTTCCGATACTCTATTAAAAGGATGCCTTAATATCCCTTAGTTTCCAATAGGACCCCGCTGCCACGGGAGGGTAGGACAAAAGATGTCATGCAAGTTCTTTTCCATAAGCACGTATGACTATATTCGGAATACATGCCTACATTACATTCATGAACGGGAGCTAGTTCTGTGTCACCCTATGTTATAACTATTGCATGAGAAATCGCATCCAACATAATTATCCATCACTGATCCATTGCCTACGAGCTTTTCACATATTGATCTTTTCTTAGTTACTTTACCGTTGCTCTGTTACAATCACTACAAAACCAATACTATTACTTTTGCCACTTCTACTGTTACTTCCATATTACTTTGCTACTAAATACTTTGCTGCAGATATTAAGTCTTTCAGGTGCGGTTGAATTAACAACTCAACTATTAATACTTGAGAATATTCTTTGGCTCCCCTTGTGTCGAATCAATAAATTTGGGTTGAATACTCTACCCTCGAAAACTATTGCGATCCCGGATACTTGTGGGTTATCAAGACTATTTTCTGGCGCCGTTGCCGGGGAGCATAGCTCTATTCTTTGAGTCGCTTGGGATTTATATCTGTTGATCACTATGAGGAACTTGAAATATGAAAGAACCAAGATTTTTCCCTCAACTACGAGGGGAGTTAAGGAACTGCCATCTAGCTCTGCACTTGATTCACCTTCTGTTTTGAGTAAACTTGTGACACCTACACCTGCTATTTATTCTGATATGTCGCATGTTATTGATGATGCCACTTCTGCTTTGCATGATGCTTATGAGGAAACTACTTCTATGCTTGATAATACTGTCCCACTAGGTGAATTTCTTGATGAACAACTTTCTAGAGTTAGAGAGAATGAAATTATTGAAACTGATAATATTGATGAAAGTGATGATGAAGATTTCCCCCTAGATAGAATTGCCTGTTGTGCCTGAGGGTTATGTTATGGATGAAGAAACTGCTAGGGACTTTTTAGCTTGCAATGATAGATATGATCTTAAGAAACTGTTAGCTAAGCTGAAAGAAAAATCTTTGAATGCTAGAATGAAATATGACCCTGCTTTTGCTACTTCACCTATCTGTATCTCCGATAAGGATTATGATTTCTCTGTCGATCATGAGTTAATTACTTTGGTTGAATCCGATCCTTTTTATGGCTATGAATCTGAAACTGTTGTGGCACATCTTACTAAATTAAATGATATAGCCACCCTGTTCACTAATGATGAGAAAACTCGCTATTACTTTATCCTTAAGTTGTTTCCGTTCTCATTAAAGGGTGATGCTAAAACATGGTTTAATTCTCTTGATCCTGGTCGTGTGCGTAGTCCCCAGGATATGATTTATTACTTCTCTAATAAATATTTCCCCGCTCATAAGAAACAAGTTGCCTTAAGGGAAATATATAATTTTGTGCAAATTGAAGAAGAGAGTCTCCCACAAGCTTGGGGAGGCTTCTCCGATTACTTAATGCTTTGCATGATCATCCTCTCAAGAAAAATGAAATACTTGATATCTTTTATAATGGACTAATTGATGCTTCCAGAGACCACCTGGATAGTTGTGTTGGTTGTGTTTTCAGGGAAAGAACTGATGATCAAGCTGAATTACTATTGAATAATATGTTGAGTAATGAAAATGATTGGACATTTCCTGAACCAACTCCTAAGCCAACTCCGAAGAAAAGGGTACTATCTCTCAGTCCTGAAGATATGCAAGAGGTATTAAAGCTGAAGATGTTAAGAATTTACCACCTATTGAAGAAATACACGGTCTTGATAACCGACACAGGTAGTAAAGGTAAATTCTCTCTATAGATTTGATGAAGGTGATATTCCTCGTAATAAGTCTGCTAGCCAATGCTTGGATGAGTTTGATAATTTTATTGTTAAACAAGAACACTTCAATGCTTATGTTGGTAGACAATTGAAATGTAATGCTTATGAACTTAAACTTATTAGTAAACATGCGTATATGGTTACCATCCAATTAGAACAAGTGCTTAAAGCTCAGAATGATTTGCTCAATAAATTAAATAATAAGAAAACTGATAATGATGTTAGAGTTGTGGCTAGAGGGGGTAAAATGACTCAGGAACCTTTGTATCCTGAGGGCCACCCTAAGAGAATTGAGCAAGATTCTCAGAGAACTAATGTTGATGCACCTAGTTCTTCTAAGAAGAAGAAAAAGAAAATTGATAGGACTTTGCATGCTTCTAGTGAAACTGTTGTTGACACACCTGAGAATCCCAATGATATTTCTATTTCTGATGCTGAAACACAATCTGGTAATGAACATGAACCTGGTGATAATGTTAATGATGATGCTAAACCTATCAATGACAATGATGTAGAGACTGAACCTGCTGTTGATCTTGATAACCCACAATCAAAGAATCAACGTTATGATAAGAGAGACTTCGTTGCTAGGAAGCACGGTAAAGAAAGAGAACCATGGGTTCAGAAACCCATGCCTTTTCCTCCTAAACCATCCAAGAAAAAGGATGATGAGGATTTTGAGCGCTTTGCTGAAATGATTAGACCTATCTTTTGCGTATGCGTTGGACTGATATGCTTAAAATGAATCTTTATGCTAAGTATATGAAAGATATTGTTACAAATAAAAGAAAGATACCGAAAGCTGAAATTTCCACCTTGCTTTCTAAATATACTTATAAAGGTGGAATACCCAAGAAACTTGGAGATACTTGAGTACCAACTATACCATGCTCCATTAAAAGAAACCATGTTAAAACTGCTTTATGTGATCTTGGAGCCGGTGTTAGTGTTATGCCTCTCTCTTTATATCGTAGACTTGATTTGAATAAGTTGACACCTACTGAAATATCTTTGCAAATGGCCGATAAATCAACTGCTATACCTGTCGGTATTTGTGAGGATGTGCCTGTTGTGATTGCAAACGTTACTATTTTAACGGACTTTGTTATTCTTGATAATCCCGAGGACGATAGTATGTCTATTATTCTTGGTAGACCCTTTTTGAATACTGCAGAGGCTGTTATTGATTGCAACAAAGGCAATGTCACTTTTCATGTTAATGTAATTAGCATACGGTACATTTTCCGAGGAAACAACCTCAAGTCTACACTATCAATTCTATTGGAAAAATTCCAACAGTTACTATTCCTCTTCCTACTGTCAAGAAAAAATGATATTCTTATTGTTGGGGATGTGCATATCCCTGTTGAGGTAACCTAGTGTTATTCGAAAATTCTCCGGTTTCATGCAATACGGAAAGAGTTTGTTAACAAGACTTGATCAACCTTGTTAGTGGATTCCTTTTGATGAGTATGAGATGGATGAAGTTAGAAAGCACAACTCTCTGTACCCTCTTTTTACTTTCTGTTATTTAGATTAAATAAAGAAAAATAGTATTTTCTGTCTGTTTTCTGAATTATCCTTGCATTAAAAAATACCCAAAAATAAAAGTTCTCCAAATGTCCTGAAAATTTTATATGATTTTTTCTAGATTATTTAAGAATTATTGGCACTGATAACACACCAGGGGGACCCACCACATGGCCACGAGGGTCCAGGGCGCACCCCCTGCCTTGTGGGCCCCACGTGGGCCCCCTCCACTTATTCCAGCACCCACACACTTCGTCTTCCTCCAGTAAAAATCCTCCCACAGCCCAAACCCGTGTTCTAGCTCATCTTGTTGCCATTTTCGATCTCCTTGCTCAAAGCTCCATTCGCAAAACTTCTTTGGGGGATTGTTCTTCGGTATGTGACTCCTTCAATGGTCCAATTAGTTTTTTTATCTAGTGCTTTATTTATTGCAATTTTTTCTGCTTTGATGACCCTGTTCTTGAGCTTGCATGTCAAATTTATGTGGTCAAAAGTAGTTTTAATGCATGATATGGCCTCTAGGCACTTGTAGGAGTAGTGGCTATCAATCTTGTTGAGTTTGGTTCATTTTTATTTTGAGTCACTAAAAATTTCAGAAATTTTTCAGAGAAAGAAAATGATGAAGAGATTGTTGAGGGGCTCTTTGAGCCGAAGCTCGAAGGATAAGCAAAGTGAAGAGAATAAGAAGCCCAAATATAATCTCCCTCGCACTGCGGAGGTTCGGCCATGCGAATGGCCTTGTGATGTGTTCTTGAGAGCAGCCGAGATTTATAATGACTTCTATTATTTGGCTGAGAATGCAGGCCTCGTCGACTTCCTCTACGGCGAGCGCGAACAGTATCTCCTCCTCAGTAATATTTTCGTGCAAATTTTTTACTTTCATGCTAAGAAATCACCACCTTCAGTGGAATTTCACTTATATGATGAGATTAAGGAGATGTCAGTATACGATTTTGTCGGGTCTGTAAGATACCCTTTGCGGGCAGCATAGAGGAACCACATCGTAATGATGTGGAGGGGTTTATTGATATGATCGCTGTAGGGGAAACGAGGAAAGTTTCTGATGCAAGAATTACTAGCATACATTTTCCTGTTCTATGTTACTTTGCAATATTTGCTAGTAGATGCTTAATTGGTCGCGGGAATAGTGGAAATCTCAGTGCTCCTGATATTGTTATTTTGCACCATGCTTTGTTTCGTGATACCACTTTCAGTTTAGGCGCTATTGTTGCTAAACGATTAAATCAGAACCGTACAAAGGGCCCCATCTTCGGAGGCATCTTTGCTTCGCGCCTTGATGCACACTTTAGGATACCTATTAGGCACTATGAGAAAGAGGAAAAGTTGCTGCCCCCTATTTTTCTAGATTATAAGAGTATGGTAGCACATGATTTCATTGTTAAAGATAAGAAGAAGATGCTTAAGTATAAATTGATATTTGATAAAAATTACTGTGAGATTATTACCTTGCATGCGCCCTCTTTGTTTAACATATTTTCAGGCACGTACATCATTTTGCTGGAGGCCGTTTATGCATACTGGAGCCTGACACCAGCTCCAGAGCCTGAGCCGGAGGAGATCCCTTATCGACGGTCTGTTTATCAGTGGGGTCCGGAGGAGATCGCCAACCAGTGGCACCTAGAGGACACTCCTCTGTACACCGTAGAGGGCAGCTTTGAGCCATGCCCCTAGACCAACTTAGGCCAAAAGCCTAAGCTTGGGGGAGTACATATTTCTCACTGACATTACATTCATGTTCACATGCTCATTTTAGTTGTCGGTGCTCATACTTTTTCATTGTACTATCCATGCTAGTTTATTTTCCTTTTAAGCCTCCTTCTTGCGTGTTTGAAAAACCTTAATAAAAACAAAAAAAATAGTTTTAGCTTTTAGCTAGTTTACTTTCCATGCTTGTAGTAGTAATAATTAAAAGAAAACCAAAAAAGATTTCTCGTTCTTCTTTTGCTTGTTGGGATCTTTCCCATGTAAATAGTTTCTTTTCTTTTCTTTTCTTTGGGGGTCGAGAGGAGAAGACCATGATGAAAATGTTGAATGGCTCTCATATGCATTATTGTTGATCTAACAAAGAGCCCATATTACCTTGTCTTCTCCTGTGTATTGAATGCTTGTAGATTCCAGCTTAGTCCAATGCACGTGCACTATTATTATTATCCATGCCGTTCAGTCGTGCAAGTGAAAGGCAATAATGACGATATATGATGGACTGATTGAGATGAGAAAAGCTGGTATGAACTCGACCTATCTTGTTTTTGTAAATATGATTAGTGCATCGTTCCTGATTCAGCCTATTATGAATGAAACATGTTTGCAATGACAATTAGAGATTGTAGTTGCTCATGCCATGCTTAATTAGCTAGGAGTTTATAATGGTTTACCTTGTGTGCCAACATGCTATTAAAATGGTTGTGATGTGGTATGATAGGGTGGTATCCTCCTTTGAATGATTCGAGTGGCTTGACTTGGCACATGTTCACACATGTAGTTGAAACAAAATCAACATAGCCTCCACGATATTTATGTTCATGGTGAATTATATCCTACTCATGCTTGCATTCAGTGTTGATTAATTTTAATGCATGTTCATGACTGTTGTCGCTCTCTAGCTGGTTGCTTCCCAGTCTCTTTCTAGCCTTCACTTGTACTAAGCGGGAATACTGCTTGTGCATCCACTTCCATAAACCCCAAAAGTTATTCCATATAAGCTCACCATACCTTCCTATTTGCGGTATCTACTTGCCATTCCAAGTAAATTTGTATGCGCCAAACTCTAAACCTTCAAATGAAATTTTGTTTTGTATGCTCAAATAGCTCATGTATCAACTAGGGTTGTATGTATCTTCCATGCTAGGCGGGTTATTCTCAAGAGGAGTGGACTCCGCTCCTCACTCACGAGAAAATGGCTGGTAACCGGGATGCCCAGTCACATGCTTATATTAAAATAATTGCAAACAAAACTCCCCCAGGATTGTTGTTAGTTGGAGGCACCCGTTGTTTAGGACAAGCCATGGATTGATATTTGTTGGTGGTAGGGGGAGTATAAAATTTACCATTCTGTTTGCGAAAACTGCCTATAATGTGTGTAGCATGAAGATATCGAGATCTCACAGTTGTTATGTTGACAATGACAGTATACCACTCAAAATATTATTTATCTCTATTTCAAAATCGAGCTCTAGCACCTCTACAAATCCCTGCTTCCCTCTGCGAAGGGCCTATCTATTTACTTTTATGTTGAGTCATCATCCTCTTATTAAAAAGCACCAGTTGGAGAGCACCGCTGTCATTTGCATGCATTACTATTAATTTACATTGATGACTGTGATTGGATCTCTTTTACCATGAATTACAATGTCTAGTCAGTCCTTGATCTTCAGAGGTGCTCTGCATTTATGTTTTGCGGTCTCATAAAGGGCTCGCAAGATACCATCTTGTTATATCATATTATGATTGTTTTGAGAAAGTTCTATCATCCAAGATTTATTATTATTGCTCGCTAGTTGATTATGCCATTGATATGAGTAAATATGAGACCTAAATGTTATTGTGAATATGGTTGGTTCATAATGTTTGCTGAAAACTTTGTTATGCTATGCTTGGAATCTTTGTGAAATTTATGACTTTACTTGTTGCTCTAAGAACCCTAAAAACACCTTCCCTACCTATGTGAGTTTAATGATAATGAAATCTTATCTTCTTATGGAAAGGGTGTTTATAGTTACTATGATATCAAACAAATTGAAGAATTTGTCGTTTTTAAGGGTGGTCATGAAGTTGCTTCTTTGATTGAAAAGTATGATATTACTCTCTACAAATCTGAAAATTCCGACATACTTAAATATTGCTATGAAAACTATGCTCACAATGCCTATGTTAAGGAATTTATTGAGAGAATGACCATTGCTTTGGAAGAAAATAATGATATGCACGAATCTATAGATAATTATGACTCCGATTATTTGATTGAACATGATGCTTGCTATTCTTATGGCCATGATGCCAATATTTATGTAGATGAATTTGCTATAGTTCCTTATGTTAAACACGAGATTATTGCTATTGCACACATACTTGATAGTTCCTTGAATCAAAAGCATGATTGCAATGTTTTTACTATAAATTATGTTGATTTCAATTGTGTTAATAATATGCAAAACCCTAAGCTTGGGGATTCTAGTTTTGCTATGTCTACTACTTGTTGCAATGATCATGAATGGGGTGATTCTTCTTATGATCTTGAAAATTTATTTAAGCCCCATGATGAATATGAGATTGATAATAGTGTTCGCAATAATATTGAAAGTGGGTTTGGAAGAGTGTCAACTTTAGATCCCAAATATTTGGAGAATGTTCAATCTTATGGTATTTTTGATAAAAGTGGGTTTGGAGAGGTCGTGGCTTTAGTTAATGTTAATCCCACTATTTTGGAAGAGTGTAAACTTTGCATACATGTGGATCTTGTTAAGAATATGTTTTTTGATAGCTATATTGTTGAATTTGCTTATGATCCTACATGTAATTATTATTAGAGAGGAAAATATGGTTGTAGAAAATTTCATGTTACTAAATTACCTCTTGTTATGTTGAGATTGCTATTGTTTCTTTCTGCTTCCTTGCATATGCTACTTTTTGCTTTGTATGATAATTTGTTTGCCTATAAGATGCCTATGCATAGGAAGCATGTTAGACTCAGATGTGTTTGTCACGTGTTTCATGAACCTCTCTTTGTGCTTCAATTCTTTTCTTTCATGTGAGCATCATTGAAATTTTCAATGCCTAGCTAGGGGCTTTAAATGATAGCGCTTGTTGGGAGGCAACCCAATTTTATTTTTGTTTTTTGTTTTTTGTTTTTTGTTCCTGTTTAGTAATAAATAATTCATCTAGCTTCTGTTTAGATGTGGTTTTATGTTTTTAATTAGTGTTTGTGCCAAGTAGAACCTTTGGGAAGACTTGGGGGAAGTCTTTGTGATCTTGCTGTAAAAAACAGAAACTTTAGCGCTCATGAGATTTGCTGCCATTTTTTACTGAAAAGTGTGATTAGGTTGATTCTTTTTGCAGATGATTAATAGACAAATTCCCCACGTCCGCCAATTTGTTTCAGAATGTTTCGGGTTACATAAGTATTCTAAACTTACAGATTACTACAGACTATTCTGTTTTTGACAGATTATGTTTTTCGTGTATTGATTGCTTATTTTGATGAATCTATGGCTAGTATCGGGGGGTATGAACCATAGAGAAGTTGGAATACAGTAGTTTTAGAACCAATATAAATAAATAATGATTTCATTACAGTACCTTTAAGTGGTGGTTTTTTTCTTATACTAACGGAGCTCATGAGATTTTTTGTTGAGTTTTGTGTTGTGAAGTTTTCAAGTTTTGGGTAAAGATTTGATGGATTTTGGAATAAAGAGTGGAAAGAGCCTAAGCTTGGGGATGCCCAAGGCACCCCAAGGTAAAATTCAAGGACAACCAAAAGCCTAAGCTTGGGGATGCCCCGGAAGGCATCCCCTCTTTCGTCTTCGTCCATCGGTAAATTTACTTGAGGCTATATTTTTATTCACCACATGATATGTGTTTTGCTTGGAGCGTCTTGTATGATTTGAGTATTTGCTTATTAGTTTACCACAATAATACTTGCTGTACACACCTTTTGGAGAGACACACATGAATAGGAATTTATTAGAATACTCTATGTGTTTCACTTATATCTTTTGAGCTAGATAATTTTGCTCTAGTGCTTCACTTATATCTTTAAGAGCACGGTGGTGGTTTTATTTTATATAAATTATTGATCTCTCATGCTTCACTTATATTATTTTGAGAGTCTTTTAGACCATCATGGTAATTTTCTTTGGTTATAAAATTAGTCCTAATATGGTAGGCATCCAAGATGGGTATAATAAAAACTTTCATAAAAAGTGCATTGAATACTATGAGAAGTTTGATACTTGATGATTGTTTTGAGATATGAAGATGCTGATATTAGAGTCATGCTAGTTGATTAGTTTTTAATTTGAGAAATACTTGTTCTAAAGTTTGTGATTCCCGTAGCATGCACGTATGGTGAACCGTTATGTGATGAAGTCGGAGCTTGATTTGTTTATTGATTGTCTTCCTTATGAGTGGCGGTCGGGGATGAGCGATGGTCTTTTCCTACCAATCTATCCCCCTAGGAGCATGCGTGTAGTACTTTGTTTCGATAACTAATAGATTTTTGCAATAGGTATGTGAGTTCTTTATGACTAATGTTGAGTCCATGGATTATACGCACTCTCACCCTTCCACCATTGCTAGCCTCTCTAAATACCGCGCACCTTTCGCCGGTATCATACACCCACCATATACCTTCCTCAAAACAGCCACCATACCTACCTATTATGGCATTTCCATAGCCATTCCGAGATTTATTGCCATGCAACTTACCACCGTTTTGTTTGTTATGACACGTTACATCATTGTCATATTGCTTTGCATGATCATGTAGTTGACATCATATTTGTCGCAAAGCCACCTTTATAATTCTTTCATACATGTCACTCTTGATTCATTGCACATCCCGGTGCACCACCGGTGGCATTCACATAGAGTCATATTTTGTTCTAGTATCGAGTTGTAATTTTTGAGTTGTAAGTAAATAAAAGTGTGATGATCATCATTATTAGAGCATTGTCCCAAGTGAGGAAAGGACGATGGAGACTATGATTCCCCCACAAGTCAGGATGAGACTCCAGACGAAAAGAAAAAAAGAGAGAAAAAAAGAGGCCATAAAAAAAGAGAGGAAAAGGCCCAAATAAAAAAATGAGAGAAAAAAGAGAGAAGGGACAATGTTACTATCCTTTTACCACACTGATGCTTCAAAGTAGCACCATGATCTTAATGATAGACAGTCTCCTATGTTGTCACTTTCATATACTAGTGGGGATTTTACATTATAGAACTTCGCTTGTATATTCCAATGATGGGCTTCCTCAAAATGCCCTAGGTCTTCGTGAGCAAGCGAGTTGGATGCACACTCACTTAGTTTTATTTTGTTGAGCTTTCATACACTTATAGCTCTAGTGCATCCGTTGCATGGAAATCGCTACTCACTCACATTAATATCTATTGATGGGCATCTCCCTAGCCCGTTGATACGCCTAGTTGATGAGACTATCTTCTCCTTTTTGTCTTCTCCACAACCACCATTCTATTCCACCTATAGTGCTATATCCATGGCTCACGCTCATGCATTACGTGAAGATTGAAAAAGTTTGAGAACATCAAAAGTATGAAACAATTGCTTGGCTTGTCATCGGGGTTGTGCATGATTAAATACTTTGTGTGCTGAAGATACAGCATAGCCAGACTATATGATTTTGTAGGGATAACTTTCTTTGGCCATGTTATTTTGAGAAGACATGATTGCTTTGTTAGTATGCTTGAAGTATAATTATTTTTATGTCAATATTAAAATTTTGTCTTGAATCTTTCGGATCTGAACATTCATGCCACAATAAAGAAGATTACATTGAGAATTATGCTAGGTAGCATTCCACATCAAAAATTCTGTTTTTATCATTTACCTACTCGAGGACGAGCAGGAATTAAGCTTGGGGATGCTTGATACGTCTCCAACGTATCTATAATTTTTGATTGCTCCATGCTATTATATTGTCTATTTTGGATGTTTAATGGGCTTTAATATACCTTTTATATTATTTTTGGGACTAACCTACTAACCAAAGGCCCAGTGCAAATTGTTGTTTTTTTGCCTATTTCAGTGTTTCGCAGAAAAGGAATATCAAACGGAATCCAAACGGAATGAAACCTTCGGGAGAGTTATTTTTGGAACAAACATGATCCAGAGACTTGGAGTGGACGTCAGGAAAGAAGCGAGGAGGCCACGAGGCAGGAGGGCGCGTCCCCCACCCTCGTGGGCCCCTCACAGCTCCACCTACCTACTTCTTCCTCCTATATATACCCATATACCCTGAAAACATCCAGGAGCACCACGAAACCCTATTTACACTACCGCAACCTTCTGTACCCATGAGATCCCATCTTGGGGCCTTTTTCGGCGCTCCGCCGGAGGGGGAATCGATCACGGAGGGCTTCTACATCAAAACAGTGGCCTCTCCGATGATGAGTGAGTAGTTTACCACAGACCTTCGGGTCCATAGTTATTAGATAGATGGCTTCTTCTATCTCTTTGGATCTCAATATAAAGTTCTCCTCGATTCTCTTGGAGAGCTATTTGATGTAATTCTTTTTGCGGTGTGTTTGTCGAGATCCGATGAATTGTGGGTTTATGATCAAGATTATCTATGAACAATATTCGATTTTTCTCTGAATTCTTTTATGTATGATTTAATATCTTTGCAAGTCTCTTCAAATTATCAGTTTGGTTTGGCCTACTAGATTGATCTTTGTTTCAATGGGAGAAGTGCTTAGCTTTGGGTTCAATCTTGCGGTGTCCTTTCCCAGTGACAGCAGGGGTAGCAAGCCATGTATTGTAATGTTGCCATCGAGGATAAAAAGATGGGGTTTATATAATATTGCTTGAGTTTATCCCTCTACATCATGTCATCTTGCCTAATGCGTTACTCTGTTCTTATGAACTTAGAGCATTACTAGTAGAACCCTCAAACCCTCACTAGCATTTTAAGGGTCCAAAAATGATCTTTTTGTGCACTTTTACGAGTTGAAAAACAGGGGCAAAGATTAGAACCCTCAAACCCAACCCTTATAACAGAATATTCCCCATGAACAACGTTGTCGTTGCGCGCGGGAGGTCGACGGGGCGGCCGCCGGCGATGGGGGTGACTAGCAGCGGCGGTCGTGGGCGTGGGCGCGGGAGTTGGGAGGATTTTTCCCTCCCGCGCGAGTATAACCGCCAAATGAGGGTTGGGGTAAGTTTTGCTCCCCAACCCTTACTTTTGAGGATTGGGAGAGGGTTTGAGGGTTGGACCTTTAAAAAAATTGAGGGTTTGAGGGTTAAGGGGTTCTAGTCTACGGCTTTTTTCCGATGAAAACTGTAAAAAAGCAGTTATTTTTAGGGGTTTGAGGGTTTGAGGGCTCTACTAGTAATGCTCTTAATACTCTAGATGCATGCTGGATATCGGTCGATGTGTGGAGTAATAGTAGTAGATGCAGAATCGCTTCGGTCTACTTGTCACGGACGTGATGCCTATATACATGATCATGCCTAGATATTATCATAACTATGCGCTTTTCTATCAATTGCTCGACAGTAATTTGTTCACTCACCGTAGAATTTGCTATCTTGAGAGAAGCCACTAGTGAAACCTATGGCCCCTGGGTCTATTTTCCATCATATTATTTTCCTATCTAGTTGCTATTTCTATCATTGTTTATTTTGCAATCTTTATTTTCCAATCTATACAATAAAAATACCAAAAATATTTATCTTTATCAGATCTTACTTTCATAAGTGACCGTGAAGGGATTGACAACCCCTTTATCGCGTTGGTTGCGAGGTTCTTGTTTGTTTGTGTAGGTACTAGGGACTTGCGTGTTACCTCCTACTGGATTGATACCTTGGTTCTCAAAAACTGAGGGGAATACTTACGCTACTTTGCTGCATCACCCTTTCCTCTTCAAGGGAAAACCAACGCATGCTCAAGAGGTAGCAGGCTGCCACGGAGGTGCAGTTGCAGGTGATCGCGGAGGAGAACAACGCCAATTGCGCCTCCTACATGCCGCCAACGAACCATCAGGCGGCCTAGTGGGACGATGACAGCGCCGGCGCCGCCATTTTCATCATGGAATTCACATCCACCAGCAACGGACAAAATACGGACTCCTCCAAGGATGAGTAGGCCACGGGAGGCGGCAGGGCTTGGTGTCCCATATGGGTCGGTCCGTCTCCCGTGTTCTACTCTTCCTCGCCGGAGACCACACCTTCACTTCAGCGGTCTTATCGCCGATGCTCATGAAGACGGTGAATGGAAGACGACAAGGGTTGGACGCCGGGCACCGCCATCGTAGGATAGGTTTAGGGCCGGGTCTTTTTTTGTAGACGTTGACATGTAATGAAATCCGTTGTTTTTCCCAAAAAGGAGGTTAACCCCCAGCCTTTGCATCAGAATGATGCATACGGCCATATTATTAATAAGCAAAGGTTCAACAAAGTCTCCAGGTCTGAAAAGAAATAAACGCTCACAAAGAGCAAAACCACAAAAATTAGGATAGCCACAACCGGCAGCCAAAAGAGAAGATAGGAAACTAAACTCCTATCCTATTACATGACCGCCATCCAAACCGGTCGAAGATAGTCCATGCTACCGTCTCCCACCAGATAAACCCAGTAACCATACGCTCCCTAGCATCCATCGGAGTGAGTAGTGACCACATATGGATGAGTGAAGTGGCCCGGAAAATAACCTGCAAGAAATGAACATTTGTTGTTCTGTTAAAAACCAAATCATTCCTGCAGTTCCATACTGCCCATAATAAAGCACACACTCCTAGACGGATATGTCTCGCCGTTTATGAATCTATGTCGTCTAACCACGTCCCAAATAACGTGTTAACAGTATTCCGAGGAGTGATATTAAATCCTATGTGGACAGACCGCCACAATTTTTTTGCGATTGGGCAGTCAAGAAAGAGGTGTTTGATGGACTCATCTTGAGCACAGAAGCTACATCGTCTAGACCCTATCTAGTTGTGTTTTGCCAAATTTTCCTTAGTTGGAATGGATTGTTTATGGACAAACCACATAAAAACTTTAATTTTTAAAGGCACTTTGACTTTCCAAACATGCTTCGAGCGAGAAAGAGGGCTAGTGTTTATAATATCCAAATACATGGACTTAACTAAAAACTCTCCATTCTTAGTTAGTTTCCAGTGCAACCGATGTGGCTGTTGAGAAAGGTGGACATCCATCAACCTTCTCACCAGATGGAGCCAATCTTCCCAACAGTTTCAATCTAAAGTCCTCCTGAATTGAATATTGAGAGGGTTGGACTGTAATACTGTTGCAACATAAGCGCCTCTTCGTTGAACAATATTATAGAGAGAAGGATATTGGAGTGCAAGGGGCATCTCCCCTAACCATGTATCCTCCCAGAATCTCGTGGTAGTACCATTTCCAACTATGAATTTTGTCCTGCTGAAAAAGACTGATTTCACTCTCATCAGTCCCTTCCAAAATGGTGAGTCAGTCGGTCTAACCGTCACCTGGGACAGAGTTTTGTAATGGAGGTACTTATTACGTAGAATCTGGGCCCATGTGGCACCGGTCACAAATAGCTTATACAACTACTTGCTGGGAAGACATCTGTTCTTCACCTCTAAATTTTCGATGTCGAGGCCTGAGGGAGTCCTGGATTAGGGGGTCCCTGGGCGTCCGGGTTATGTGACATGGGCCGGACTGATCGGCCGTGAAGATACAAGATAGAAGGCCTTCCCCATGTCCGGATGGGACTCTCCTTTGCGTGGATGGCAAGCTTTGACATTCGGATGTAAAGTTTCCTTTCTCTGTAAACCGACTCAGTACAACCCTAGGCCCCTCCGGTGTCTATATAAACTGGAGGGGTTAGTCCGTAGAGGTAATCATAATCATATAGGCTAGACGTCTAGGGTTTAGCCATTACGATCTTAAGGTAGATCAACTCCTGTAACCCCTATACTCATCAAAGTCAATCGAGCAGGAAGTAGGGTATTACCTCCATTAAGAGGGCCCGAACCTGGGTAAACATTGTGTCCCCCGACTCATGTTACCTTCGATCCTCAGACGCATAGTTCGGGACCCCCTACCCGAGATCGGCCAGTTTTGACACCGACATTGGTGCTTTTGTTGAGAGTTCCACTGTGCGGTCAACAGAAGGCTCGATGGCTCGTTCGATCATCTACGACAATGCCGTCCCCGAGAAAGCTTACCTCCCTGGCTAGATTTTTGTATTCGGTGGCTCCGTTCTGCGTGCCAACTCGATTGGCCACCTCGAACAGATTGACAGCTACGCCCCTGGTCAACAGATCAGTTTTGGGAACCTAAACTATGTCGTTGATATCCGAGGAGACTTGATCTTTGAGGGGTTCGTGGCCCCGGTCACAGCTCCGGCCTTAGATCCAGAGCAAACCACCAGGTCCAAAGATGGGAGTTTGGAGCCCGCCGGACTCTCTGCCGTGAACCGCATTACTGAGGATCTAGAGGCGATTGTGTCCACAGTGAATTCGGGATTAGACCGGATTCCCCATATCATTGAAAGTCCGGACTCGCCCCCGGATTCCAAATCCGAGCTCTTGAAATCCATGCCAAACAAGCATGGCCAGGAGGCCTTTGCCCCGGCCAGCCCTGCGGACTCTCGTTTCCCCGTCCAGACCTCGCTTTTGAACGAGGCTCTGGACTTAATGCGATCCCTTGCCATTACAAAGGAATCGCTTCTGAACTACGCCCAGCCCAGACTAGGGGCTGAGGGCGGGGAATTTTATGTCCCACCCGCCACCGACTTCATAGCCATTGTCGAAGATTTAACCGATATGCTGGACTACGCCTCCGAAGACATCGACGGCATGGACGATGATGTCGGAGATGAGCAAGGCCAAGACCCGCCGATTACCAAACGTTGGACGGCCACCTCCACATACGACGTATACATGGCGGACACACCCAAAGAGGATGACGATGCAAACAGGAAAGATCTGATAGAGGACAAACCTGATGAGGCACCACCGAAACATCGACGCCAGCGATGCCGCTCAAAATCGCGTCGCGGCAAAGATAGTAATACCGGCACCGGAGACGATAACACTCCGGAGGGTGCCGTAGAGCCCGAAGCCCCCGCCGAGCCCACATCTGAACAAGACGATGTGGGAGAGGGGCAAGTCAACCCCGACGATCCGGTCGGGAATGGGGACTCCGTAGACAGTAATTATCTACCGCTCTCCGAAGACGATGTGAGCCTCGGCGATGAAGACTTCATCGTGCCAGAGGAACCACTCGAGCATGAGTGCTTTAAGCGCCAGCTAATCGCCACTGCTAGAAGTCTAAAAAAGCAGCAGCGGCGGCTCCAAGCTGAACGGGATACACTCAATGACAGGTGGACCACAATTTGACGATGAAGCCCTTGAGCCCATACCATCAAGACATGACCGTGCCGATGAACCAGACTGGCCACCACGTGGGCGAGATAAAGCGGCCACCTACGCCGAACACCAACCCGCACCACCTCGCCATAGAGACAGAGAGACAGCGGCTCCAGGATACACCTACGACCTTCGTCAAGACCTGGATAATAGAGCAGGCTAAACAAGATCAATCTACGGATCAAGGGAGCGTGCCCCAACACGGGAAGACGAGCGTCAAGCTTGGCCTGACAGGCATAACCTCACCAGGCCCGAAAACCACATACGGACTTCATCTGAATTGCGTCGTGATATCGGCCGATACAGAGGCGCCGCACACCCCTTATGCTTCACCGATGAGGTAATTGAGCACCAGTTCCCAGAAGGGTTTAAACCCGTGAACATTGAATCATATGATAGAACGACGGATCCCACGGTATGGATTGAAGACTTCCTTCTCCATATCCACATGGCCCGCGGTGATGATCTCCATGCCATCAAGTACCCCCCCCCTAAAACTCAAGGGACCAGCACGACACCGGTTAAATAGCCTACCAAAAAACTCTATTGGTAGCTGGGAAGATTTGGAAGATGCCTTTAGAGACAACTTCCAAAACACCTATGTTCAGCCTCCAGATGCCGATGACCTTAGTCACATTGTCCAGCAACCCGGAGAGTCAGCCCGGAAACTCTGGGCCAGGTTCTTAATTAAAAGAATAACCAAATTGTTGATTGTTCGGACGCCGAAGCCCTCGCGGCCTTTAAACACGGTGTCCCTGACGAGTGGCTCGCCTGACACCTCGGCCAAGAAAAGCCAAAGTCTATGTCAGCCCTCATCGCACTCATGGCCCACTTTTGCGCGGGAGAAGACAACTGACTCACTCGTAGAAGCAACAACACCAGCGACCCTGGCACCTCTAAGGCCAGAGATGGCAATGGCAAGCCACGACGCAATAAGCACAAGCGTCGAAACAACAACGAGGATACCGAAGACATGGCGGTCAACGCCAGATTTAGTGGATCTAAACCCGGTCAGCGGAAGAAGCCATCTAAGGAAACAAGGATGGTCCATCCAGTCTAGACCGAATACTAGACCGGCCTTGCCAGATTCATGGCACCCCCGACAAGCCTGCCAATCATACCAATAGAAATTGTTGGATCTTTAAACAGGCCGGTAATCTAAACACCGGGCATAAGGGGAAAGCCATGGGCGGAGCCAGGATTTAGGCATAGGGGCGGCCAAGTCAAAGTGATAATAAAAATTGGGTGCGGAAAAATAAGTACCATAACATTGTATAATTTTTCGCATGGGGGCTATACAAACATCGTTATTATGTTTGTGATGGTTAAAGTTGGTTTCTATGAATTTCAACAAGATCAAAAGGCGACTAGCATAATCATATCTCAACATTTCACTTTGTCTCTATAAAAATAGGATTGCATTTGAATTAATCTGTAAGGTATTTGACGCATTTTTCTCTTCATAATTGCAAGTATCGGAACTAGCATCGCATGTCACACAACCAAAAGAATTAATATTTTAATGTATAATTTTGATATATATACGAGATAAGAGTTGAGAGAGGTTAGTAGAAGTTGTAAACTAGAAAGTAATACTCACTGCTAACCTTGGCTAGTTCGTCACTTTGGAATTGTCGAGTATAGCCACGGCAGGATTGCTCGTCGACTGTCGAGGCGCCAGCATCTCTGATTCATATGATCTCAATCTAATCACAAGCCAAATTTAGATAAGAAAACCAATACGTCATGCATAATTTACAGTGCCTATTTGTGAGCATAAAAAAGAAATTGTTGCCCCTAATTAATTCCATCTGAATCATGAATTTTTGCAGCCTAATCCGAAACACGGATCAGTTTGACGGTTGCGTATTAGTACAAATTAACGACGACTCACTAGAGAATTTTTCTTGCTTGTTGTCGTAGTCGCACGTTCGGCCGTCCGCACCGGCGCTGATCGGTTGTGCAATCTGGGATCCTAACCAGCCCTAGGCGGCTAGTCACAGCCAGTGTGCCTGCCTCAGCGCCGACACGATGTGGTCCCTCATTAGCTTCCAAAACAACTTGGCTCTTTTTGGGCTGTACCCTGCAACGTTCGTGGGCTTCAAGCCTTCAACCCATCCACCATCGTCGAGGGGGGCCGGTTATTCCTAATCGTTCGTAACCTGCGCTAATTAGTCCTATGATACCACGTTTGACGCAGATGTTAGGGGGGGTGTGGCCCCCGCTCGTCCCCCCGTAGCTCCGCCCCTGGGGAAAGGGTCGCCTAGCGAGGACGGCGATGAAGAGTCCCGCCCACCAAACACATGGGACAGACGAAATTTCCTCCCAAAGTCAAAACGATGAATATGTTATACATCACTTACATCCCCAAGCGGGAGCGCAAGCGTGCATTAAGGGACGTCTATGTCATAGAGCCAGTCGCCCCAAAATTCAACCCCTGGTCAGCCTGTCCGATCACTTTTAATCGCAGAGACCATCCGACCAGTATCCGTCATGGAGGTTCAGCAGCATTGATCCTCGATCCAATTATTGACGATTCCATCTCACCCGAGTCCTTATGAACGGCGGTAGCAGCCTTAACCTACTTTATCAGGACACTATCCGCAAAATGGGCATTGATCCGTCAAGAATCAAGCCCACCAAAACCACCTTCAAAGGAGTGATACCCGACATAGAGACCTGTTGCATAGGGTCCATAACGCTGGAGGTAGTCTTCGGCTCACCGGATAATTTCCAAAGCGAAGACTTGATCTTCGACATCGTCCCTTTCCACAGTGGCTATCACGCACTGCTCGGACGAACCGCATTCACCAGCTTCAATGCAGTCCCGCACTATGCTTATCTAAAGGTCAAGATGCCTGGACCACGTGGTGTTATAATAGTCAATGGAAACATGGAGCGCTCCCTCCATACCGAGCAGCACACTGCGGCCCTGGCAGCTCAAATACAGGGTAGCCTTATCAAGCCGAATACTACATCGGCAGTCAAGCCACCGGACACTGTCAAACGAGTCCGGTCTATCCTGCAGAATGACAGTCCGGTTCGTCAAGGGCTAGATTAGCAATTGAGCCTCCGTCACAGCCCCAACTGGATTGTGGCATATGTACCGCGCGTACATAACTACGCACTAAAGATACCATGGGTAAGGATGGAGGCATATTAAAGTCCATAATACGGCTCGATCCTACCTGGACCCTCATATTCTTCCTATTTTTATTTTTCCATGTTCTTTACAACCCACATCACCTTTCGATGGTACCAAGGGCCCTTTTTCAGGCCCCTTAAGTGTACTCGATCGTCCACCCTCTCAAAGGATCACACATCAAGGCGAAAAACAGCGCAGACGTGCGGCAGAGTGTCCAAAGGATCTCCAAGATCATCTTCATCTTTTTAGGATCTGTATACATCTTTCCCTTGTTCTCGGCATTTAAAATAGCCTCGAGGCCTATGGCATCCTCTATAAAAATACGTCTTGACATATCAATCAGACTATAATGGAAACAGTTTTTCGCCCAACCTATTCGGTCTTGGCTCATCTCCTTATCTGTATTCCCTGTTTTCGTCCGATTGTCATATACACCTCGGCACGACTTAAACCGCCAGGGGCTCTACCTAGCCAAAACATATTTTTCAAAAAAAAGAAGTCCGAACACTTTTATAGTACACTTCGGCTTCGCGAATATAGCATTATATGCATCGGCTCCGAATCTTGTCTTTGGTCAATAGTTGGGTTTCCCGGCTCCTGTAGTTACTACCTTACGTTCCACTAGTTCGGGTAGGGTAGTAAAGGGAGAACTATTGTGATTGTGTTTCCGGCTCGTCTGGTCAAACACCTTAGTAGGGAAAGCCGAAAACTGACTGCCATGATGCGACGAGAGCTGGTCAGCTATTCAATGACTTAATATAAATCTTTTGCAATTTTTTCCGTATTATACGAAGGACCGGCTTCGGCTCGGTCGCGTGCCTAAGGCATCCTAGTTCGGACAACCGCACGCGCACCAGGGGCTAGTACTTAACCCCCCATCAAACTCCTATGGCTAAGTGAAGGTACTAAAGCCGCATAGTCTGATTGCCTGGTTCGCTACGTAAATCACCACATTCACGGACCAAGATATTGGGTCAAGAGTGATTACACGTTATTCCGAACACCCCCATAGTATCTACGTAGGGGTTGAAGCCAACGACTGGCAAACTTTCAGATACAACAAATGGCTGCACAAGAGGAAAATAATCTGAGATAAAAACAAGCAAACACATTATACAAAAGTCCTGTTTCATAATACAAGGTTCGGGCAGCCCGGATACATTCATTCAAAAAATATCCTTTGAACACTAGCCCTCTACAATGCGGGATCCTTCCAGGACTTCATCAAAATACCGCTCCGGCGTGTGGTGCTCCTTGCCTGCGGGTGGTCCCTCAGTCGCAAGCTTGGTGGCATTCATCTTCGCCCACTGCACCTTGACTCAGGCAAAGGCCATCCGGACACCTTCGATATAGACTGACCGCTTTATGGCATCAAGGCGGGGGCAGGCATTGATTAGGCGCTTCACGAGTCCGAAGTAGCTGTTGGGTATGGGCTCGGTTGGCCAAAGACGGACTATAACATCCTTCATGGCCAGTCGGGCCACCCTATGCAACTCGGTCAACTGCTTCAGCTGATCGCTCAGGGGTACTGGATGCTCTAGCGCAAGGTACTGCGACCAGAACATCTTCTCTGTTGAGCTTTCCTCCTCGGCTCGGAAGAACTCCGCAGCATCAGCAACACTGCGGGGCAGATCCGCAAACGCTCCTGGAGAACTCCAAACTCGGGTCAGTAAGATGTATCTTCTCCTTACAAAATTTCTCTGCATATTGAAGGCCTTACCTGCCGCTATCTGGCTTGCCTCCTGGATCTCTCAGTAGGCACCTTGGCCTTCAACCCGGGCCTCCTTTACGCTTTGGAGGGCCTTAGCAAGTTCGGCGTCTTGATCCGAAACCTTGCGCTCCAAGGACTCACATTTTCTTATGGCATCCTTGAGCTCTTGTTGGACTTCATCCGACCGCGCTTCATGTTTTTTGCGGGCGGCTCGTTCCTCCTCCGCCTCCTTTTTGGCCTCGGCCAGTGCGCTCTTGAGGGATTCGACCTCAGAGGCATTCACTATGAGTATAACCATAAAACTCAGCAAGATAACCAATCAAAGCTCATATCATTTCGGGTATGCATAGGTACCACATACCTTGCTCTTCCTCAAACTGCTTATTAGTGCGGATGAGATCTTCATCGGCCCGCTCCAACCTCTGCTTAAGTTCGGACACTTCGACAGCCTGTGCGATTGCCGCTAATAGCGAAGCCTGTTTATTAAAATAGACATGTATGTTATCTCCTGCGATTACTAGTCGATCCTCTGTTCGGCCCTGCTTTGCAAAAGCCGAACAGAGTCTCAGGGGCTACTATCTATACACATGCATATTTTTTGCATATGTGAAGCAGCTAAAAAATATTACTTCACATACCTGAAAGCCTGTTAGTAGGCTGGTATAGGCTTCATTCAATCCATTTTTAGCGGACCGAACCTTTTCAACCACCGTACCCATAAGGGTATGGGTACGGTGTTCCTCCACAATGGAAGCGCGCTGAAGCGCTTCCACCAGAATGTCCGGCACCTCTGGATTGACAGAGGTCGCCCGTGGAGTCGACGCACCCCCTTCTTTCAAAGGAGGATGCTCGCTTGATTCCGAAGCCGTGCGGATCTCCAGAATAATATTTGGTTGGGGGCCTAATTGGGCATGGCCCCCGCCGCCAGTCTCCATGGGGGTCGGTTCCCCCATGTTTTCGGCAGCTGAGGTATTACCCTCTCGCGCCGTCTTGACGGCCTCTAGCACCTCTCCATGGCCTGGAGAGGTTCTTCGGGACAACACTTCGGTGTTGTCCGTGGCAATAGGCGGGGAAGCCTACGGAGGCGTCTCGCTCTCCATCATGTTTGGCCCCAGCGAATTCCCAAAAGACGATGATCGTTGGGGGAGATAGGGTGCCAGACTACAGCACGCAATTCAACGTGTTAAACCAACAAAACATAAAACTGGATATATGTACAGTATCCTTGGATACTTATGATTCGGCCAGGGGCTTCGGCCTGGGGCGCCACTCAGGGATGGCTTTGGCGTCCGATTCCGAATCGTCCGAAAGGGAGATCTTCCCCTTCTTGGACGCCTCCGCCTCTAGGTCCCCAAAAGCCGCCCTTTTCTTCTTCCCCCCCTTAAGGGGAGAATTGCTCTCCTCCTCCTCCTCCTCTTCATCTTCATCCCCCTCGTGGGAGGAGAGAGCTTCGGTATCCTCGGACGCAGCGTCTATAGTACCTTTTCGGCGAAGGCCTCCTCTGGCCCCCATGCCCTTCTTCTTGGCCTTCTTCTCCGGCGCCTGGTACGGCACCGGGACCGGCATCTTAGTCAGAAGAGGAATAGCTGGATCTTCGGGCAGCGGAGTTGGGCATCGGATCCGCTCCGCCTTCTTTGTCCAGCCCTGAAGAAAGAATGGAAGGCTCAGTATACCCCTTTGGGATTTTAAGTTGAAGTCATGGTTCAAAAATCCGAAAACTTACGGGAGTGGCCGGATGAGCACAGTCGAGGCCGATATCTTTGGCCGGCTCTGGCCACGACTTCTGGGCCTTGAAGAGCAGCTTCCAGATCTCTTCGTGCGTCGTGCTGAAGAATCGCTGCAGGGCCGAGGGCTAGCCGGATTGAACTCCCACATGTGGAGAGTCCGGCGCCGGCAGGGGAGAATCCAGCGAAAAAGCATCACCTGGACCACATCAGCAAGGGTGGTGTTCTTCTCCATTATATTCTTGATGTGCTTCTGTAGCATCATCACCTTATCAGACGACGCCCAATCCATACCCATGTTTATCCACGATGCAAGCCGCATCGGGGGTCTGGATCTGAACTCAGGAGCGCCCGCCCAGTTGGCACCGAGGGGTTCGGTGATGTAGAACCACTCCTACTGCCATATCTTGACGGTCTCCACAAAGGCCCCTTTTGGCCAGGTGATGTTCGGGAGCTTGCTCACCATGGCGCCTCCACAGTCTGCGTGCTCTCCATTAACCACCTTCGGCTTCACGTTGAAGACCTTAAGCCATAGGCCGAAGTGGGGGGATGCGGAGGAGTGCCTCGCACACGACGATGAACGCCGAAATATGGAGGAAGGAATTTGGGGCTAGATCATGGAAATCTAGCCCGTAATAGAACATGAGGCTGCGGAGGAAAGGGTGGAGTGGAAACCCTAGTCCGCGGAGAAAGTGATGGATGAACACTACCCTCTCGTTAGTCTCCGGAGTGGGGATGATCTGCTTTTTGGCAGGGAGCCGGTGGGTGATGTCTGCGGCTAAGTACCCCGCTTCCCAGAGTTCCTTGACGTTCCTCTCCGTGACGGAGGAAGCCATCCACTTTCCCTGTGAGCCGGATCCGGACATGGCTGGAGTGTTTGGTGGCGACGGAAAAGATCGAAACTTGGGCGCTGGAGCTCGAGGATGGAAGAGCAGAGGAGGAAGAAGGCGTGAGGTAAGAAGGTGGGTTCTTATCCTCTTATAAAGGCAGTGAATATCAATCGCCCCCCTCACGAGCCTTAAAACTCGCCTATTCCCAAGGGTTCGTACAAACGGCACGGTTGGGTTACCCAAACCCGTATTGATAAGAATCCCGCAATAAGAGGACACGATCTCTGCTTTGACAAGATGTGTCAATGAAGACTGTGCCTCGTAACGCGAAGCGGGACGTTAAATAACGGTTCAAAATAATAATAAAGACCCAACATAATGTCTCGCCGAAAAAGCTGTCAGTAGACATGACTTGTTTTGTTTAAGTATTTCACCCTTGTGTTTCAGGGTTGTAACTATTGTACAGAGCCGGATATAGTTCTTTTGTTTAGCTGCTTTGGAGTATTAAAAAGAGGAACCCGCCTTGCAATGCCGAAGACAATCTGCGCGCCAGACACATCTTTAGCTCTTCCAAAGCAGAGCAATTCACTTTTGTTGAAGTTAATCTTTAACCCCGACAACTGTTCGAATAAGCATAACACAAGCTTCATGTTTCTTACTTTTGCCAAATCATGCTTCATAAAGATGATAATATCATCAGCGTAGTGTAGGATGGAGAGTCCTTCATCTACTAAATGCGGGACAAGACCGCCTATCTGACCATTATCCTTAGCTCTTCCTATTAAGATCGTCAACATGCCTACCACTATGTTGAACAGAATCGGTGACATCGGGTCTCCTTGCCTCAGACCCTTGCGTGTCTAGAAATAATGACCTATGTCATCATTCACTTTGATTCCTATGCTCTCTTTCTGCGTGAAAGAATCTACCTGGTTTCTCCAGGATTGATCGAATCCTTTCATTCGCAAGGCCTGCTGAAGAAATGGCCATTTTACCTTATCGTACGCCTTTTGAAAATTCACTTTAAAAACCACCCCATCTAGTTTTTTCGCGTGGATTTCGTGGAGCATTTCATGTAGGACCACAACCCCTTCTAGGATGTTTGTGTCCGGCATGAAAGCAGTTTGGGATGGTTGCACCACCGACTGCGCAATCTATGTAAGCCTATTAGTTCCAACCTTGGTGAAGATTTTAAAGCTGACATTAAGAAGACAGTTCAGCCTGAATTTCTCAATCTGTATTGCCTCTATTTTCTTAGGAAGCAACGTAATCGTTCCGAAATTCAAGTGAAATAGCTGCAAATGTCTAGAAAACAAATCATGGAACATTGGAAGCAAGTCACCCTTAATAATGTGCCAGCACTTTTTATAAAACTCAGCCGCAAAACCATCTGGTCCTGGCGCCTTATTATTCTTCATTTGTGACCTCAAACACCTCTTTCTCTGAAAATGGGGTGGTCAAAATGTCATTCTCATCCGTTGCTAGTTGAGGGACATCCTCAATTCTCGACTCATCTAAGGACACAAAATTATCCTCAGGTGGCCCAGAAAGCTGTTTATAGTAATTGGTGATGTACATTTTTAGGTTCTCCTGTCCTAAAATTGTCCCTTCATCTTGCTCAAGCTGAAAGATTCTCTTCTTTTGATGCTTGCCATTAGCAATCATATGAAAGAATTGAGTATTGTTGTCTCCTTGGACAATTTTGCGGACTTTCGCTCTTAGTGCCCACTTCAGTTCCTCCTCACGAAGCAGTTCTTTCAGTCTCCTTTCCGCCTCCATTTTAGTTTTCAACTTCCTAGTACTTAGAATGGATGTCTCGACTTTTAATTCGAGGGATTAATAAGAAGAAGGAGCCTTTCCTTTTCAATCTTATATATCCCACTCAAATGTTTGGCCCAACCACGTAAGAACTATCTTAGGTGTCTAATCTTATTCTGCCATCTTTCTATATTTGATCTCCCTCCTGAATCTTTAGTTCATTCCTGTGCTATCAAATCCAAGAACCCCTCTCTTTCAGACCATGCTAATTCGAAAGAGAAGGTATTTTTGTTTCCCACATGAGTTGGCTCATCAGAGTCAACAATCAATGGGGTATGATCGGAGATCGCGCGAGACAATGCTTGGACCGTCACCAGCAAAAACTTCTGCTCCCATTCAACACTGGCTAGGACACGGTCCAACTTCTCATATGTTGGATTTGGTAATGTGTTGGCCCAAGTGAATTTTCTACCGGAAAGCTCGATATCTCTAAGATCCATGCTTTCAATGATTTTATAGTGAAATCCGTCATGTTTCTATAAAATCCATCATGTTTTTATTAAATTTGGTCGTATTTGCATGATTATCATCCGGTTTGTTGCAAAACAGTTTGAAATGTAAGCGGCTAGCGTTTAACGGCGGCCTCTCGCATTCGTGTCCGCAGACTAGTCCCTCTATTTACAGACAAATGTGAGAAAAAATTTACAGGTAGCCGTTGAAAATGCCCTTAACTATAACTTAAGCAACCTATCCCTCTCGTCCCGTAGAGGCACGGTGGTATGGCATGCCATGCATGTCCTACACTCCTACTCCTACAAGGCACAGCCAAACGCAAAGCTGCACCCATATGGTTGTTAGACCAACTCTACCGCGCGACCCTATCCTGTCCGGCCTCGTTCGTTTGGGGTAAAACAGACAAAGGAGGCGGCCCAACACGCGACGGCCTGGACCCATCTTGTCCGTTTTGTATTCGGGCCGACCCATTTCGAACACAAACTTGCACCGGGTTTGGGTCGCGGCGGGCACCAAACGGACGCGCGCTCGTCCGCGTCGGGGCCGCGTGGCAGGCGGCCACCTACCTCCCACCTGCCCACATCAATGCGCATGAGCGGGCGACCCCACCTGTCATCCGCACGTCGAGCGGTCGCCGTCCTTCTTTACGTGGGAAGCGTGGACAGGTCGTCGTCCACACTGCCCCACGCCACCCCGCGGCTTCCTCGAAACCCGACAGCGGCGACCACGTCCCAAACCCTAGCCTAGACCTCGCCGGCCGGCCGCCCGCAGCCATGGGCCTATGGAACTACGGCCGCAAAGGCAGGCACGACTGCGAGGCCGGCTCCTCGTCGGGACGCCGCCGCGGCTCGGTGAAGAAGGAGCCCGCCTCGCCATCGCCACCACACCGGGCCCCCGCGCCGCCCGCCTTCTCCATCGCGCCACGTCCGCCGGCGAGCGCGACCGGCATTATGTCCGAGCGTCGGTGTGCCGCCGTTATTGGGAGACGAGGACGCCGCTCCCCTGGAGCGACGCCCATCTCCCCAATAACTGACACCTCTCCGCCGACCGGGTCCCCATCCTGCCGGTCCCGATGAGCGGCCGTGCGCGCGAAGAGGAGATCGAGCGCCGCCGCCTCCTCCCCCCGACGACCTCTTCTACGACCCCAGGTACGCCCCCGACTCCGCGCTGTGGGACACCTGGTTTCGTGACGAGCACGACACCAGGCGCGCGTCCTTCTTCGCCGGCACCTCGACGGGGCCGCGGCGGCCACGACAGGGGCGCGCCCAGGAGCGCGGGCGTAGGCGGGTGCACGACGTCACGCCCACGCCGTCGCCATCGCCGTCTCCGTCGCCCCCTCCACCTCCTCGCATGTCAGCGGAGGAGGAGGCCCGTCTCCTGAAGCGTGTCATGGACGACTCCATGTACACGCACGACGAGCGGCAGTGGGACGGCCTGGAGGAGGCCATGGCCCTCCCTGCCGCCGGGGACGTCGCCTTCCCGAAGCTCCAGATGGTGGCCGTGGAGGACGAGAGGAGGGAGGACCCGCCGGCCGCGTTCCAGCAGCTGTTGGTCCAGAGGTGGCGCTGGTCCTGCACTGCTCCGGAGATGTCTGCCGGCGTGGGCATGAACTGGTGCCTCACTCCGCCGCGGTCATCGGAGCGGGAGGCCTCGCCACGGGAGGAGGTGGTGCAGGCAGCTCCGGCCGTCCAGCTCGCCCCCGTCCACCACGCACCTCCGGCCCACTTGTGGACGCCGCCGGACTACGTCGACCTCGTCAGCGACGACGACGACACCGGCGGCCAGTGAAGATGGCGACGGCCACGGCACCGACGGGCGCGGCAGGAGCGCGCGGGAGGCGGAGGCGTTTTTTTATTTTGTTTTATATGTTAATTATGAAAAATGGGTCTTTTAAGTGGTCGTGGAAACTGGGCCGTTTTGTGGCCGCCCTCTATATATATTTTATGTTTTTTTAAAATGTGTTTATTTAGTTTTTAGTTATTTCGTTTTAGTTTTAATATTTCTTTTATTCACGTCTACCCCGAACACGATTTGAGATGCGGCCGCGCGATGCGCGCACGCACGACCCATCTGACAAAGGCGGATACGGGTGAACACATCGGCGCCTCAAAAAAACAAAATCCAATCAATCCAGACGTCCGTTTAGGATCGCGCGATGGAGTTGGCCTTACAGCTTACAGGCCTCAAGTCCGAGACGCCGCGTTCTCTTCATCACAGCTTTGCCCCGTGCAAATGCGTAGGCATGATGCCTGCCTCCAGCCTCGTAAAGTCGGGATCCCCATCGATACTGATACTAATTGCTACTCTTCTATGTAAACTATTCCCTCCATAAAGAAATAAGAAAAACGTTTAGATCACTACTATTTTAGTGATTTAAACACTCTTATATTTTTTTATAGAGGGAGTAATATAAAAACTTTTAGATCATTATTTTAGTATTTTATAAATGTTTTTATATCAATTTACGGAGGGAATACACACGTTATTTTCTTTTTTGCGAGAATTGCCATAGCTGGTACTGCAAGCTAGTAGTATAACCTTGCAAAACATGGAACGTTTTTACAATGTGAGGCGGGGGGAGCAGCTCGCAAATTAAAACACACGGGCATGAGCTCCTGACCACTCAATCGTCGGTGCGTCTACGGTTTGCTGACACTTCACTGGCTTGCGGCAGGCTGGCAGCTGTGCCCACTCGCGCTCGGCCCATGCCCCGTAGGCCGTAGATCATGATGCCCAGCTAACTGTCACGTAGCGTCCTGCGTAGGCGCTCGCCCGGTCGTACTCGTACGTGCGTGCAACGCTACGTTGCAGGATGGGCTTGGCTAGGCGTATCCTAGAGCTTGGCGACTAGCGGTGTCTCAGCACTCAGCAGGATCGTCCGCTCAGCTTTACGGTTTGGCCGCACTCTATCTGGACGTGCGCGCACACATAGGATAGCTGTCCTGGAGTCAGTGCGGACAGATCCAGACCGATGGCAATCTTCCTTCGTGTACCAGTCGAGTCCGGCATTTCCTATACGGCGCCTTGAACGCCGCTTAAAGTAGCGGGCCGGCCCATTTTATTTTTTGTTTGATTTTTTTTCGGCGTTTGCACTTCAGTTTTCAACGATTTCATTTGTTCTTTCCACCTTTATTTTTCATATTTTTTACCTTTTTCAAACTAGGTGAACTTTTTCAAATTCAATGAAGTTTTTCGCATTGATGAACTTTTTCAATTTGATGACCTTTTATCAATTTTGTGAACTTCTTCAGTTCAATGAACTTTTTAAAAAATTGGAACACTTTTTTTAATTTGATGACTTCAAAAAAATCCAATGAACCTTTTCTAAATTTGAAAAAATAAATAAATCGATGAACCTTTTTAAAAAATCTGTGAACTTTTTTCCAACCTCAGAAGATAGAGGAGAGCACCAGGCCCAGATTTCTGGAATACTTCTATGGGGAAAATCGATGATTTTTTTAAAGTGATGATTTTCTTTTCAAATGTGCAAAGTTTTTCTTCAAAATGATGATTTTTTTCAAAAATCATGATTTTTTAATTTTTATCTTTTATGATTTGTCGAGATTCATTGGTTTTTAGAAAAGTCAACGGCTGAAGCGGGTCACATACCTACCTGAGAGCTGAGAGCGAACAAAGCAGGTCACGTACCGACCAAAGAGCGAACGAAGCAGGTCACATACCGACTCAAGAGCGAATGAACCAAACATTGTTTTTTTATTCAAACGAACAAAGCAGACATGTGTCCCTTGTTGGGACAGACCCAAGTCACGAGCACGTGACCGCCAGCGAGCACAAGGGGCGCTGAAAGCGGTATATAGGAGGTACCATTTCCTTGCCTGAAAAAAGTTTCTGGTTTGAAGGGGCGGGAAATATCAGGTGCTCCCCACACTCCAACTTCAAAAAATCAATTTTAAATGTTTCAAAAAGTTCTTAAAATTTTTGTGGATGTTCACAAGAAATGTAACTACAAGTCCTAAAAATTTCAGGTCGAAACTCTAACTGAAAAATTGAGAAATGAAAATGTGAAATCTAGAATGAATAGTGTCATAAAAAGATCAAAGCATCATTTGACACTATTCACACCTGAATTTGTCTTTTTTATTTCTCAATGTACATTTCGAGTTTGGACCTAAAATTTGTAGGTGTTTTAGTCACATTCCTTTTTGGCATTCACATTTTTTTCAGAAATTTTTAAAACATTTAAAATTGATGTTTTGAAGTTGAAGCATGGGGAGCACCTCAAGGATGGGAGCACCTGCAATTTTCCCGTGTAAGGGCGGTCGAGGCTGAAATTTGGGCCAAGCCGCACAGTTGCGGAGGCCACTATATTTTTTACAGCAACCAGGTCGTGCTGCATTCTAGTGGGCGTCAATAGGTATGCAGACGTCGTCAGGCGCAGCTATGTGTCACCTGCAGCAACTGGGTGCCCTATGTCTCGCATTAAGCGAAACATAAGCGAATCCCTTGCTGAAGGCAGCCCCCACTTAGGCTGGCCCACGCGCGCGGGAAACACCAGCCTGTTTTCTGTTTTTTTAACGTGTTTTTTTGCTTGCTTTTTTACTTTTCTATATACTTATATATATATATATATAAACTCTTTAAAAACATATTTGAAAAATGTTGAACAAGTATTTGAAAAATGTTGAATGAGTACTAAAAAATGTTGAACAAAATTTAAAAATCAATGAACAAGTAATTAAAAATGTTGAATAAGTATTTAAAATATTGATCAAGTATTTGAAAAATGTTGAATCAATATTGTAAATGTTGAACTAGTATTTGGAAAATATTGCAAAGTATTAAAAAATGTTGAATAAGTACGAAACTGTTGAGCAATTATTTAAAAAATGTTAATAAGCGTCCGGACAATGTTGAAAGTGTATACAAAAAAATGTTGATCACTTATTAAAATTATTTTTTGACATATACGAAAATGTAGACTGAAGATGAAAATAAACATAAGAAAAAACAAAATAAAAATAAAAATGCAGAATAAAAAAGAAAATCAAAAAATGGAGAAGAAAAAAGAAAACCATACAAGTATTTAAAAATATTGAACAAGTTTTTGAAAAAATGTTGATCATTTATATAAGAATGTAGAATGAAAAATAAAAAGAAAAAGAAATTAAAGCTCAAAAAGAAACAAAATAGACCGAAGGAAAATGAAAAAAACGAAGAAACAAATAAAAAAACCCAGAGATGAAAAAAGAAAATAAAATTAGAGAAAAATCCAGCAAAAAAGGCCGGAGTAGGCTCAAGTATGACGCACCCCTTGTACTTAGCACGAAAGGAACCTGAGTGGAGTGGTTAGCGCGGAGCCGAGAGCAAAGAATCTTCGAAAAACATATGAATGTTTTTGATCATGTATATAAAAGATGTTGAACAGTATTTCAAAAATGATGAACAAGTATTGACTAATGTTGAACAAGTATTTGAAAAATGTTGAACAACTATTTCAAAAAAATGTTGATCATGTATATAAAAATGTTGAACAAGTATTTGAAAAAATATGTTCCAGTATTTAAAAATTGTTGAACTAGTATTTGGAAAAATGTTAATCGTGTAGTATATAAGAATGTAGAATGAAAAGTAAAAGGAAACAAAGAAAAATAAAAAATGAAAACAAGAACGGAGAAAGAAAAAAAAAAGAAAACAAAGAAGAAAATGTTGTTGAATAGAAATTGACACTAGAAGTACTGAAAATGGACACTAGAGTAATTACTGTCTACAGAAAATGGATACTTATTGCTTCCCATTCAACAATATAGTGACACTAGAGTAATTACTGGAGATCAACAGGCAACAACAACATCGATCCTGAAAATCTAAATGAAAATGTATGCTACTAATTCAAACAACGATACCAATCCACACATTTATGGGTCTCTATTTATGCTCTTTTTCTGTGTATGATTTTGTTTATGTTCTCAAGCACTTCA
The DNA here is from genome assembly GCF_003073215.2 of Triticum urartu. Classification (NCBI taxonomy): domain Eukaryota; kingdom Viridiplantae; phylum Streptophyta; class Magnoliopsida; order Poales; family Poaceae; genus Triticum; species Triticum urartu. The sequence continues at coordinate 452,321,252 of NC_053022.1, forward strand.
GTGTAACAGTTTGACAAAAACACGTGGTCTTTTTAACAGTTTTCGGTTTGTAGCAAATTTGATGGAAATAATCTTAAGCAAATCTTGAGCTTTTGGTCATTTCCACTTGATGGCCATTTTGTCAATTAAAATTCATGGAATGAGCAATAATGAACATGTATATGAAATATTTTGGATGGCCCAAATGAAGACTATGTTGTTATGCTTCATGTCTATTTTGATACAATCTTTGATAGTCCAAATTTCATTCATTGGTGACATTGTTGTCTATTAGTACAAAAACAGAGTGTAGTTACTCTGTTTCAACTACTACCGAAGTCAAAATACAGGGCAATACTCAATCCATTCTTCTGAGTTAAGTACAGGGCAAAATACATATCTCTGCATTTTGTTTGGAACTGAAAGAAGTACAGATATCTGCATTATCTGTTTGTACACTTAGCTATAGTCAATGCCTTGAGTATGATATTTACTGATAATCATTCAAATTACTCAGACTGAATATTTACTGATAATCATTCAAATGAACTGAGAGTTGCCTATACTCCCAGACCATGCATTCTGTGGAAAACATACATCAAATGCTAGTTGTTCACAATTCAAAATAATTTCACTGGGATCTTCTCCAATTTACACATAATGCCCTGTAAATTGATGGAGTATAGTAGTTGACAATCATTTAATAAAACACAGAATGCAATTGACATTTTTATTTACTCCATTGACACTGCAATTGACATTTTTATTACTCCAATTAACACTGCAATTGACACTCATGGAGTACTTCATTGACACTGCAATTGACACAGGTTCAGAGTACTGTGCATGCAGCCAACAGCAGCAGCAGAGGCAATCAGCAGTCGCCAACAGCAACAGCTGGGTGGGGACTCGATCGGGCAGGCGGCAGCGGCAACAGCAGGTGGCGGCCAGGCGGCAGCGACAGCAGAAGGTCCGCGTGGTCGTCTCGCCGCCGGGGAAGATCCGCGTGACCCTGTCTGCCGAAGTAAGAGAGAGGGCAGCGGCGACTGGGGTTGCCGCGGGCGTGAGGAACCGGCCAGGGACGCGAGCAGAGCGACTAGGAGGAGATGCCCGTCGAGGTGGTTGCCTTGGAGGAGCAGCCCCAGGTGGTTGGCGAGGCACCGGCGAAGGTGGGCGGTGCTGGAATTTTGTCAATTTTGGGCCTAACCCAATAGCAGTTTCAGAAATTCCTAATAAATCCTAGAGGCCCACGCACCATTTGTGCAAGGCAAGAGGTGGAACAAAAGTTTAGTCCCACATTGCTAGTTTAGAGGGAGTTGGACCTCTTTATAAGGAAGGTTCTTTCCCCACATGTATGAGCATGAGAACAAGAGGGACATCCACGCGCGCTCCTCCTCCTCCGCCGCCCGCCTCGCCGCGCCGCGGGTTGCGGGAATGAGCCGAGCCGATGTCTAAATTTTAAGTTCTGACCACTGCGCTGCTGCTACGTTCTTCCCCATCCCGTCTTGCGGCGTGCACCGCAGGTCGGGACAGTACGGGAGAAGGGTGATACGGTTTTTGGGGAGCGCTCAGCGCGATTATTGGCTGCTTCATCACGGACGATCCGGTCGCCGACGACTACGTCCACGACCTCCTCGACGACATGGCAGGCGAGGACACCGACCCCAAGTCCAGCGCTTCTGCTTCTGCTGTCCCGTACGTGTTCTTGTCTTTCCTGTTAAAGGTTCTGCCGCAGTTCTTTGTCCTACACATGATAGGTTCTACTTCATATATGCTACTTGCTATACTGTCTGCTTTAGATATGATAGGTTACGGTTCATATATGCAGAAGCTATTTACCTTCTCTTTGTCAGAATGTATGACTTGTTTTATCTCTTCTATATTAGTCATGCTTTATCTAGTATTTCTGTTAATAAAATCATTTGGTAAATTGCTCATATTTCCAACAATCCAAAAACCTTATTATAGGCAATTTACCCCAAGTGGTTTTGCTGCTTCCATGAGACCTCCTATGTTTGAGAGTATCCATTATAAGAGGTGGCGCGTGAGAGCAGTCTTATGGTTTCAAACCATGAGTTGCTATGACGCCACTCTCGGCAAACCTGAAGGAGAGCTTGATGCTCAACAGGCACAAGCTTTTCAGGAAATGGATACTCTGTTTAAGGCTGCTCTCTTGAGTGTTCTTGGTGAGAACATAGTTGATGCTTATGCGTCAATTGATAATGGAAAAGATATGTGGGATGCACTCGAGGCCAAGTTTGGCGTCTCGGATGCTGGCACTGAGTTGTACATCATGGAGCAATTCTATGATTACAGGATGACTGAAGAGCGCTCCGTGGTTGAGCAAGCTCATGAGATACAGTCATTTGCTAGAGAACTTGAGCACTTCAGTTGTATGCTACCAGACAATTTTGTTGCCGGAGATATCATCACTAAGCTTCCTCCTTCATGGAGGAACTTTGCTACCTTGCTGAAGCATAAGAGGCAGGAGTTTTCTGTCCCGGATCTCATTGGCACTCTTGATGTGGAAGAAAAGGCGAGAGCAAATGACACACGTGCTGGAGGTATTGAGGGAGGATCTAGTGCCAATGTGGTACAGAAGCAGAACTTCCAGCCCCACAAGTTCAAGAACAAGGGCAAGTTTGATGGAAAAGCAAAGTTTGATGGGAATAACAAGGCTGTGCAACACACGAACTTCAAGAAGAAGAATGGCAAGAAGAAAGGTGCTTGTCATGTGTGTGGGGATCCTGATCATTGGGCTCCTAGTTGCCCTAATCGCTATGACAAGCGTCATCCTAGGAAAGGCGGCAAGACCGCTAATATTGTCATTGGAGACACTGATATGAAGGATGCTGGGTATGGTATATTTCCCACTATTCTTTCAGTATGTCATTCTCCTGACTGGTTGATTGACACGGGTGCTAATGTGCATGTATGCGGTGATATTTCCATGTTCTCGTCTTATCAGACCGCAGGGACTTCAACCATGCTGATGGGCAACGGTTCAAGTGCTTCTGTTCGTGGTGTTGGCATGGTCGATCTGAAATTTACTTCGGGGAAGATCGTGCGGCTGAAGAACGTGCATTATGTCCCCTCCGTCAATAAAAATCTTGTTAGTGGATCTCTTCTGTGTAGAGATGGCTACAAGCTTGTCTTTGAGTCGAATAAATTTGTAATATCCAAGTATGGAACCTTTGTTGGTAAAGGCTATGAGTCAGGAGGCTTGTTTCGTTTATCCTTATCAGACGTTTGCAATAAAGTTGTTAATTATATTTGCAACAATAGTGAATCCTATGTGTGGCATTCACGTCTTTGTCATGTTAACTTTGGTTGCATGTCGCGACTAGCGAAGTTGAACTTAATCCCTAGTTTCACCACCGTCAAGGGATCTAAGTGTCAAGTGTGTGTGCAAGCTAAGCAACCTCGTAAGTCTCACACGACTGCGGAAATAAGAAATCTTGCACCACTAGAGCTCATACATTCAGATCTATGTGAAATGAATGGTGTGTTGACAAAAGGTGGAAAGAAATATTTCATGATGTTAATTGATGACTCCACTAGATACTGCCGTGTGTATCTTCTGAAATCTAAGGATGAGGCTTTGAACTTTTTCAAGATCTATAAAGCTAAAGTGGAAAACCAACTTGATCGGAAAATCAAGAGGCTTAGGTCCGACCATGATGGAGAGTATTTTTCCAATGAGTTTGATGCTTTTTGTGCGGAACATGGTATAATCCATGAGAGGACGCCTCCCTACTCACCTCGGTCAAATGGGGTGGCCGAAAGAAAGAACCATACTCTAACTGATTTGGTTAACGCCATGTTAGACACATCGGGTCTCTCCAAGGCATGGTGGGGGGAGGCGATATTGACAGCATGTCATGTCCTGAACCGAGTCCCCACAAAGAATAAAGAGATAACTCCATTCTAGGAATGGGAGAAGAAAATGTTAAAACTCTCTTATCTGCGAACATGGGGTTGTTTGGCGAAAGTCAATGCTCCAATTTCAAAGAAGCGGAAGCTTGGACCAAAGACTGTGGATTGTGTTTTCCTGGGATATGTTTTTCATAGCATTGGCTATAGATTCTTGGTTGTAAAATCTGAGGTACCTGACATGCATGTTGGTACGATCATGGAGTCGAATGATGCGACTTTCTTTGAAGATATCTTTCCCATGAAGGATATGGCTACCTCATCTAATCAGGAGATGCCTAGTTCATCGAATCAGGAACCAGTTACAATTACCGAACCTACAATTTCGATGGAACACTTTGAAAGTCCTGTGCAGGAGAACAATGAAGTTCCTATTAGGAGCAAGAGACAGAGGACTGCAAAGTCCTTTGGTGATGATTTTCTTGTGTACCTCATAGATGACACTCCCAGTTATATTTCAGAGGCCTATGCATCTGAAGATGCTGACTACTGGAAGGAAGCGGTTCGTAGCGAGATGGATTCCATCTTGGCGAATGAAACTTGGGAGATAACTGATCGTCTTTATGGGTGCAAACCTATAGGATGCAAATGGGTATTCAAGAATAAGCTTAGGCCTGACGGTACTATTGAAAAGTACAAGGCTCGGCTCGTGGCTAAGGGTTATACCCAAAAGGAAGGTGAAGACTTTTTTGATACTTACTCACCTGTGGCTCGACTAACCACTATTCGAGTTCTACTTTCACTAGCCGCCTCGCATGGTCTTTTTGTTCATCAAACGAATGTTAAGACTACTTTCCTAAATGGAGAGTTGGACGAGGAAATTTATATGAAACAACCAGATGGGTTTGTACTAGATGGTCAGGAAGGGAAAGTGTGCAAGTTGCTGAAGTCTTTGTACGGACTTAAGCAAGCACCCAAACAGTGGCATGAGAAGTTTGAAAGAACTTTAACAGCTGCAGGCTTTGTTGTGAACGAAGCTGACAAATGTGTGTACTATCGCCATGGTGGGGGCGAGGGAGTTATCCTGTGCTTGTATGTTGATGACATACTGATTTTCGGAACAAATCTGAATGTTATTAAGGAGGTCAAGGACTTCCTATCTCGTTGTTTTGAGATGAAGGATTTAGGAGTGGCTGATGTCATTCTAAACATCAAGTTGTTGAGAGACGATGATGGTGGGATTACATTGCTTCAATCTCACTATGTGGAAAAGATCTTGAGTCGTTTTGGTTATAGTGACTGCAATCCCTCTCCAACACCATATGATGCGAGTGTGTTACTTCGAAAGAATCGAATAATTTCTAGAGATCAATTGAAATATTCTTAGATTATTGGCTCGCTTATGTACTTAGTAAGTGCTACAAGACCTGACATCTCTTTTGCTGTTAGCAAACTGAGTCGGTTTGTCTCAAAACCAGGAGATGTGCATTGGAAAGCTCTAGAGAGAGTTTTGCGTTATTTGAAAGGCACTGCAAATTATGGAATTCACTACACCGGGCATCCAAAGGTGCTTGAAGGGTATAGTGACTCAAACTGGATCTCAGATGCTGATGAGATAAAGGCCACGAGCGGTTATGTATTCACTCATGGAAGTGGCGCTGTTTCTTGGAAGTCTTGCAAGCAGACCATCTTAACGAGGTCAACAATGGAAGCAGAACTCACAGCACTAGATACAGCTACGGTCGAAGCAGATTGGCTTCGTCGGCTCTTTAATGACTTACCGGTTGTTGAGAAATCTGTACTGGGTATCCTTATGAACTGCGATAATCAAACTGTGATCACAAAAGTGAGCAGCTCAAAGGATAACATGAAGTCATCAAGACACGTTCAGAGAAGGTTAAAGTCTGTTAGGAAAATGAAAAACTGTGGAGTTATTGCATTGGATTATATCCAAATGTCTAAAAATCTGGCTGATCCTTTTACTAAGGGTCTATGACGTAATGTGATAAATAATGCATCGAGGGAGATGGGTATGAGACCCACAATATGAATTGTTCATGGTGGTAACCTATTCTTTGTAATCGGAGATCCCGTGAATTAGATGTGGAACACAAGCTGTTGGTCAACTGAGAGAAGAGTATCCTTACTATTCACAATACCACTTCATGAAGATGCAATACTCTCCTTATCTGCATGGCAGGTTGATGTATATCTTAATGTGTTCTAAGTGGCTTATTTAAGCAGAGATGTTATCCTGTAGAACATCTTTTGAAGAACACACCTATATGAGTCTAATTGTAAAACGTCGCAATCTATGAGAGTAGGGTTCTCTCTAGTAAACTCATGAAAGGTCACGGAGTATGACGCATAAGCTCCACCCGTGAGGAAGACCCACGGTAGACACGTATCGGTCAAGGCTTTATGTGAAGCTAGATTCGCAGAAAACTTGCAGTTCAAGGCCCAGTCCACTGTTCAAGTTGCTTACTAGTGTAGCATAGAGTTCTAGGTGGAAGTTCAACTTAACAGTCTCCACTACAGTACCGGTATATAAAACAGTGTTTTGGAACCAAAGGTAAATTTTTGTGTGCTTCTGGGATCTGGTGGGGGATTGCTGGAATTTTGTCTATTTTGGGCCTAGCCCAATAGCAGTTTCAGAAATTCCTAATAAATCCTAGAGGCCCACGCAGCCCATTTGTGCAAGGCAAGAGGTGGAACAAAAATTTAGTCCCACATTGCTAGTTTAGAGAGAGAGTTGGACCTCTTTATAAGGGATGTTCTTTCCCCACATGTATGAGCATGAGAATAAGAGGGACATCCACGCGCGCTCCTCCTTCGCCGCCCGCCTCGCCACGCCACGCCACGCCTCGTCACAACGCGCCGCGCCGCGGGTTGCGGGAATGAGCCGAGCCGATGCCTAAATTTTTGCCACGCACGACGGGTATACGAAAGGTCATGTGGGAGTTGAAACGTTTTCTGTAGTGGACACTACATTCGAACGGCGCGCCTCTTCGGCCGCTGCCTGTTCGCTTCGTCTCCCTTCGTTGCTTCACCTCCCGCCGCAGCCTGTTCGCGTCCTTCTCCTGTGCCTATATAAGAGAGGTCGCTCCTCTCCAGAGAAACACAACAGAAGCTCCTCTTCCCCTCGCCACAAAGTTCCGACCACTGCGCTGCTGCTACGTTCTTCCCCATCCCGTCTTGCGGCGTGCACCGCAGGCCGGGACAGTAGGCCTCCGAAACCGCACCTTTTGAGTCCTGTACGGGAGAAGGGTGATAAGGTTTTTGGGGAGCGCTCAACGCGACTACTGACTGCTTCATCACGGACGATCCGGTCGCCGACGACTACTTCCCCGACGACGACTTCTTCCCCGACGTACACGACCTCCTCGACGACATGGCAGGCGAGGACACCGACCCCAAGTCCAGCGCTTCTGCTGCTGCTGTCCCATACGTGTTCTTATCTTTCCTGTTAAAGGTTCTGCTGCAGTTCCTTGTCCTACACATGATAGGTTCTACTTCATATATGCTACTTGCTATACTGTCTGCTTTAGATATGATAGGCTACGGTTCATATATGCAGAAGCTATTTACCTTCTCTCTGTCAGAACGTATGACTTGTTTTATCTCTTCTATATTAGTCATGCTTTATCTAGTATTTCTGTTAATAAAATCATTTGGTAAATTGCTCATATTTCCAACAGGCGGCGGGGCAGATGGACTTTGGTTTAGTCGCCCGCTGGCCGACGGTGGCTACGACGGCCGCTTGGTCCAGCCGCCGGCGAAGGAGGAAGGGTTGTATGCCAGTCCGATTCGAACCCGAGGTGGCTTGGGACTGTTCCCAAACCAGAGCTAAGGTTCTACTCTCTCCGTTTTTATTTACTCTGCATATTAGAGTTGACTGAAGTTAAACTTCGTAAAATTTGACCAAGTTTATAGAAAACAACATAAATATTTACCATAACAAATCTACATGATGTGAAAGTACATTCAATAATGAATCTAATGATATTGGGTTGTTATTGTATATGTTAATATTTTTATTTATAAACTTAGTCAAAGTTTATAAAGCTTGACTTTGACCAAAGTTAATACATGAACTAAATAAAAACGGAGGGAGTATATAAACGAAGACTGGGCTGCTCCGGCTGGTATAACCTATTCGAGAGAAAAAAAAACCTATTCAAACGTACAAGTCTGTTGTAGTACTTTGGAGAAAGAGAGAGAGAGAGAGCCACGGCGCTTACGCAGACGAAGGAGGAGGGCGACGATTGCTATCTCCCGCCGCCGGTGGTCATCGGGCCCGACGAGGACGGTGTGAGAAAGGTTATCGAGTACCGCTTAGAAGAGGGCGTGGTTTTAAAGGTGACCACGACCACCCGCTCCCGCTCTAAACTCGCCGCCAAGGAGCACCGCTCGTGGCCCAGGTTCGGCGACGCCGCCAACGACGACTGCGCCACCTTCCGCTCACGTAATCCGCACCCAAACGTGCTCTCCTCACATGAAGTCTTCCTTGATCGCGCTGGGACTGGCAGCAGAGCTGCAAGAGGCGGTCCAGTGGCGGCCATGCTTGCCGGCGAGCGAGATGGTTCCGTGGTTTGCGGGACCTGCAAGAAGGGCTACCACTGGACGTCAAGGTGCCCATACAGTGACCTTTATTCCCAGCTGGAAGCCTTGGATGAGCAGCCGAAACCCGCGTGTGAAGGAGGTCGCTCCGCTGCATACGTGAGGCGGAGGAACCACGACAACACCGTCCGCGTGGACAATCTTTCGGAGCAAGCCCGTGATCCAGACCTTCTGGAGCTGTTTGGCGCGGTTGGCCCGGTTCGCCGCGCACATGTCGTCGTGGATCGCAGGACGGGATCTAGCAAGGGGTTTGGATTCGTAGAGTTCGTCCGCAGGGCAGATGCTGAAAAGGCTATCCGCACCCTCGATCGTTACGGCTACGATCACCTCATCATCCGTGTGGAGCGACCAGAACGACGCGTCGGCTGAGCTAACCTCCGTGTGTTTGGACGGCACTGGAATATAATCTTCGAGAGCTGGGCGTCGGCAAAAGCTTGGCTCTGATCAGCCTCACATCTTGTGTGGTATAGCATTCTCTTAGGAATAGGATCTCACCAAGTTGTTTACATATGCAATATCTTGTTGCATTGATCATGTACCTATGTGTTATTGACATTTTATTTTGAAAAAGGTCCATTTTACTTCCTTAAAGAAAATGGGTGGTTCGCATAACCTCCTGCACTTTTTTTTGGTTTAGTTAACCCCCTAATCTATCCCAAACCGTTCAAAAATCATCTCTAGCTGGTTTTTTGAGCCCATTTGCTGACATGGACACAGTCAAGGCGGTATTTGACCAGTCGGGTGTGAGGTCCATTCGTCAATCGAATCCCCACTCTCCTCTTCGACGCCTAGAGAGCATAATCGACGCTTGGTTTATGCCGCCGGCGCTGTAGTTCTTAGCCCGCGTGGCCAAGACCTCCCCCTCCCCTTCAATCCATGTCCTAGAGCTTCCCCTCGCTCTGCTATACGCTCATGCCAAAGGACTTTATCCTAGTCACCCTAAATCACCGGCGACTATGTCTTCTTCCCCGCCTCCGGCATCGACTGTCGCCGCCTCGATCTCTTCCTCTGGTGAGCCCCGTTTCTCCTTCTCTGCTTCCTAAGCACCATGGTGCTCCTCTGAAGCTGACCGGCCCATCAATTTGGAGCTGCGCGTCCCTGAGGAGCTCTCCCCGCATGGCCAAGCTCCAGCCCCCGCTGCTGCTATGGGTGGCGCACTGCGCGAGTAGGCTACATAGATGAGGGAGGGAACGGAGAGGCTCCGGAGGAGTAGGGGCTCACCTAGGGGGTGCTGGCACAGGAAGGGGGACTAGAAGTGCTCTGCAGCGACGCCATGGACGCCGAAGGCGGCGACCGGGGCGCAGGCTTGCGGGGAAGGGGTCGCGGGCCTCACCGGGAACCTGTCCAGAAGGTGCGCGAGGTCGTCTCGCGTCAACGAAGGGGTCGTGGAGGTCGGGGGCGCGCTGGTGATGGCGGATTTTAGCGTGGTGGCTGGCGGCAATGGCGAGGAAGACGACGATGCCAGGCTCGATTGGGGTTGGCTTGGCACAATGGATTTGGCAGAGTTGAAGAGGGTAACGAGGCAGATGATCCCGACATTTTGGTGTGGCTCTATGCTTCCTCCGGCCACGTGCACGGCGATGGTGGCCATCGGCCGAAGCTCGGGCACTCTCGGGGTGGCTGCAGATGTGGGAGAGAAGGCAGAGGAGGGCCCCACTGGTCAACAACGCTTTGACCTCGTCCATGTCAGCAAAACCACCGATGCAAACCCACCAATGACGATTTTTGAACGGTTTGGGATAGATTAGGGGGTTAAGTGAAGCAAAATAAAGTTCAGGGGGTTATGTGAACCACTTATTTTCTTCAAGGGAGTAAAATGGACTTTTTTCTTTTATTTTTAACACAGTACAAACGCAAGTATTCATATACACGCGCGTACACTCACCCAGTGGCGGAGCTTGAAAGAAAATGTTGGATGGGCCAGACTAAAGAAGAGTATATTTTTTTTTTTGAAATTCTGAATAGTATATGATGCAAGTTTACAAGATGCAGCGAGCATATATATAAGGAAAGCACAATACACCACCGAAAGTACAGTTCATAAAGCACCATTATAAGCTACTCCCTCCGTTCAGAAATACTTATCATCACAATGGATAAAAGAAGATGTATCTAGATGTATTTTAGTTCTAAATACATCACTTTTTGTTCATTTGGATGACAAATATTTTTGGACGGAGGGAGTAGCTAATTCAAGCCAGGGAAGTACATGGTCTTCCTCAACTTCACTTATCTTGTCTCTTTTCCTTTTAAATACCAAAGCAGTTCTTGTCTAACCCTAATTTCTCTTGCCCATGACCTAGGATGCAGTTTGCATAAGATCAGACTATTAGTAATCACTAGATGTAAGGAACTGAAAGAAATCAGGCTATTGCATACCAAATGGGGAATTTGGAGGAAAATGCTAGTTTACCTGTGTTGCCCTGCTGCTGGTGTGTCATGTGTCCTAAAAAAATCAGTCCGGCAGGCAGGGGGTTCATGTGCCAGCGCCTAGTAGGGACGTTGGCAAGACTCGATGTTGGAGCTTTAGAGGAGAGCAGATGGACGCAGGGAGCTTATGCGCCAGAAATTTGCGGGCGGCATGACGGCACGTCAACGTATATGTCGCCGATGCTCGGGATTAGGAGCAGGGCAGGAGGCTAGCGACGACTGACGCAAGATCTCGGCGAGCAGCGGCTGCTCCATGAGATGGCGGGTTGCTCGCTCCAGTGGTCGGTGCTCCTTGGACCGCGAGAGAGGAAGAGAGAATTGGGGATGACGTGCGCTGCTTGGGTTTTTTTTTGAGGGATACGTGCGCTGCTTGGGTGAACACATGTCTGAGGGGATGCGTAGGTGGGCTGACCTACGAAGATGCATACATAATTATTATTTTGCTAAAATCCTGGGCGGGTCACGGCCCGGTTTAGCCCCTACGAAGCTCTGCCTCTGCTCACCCGACGGGAATGTCTCCTCCCACTGAATACGCATCGCGGGAAATACTGAAATAAATCCAGAAATAAATGCGAGCACCAGGACTTGAACCCTGGTGGGCTGAGAATACCACGGTCCCTCTAACCATCCAACCATAGGTTGATTCGCGTGTGTTATTTACATATGCAATATTTTGTTTGCATTGATCGCGTAACTATATTCTTTATGATCACTCGCGCTGTATTTATTTATATTTTGAAAATACATTCTTGATCTATCTGGAATTGGTAGGTCTCATTTTTAATCATTGTATAAATTTTATACCTACTAATAAATCTCTTAATACGACCAAAATAGTTTTTTTACCATACTGAGCCATTTATATATTGTTGTTGAAATATGAAAAATGCATATACTTTATAGTGCAACAGAATGATTTAGTAAGTAGCAACATACTATGTTCACTCAGCAAAAGTTGTTCGTTCAGAAGTAGGTGCTTAGGGTGCTTTTGGAGGACTAAAATTAATAAGAATGAGACCGAACTTGTCATTTCCCACTTTGCTCATGCCCCTCCTTGACATTACGCTTCATGGTAATAATGCATATTGAGAAATACTCTATAAGCTATTTTTAGTTTGCTAAAAAAATCATAAGCTCCATGGAATATTGGTAGGTTAACACTTTTGTAGAACAGTAATTAATAGTTCAGAAATACACAAGTGAACCATGCAATTTCTTTCTAAAGTAACCATTGTTACGACCGACTAAAGAAACATAGTAGTGACCTTAAAAAAAGTTAGGCCCTGTTTGATAGCTCTGCATTTTCTATGTATTTGGAGAATACTATAGTTTTTTCAAATACCATGATTTTAATTACAGTAAGCTGTTTGGTTTCCATAATAAATTGTAGTTTTAATACAACAGTATTCCCTAAAACACAGTATTTCCTTTGTTTTAAAAAAAGAACCCCGAACCTCTTTTTTTAAAACTGAACAGGCGAGAAAACAGGCCCGTCTCGTTGTTCTTCCTCGTTCGCTTCCAAGCCGCCGCTGCTGCTCTCTCGTCGCTCGAGATAGTCTCGTCGCTGCTCCTTCGTCTGCTTCCAAGCCGCCTCCTTTTTTGCTTGTTGTATCACGTGTCATGCTGGTCATATGTTTGAAGTAATGCTTGGGAGGAGCCACTAATCGAATCCACTGCAAGGCGTCGAGCTTGGCCGCACGGTTCCAGTTTACGCGTGGTGCGCCACCGGCTACGCCGTGTTGTGAGTTTACTCCGGATGCCCCTTGACAGCAGCGCGGAAGAGTGCCAATGAGTTCGTGAGGTGACACACCTCGTGTTGTGGTAGTTCGACTGCCTCCTCTTTGGTAAGCTACATGCCCAACTACAGTTTGGCAGTGGCCTTTGTGCATGGCCATCCAAAGTTTGTGCATGTGGGTGGCCTTTGTGCATGGTCGTTGAGTTTGCAACAGCTGGGTAGTTAAGGAGAAAACGGCTAGCTAGCTAGCCAATTTACGTGGATATATGCAGCACCAGCCAAACAGCACAAAGTATTCTCAATACTTCGTAATACTGTGATATATCAAAATTGTGGTACTTTATACCAACATGCAAAAATATTGTAGTTTTTCAATACTTTGATTTTTTAATACTTCACTATCAAACACAGCCTTAGTCCAATAGCAGTCGCGCACAGGTCATGTGGAGTGCGTGTTTCTTCACCGCAGCGGAGCTGTCATGTGTTTACTCCTACCATAGGAGCAGGCTTCCCGATTGGTTTGTGCTTGTGATCTCCAAATTTGCCATGACAAATGATTTGTAATTCATATCATTTTTCTACATTATCTCATGAATTAGACATCATTTTTATTTCATATACCATGACAAATTACAATGAATTAGAGATCGTTTGCCATGGCAAATTATCATCAATTAGCAAATTTACAATCCTTTATAGCTAACATCTTTTTTGGTAAATAGTTGCCATGGCAAAATTGCTATGAATTTTAATAGACCATGTCAAAATGCTATTCATTTTTAGAGACTGTTTTCCCATGTAAATGCCCAATGTTCTCTAAATCTTCCATGTATTAGAGATCTCTAAATTTTGCCATGAAAATGATCTACAATACATACCATTTTTCTACATTTCTCATGAATTAGATATCGTTTAGTTCCATATTCCATGGCAAATTACTATGAATTTGAGATCGTTTGCCATTGGAAATTATACATCATGAGTTTGTAATGCCTGTTAAAGCTATGCAGTTTGTTTTAAAGATGTGTTTCCATGGCAACTAAAAGCATATGTTGCCATGCAATTTGAAGAATGTTACCATGGTTACTTAAACAAATTTGCCATACTTTTTTCTAAAAAATTACAATGGCATACAATTTTCCACATTTGCCATCAATTAGGGATCATTTCCTTCGTACTCTATCATGGCAAATTCATTTTTTTACCATGGCAAAAAAAATTGGACCATTAATTTTATTTTGAGGCCATGGCAAATATATCTTGTATGTGCAATGGCCAATCTCCTTTTTTGACCATGGAAAATCTTTTTATTTGACAATGGCAAATCTTTTTCTTCACAATGGAAAATCTCCTTTCTTTGACAAATGACAAATTTCTTCATGGGCGATGGAAAATCAATTTATTTGACAATAGCAAACTCCTTTTTTGGACCATTTGCTATTATTATTTTTAAGTTTTTTCAATTCTTACTTTATGGACCATGTAGATTTTTTTGGCTTTTGAAAAATTTACCAGACAACCCATGGTCTTGTTTTCATTATGTCATCATAGCAAATTTATTTTTTAGACGGGCGCGTCCGTAGTCACTGACATGGCATGTCTCAAATTTCCACAGTTACAACCGGATATCTCATACTAGATTCTCAAATCCATACATGCAAACTAAAATAAACCTACATACTACATCGATCACCTAGCTACTCGTCGCCGGAGATGTCGACGATCTCCATGCTCGGCTCCGGTAGCATGGGCGGCAGCTGCAGCTTCGACGCCTCCGGCTGCTCCGCTCCGGCTTCCTCCGCCTCTATCTCTGCATCAAATTCAGCGAAGAGTGCATCGGACTCCGCCTGCTCCCGCCGGAGGAACGCCCGGTTGGGTTCCACATAGGCCTCATCTTGGATGGACTACGGGATGGCCTGTTGCTCCGCCATCTCGTCGGACTGGGTGATGGCGAACTCCCACTACAAAAAAATACACTTTCGTGATGATACGTGTTTGTCATAGTAGGTCACGTTTTCTGTCATGCATGTACATCCATGACAAATTTATGACAGAATGAAGATAGTCATACATGTGCTGTCGTAGAAGTGTTCCATGACATTACCAAAATTATCATCACGGAAGTGTCCACTTCCATGACGATAAATCGCGCGTCACAGAAGTGCTTTCGTCAAGGGTGACCGACACGTGGCATCCACCGTAACGGAACGCTGTTAAGCTATCGGGTCTGGTTTTGGATTCGATTACCCGTTAACAGCCCGGACCAATGAGGATTTTCCACGTGTAAAATTTTGATTGGCTGACGGAAACACATGTCAGCTCCGCGTTGTCACATGTGTCACTCATCCAATGGGCGAGATGCGCCTATGATATGTTGACACATGGACCGGCCCAAAAGTGGCCCATAGAGTTTAAATGGGCCGGCACAACTAAAGGCCCACAAGATTTTGCGGTCCATAATGGGCCAGCCCAGCAAAAGGCCCATGAGATTTTGCGTATCATAACGGGCCGGCCCAGCTAAAGGCCCGCGAGATTTTGCGGGCCATAATGGGCCAGCCCAGCTAAAGGCCCGCGAGATTTTGCGGACCATAATGGGCGGGCCCAGCTAAAGGCCCAACATTCTCAGTTAAGGCCCATACGGCTAGTGTGAAATTGGTCCATCAACGGCCTGTCCTAAACTTGTCATCATCGCGGCCCATTGTCACTTCTGGTCCGTTAACAGTCCGCTAAGTGTATGGGCCGAATTACGGCCCGGTGTATTTCCGACCTGTTAAAGGTCCTGCTTCATTTGGGCCCATTTACAGGCCATTGAAACTTTCGGCCCATAAACTACCGTGAAGGATTTGGGTCCTATTCGGCCATGTCTAACATTCGGCCTGTTAGAGGCCCACTATAGATTTGGGCCACTTTCGGCCTGTTAACGTCGGACAAAATCCATGGGCCATATGTGGCCCAACGTCACATAGGGCCCATTAATGACCCATATAAAAATGATGATAATCTAGCTCGACCGAACTTCCGGCCTGTTAAAGGCCCGTGTATTAGGTCGGCGCATTTACGGCCCGTCCGAATTTCGGCCTGTGAAAGATCCGCATCGTAAATGGGCCCAATCTCACTTTTGGTCTTTTAAAGGCCCATGTTTTTATGGGCTCGAGATATTTACACCTGTAAACGGCCTATTATTACTGATGGCCCAAATTATGTTTAGGCCTGTTAAAGGCCCATTATAGGCACATGTCTACCAGAAAAATATGAAATCTTATGCTGATTTAGGCCCAGATATTTTTAGTGGGCTACATGCAAATTTCGGCCCATAATCGTTTTTAGCCCAATTGGAATGAGCCCGATGAATGTTGGCATGTTGGGCTCCTACGAAGCTTTCGGCCGAATACATTACGAAGATAAACCTACACTATACAAAAATAGCGTCATAATTATTGCAGCCTTTGGCAGCATCATAAATGTTGTATCACAACAAAAGGCCTGTTGGCATAAAGTTTACAGTCCTTGCAGATAAAGCACCATCAGATGTATAGAAGCACAGATCATTTGACATGAGTGCTAATGTTTCAGGTTGTAGAATCTGATGGAGCAACATGATCTTCACCTTTTTTCCGCCATTGCTCTTGAACAACGAAGCGAATGTCTGATAGTCTGGTTTCAAAACCATTCATATCTTGACGACATTTGTCAACCACTATTCTTGTTTCCAAAACGACATCCATTAGGGATTGGACTTGTGTCTGGAGCACAGATATATCACTCTGTCTAGCAGGAAGATTTTGTTCAGTAGGCGATTTGGACGAGGTTACCTTGACAACCAACCCAGAATTACGCATGAAGGTGCCTTTTGCATTGTTAGCAGAGAGATACTGACGCACTGCAGCAAGAGGTGACATTGTGCCTGTGGTAGCCTCGTCACCTTTAGGTGGTTGTGGCCGTTCAATCATTTTTTCCATAGCTTCCTGAAAGTTTGAACTTGTAGATTAGTGTACCAGATAAGTTACTAATGAGACAAAAACAAACAAAGTAGGTTACACGTTTATACATAACTTATTTTGGTGAACTACTGTAATACATTAGCATGTATTGTAGTGCCAACTACATAATAAAATCACTTTCGGAACATATGTCCATGTAGCATGCCTACTGTATTGTCTATTACCTCACATTAGTTGACATCTAAGGATAAAGAGACATGGTTTAAAGTAGGATGAACATAGTATGACATCATTCATATCATGGGCAAACAGATATAAAACAAACAGGCTATTTTATCATTGTGTGCGCACGTGAACATAACAACTAGAATACAGATCAAGACCAAAAGAATATCGTTCATCTCTTTTAAACCATGTAAGGTGAAATGATACATTAAGACAACTGTGTATAAAAGTGAACAGAGTAACTGACATTGGCTGCAAACCAAGTAGTTAAATGAACACATCACAATACCAATCAGTTCAAAGGCAGGAGGAGTAAGGACTTACAACAACGGCTTGAACTGGTGTGCTCATGCCCTTCATCTTGCTGGTGTGGCAATCCTTGAAAATTTGCACTGCATTTGGTTCAGGTTCTTTTTGGTCTGCACAGGCTTTCCTCTGTATTTGGAACAAGTCAATATAGATACGATAATATGGCACAGAAAAAAGAAGGAAGTAGCAGCTATTTACAAGAGCCTCGCAGTGTGCAATATAGCTACGAGATCCTGTTGTCTGTTGAAATTTCACTTTAGAACGGTTGGTCTTATTCTTCAAACAGTTAGCCTAGAAGAAGATACACTTGTAAGGCACATACATAAATACAAGTTCAATATGTGGTTTGATCAAATACATATAGCCTACCTGATACTTTGGATCAGACCAGTGTTTAACGAGGGCTGTCCAGTCTTGATCTGTAATATATTCGACTGGAGATGTTTGGGCGATTTCATTGTTAGCCTTGCCTTCAAAGTGAGATTTTCTAAGGTGGTACTGATACTGTCGTAGAGCAGACTGAAAAACATGAGTGCATGCTTGTTTAGTTGCATCATCTTTCGGATCCAACTTGAACCTCATCTATTGAAAAAAAGAATGTGAGTCTTATTAGGAGGAAGCTAGAAAGTATGGGACAGAGCAAGACAATATTACTAATTGCGATGAATAACATTACTTACGGATAAATGGTCAAGGAAGGTGTTAAACTGGATTTTGTCTTTCTCATTCATGTACTGGATCCATGTTGGTAGGATACGTGCATGACACCTAACGGCAACGGCTGCCTCTGATACTAACTTGGCTGACTCTGTAGCATCACGTGGCCTTTTTAAACCTGCCTCAAAATGGATCTCCATTCTTCCTCCTTTAGAATTTGTTAATCTGTCAAGCATTATCCCTAATGTCTGTTTCCGCTTGCGTCGTGGTGCTAGTTCAACAACGAATATGGAAAGTGTTAGTGTACATCAAACTATGAGAGTACATATAAAGGAGCATGCAACTGCAACTTGACTCGTTCAGGTACCGTCTTGGTGTTGATGCTCATGAGGTTCATCTGATCTTGCCAAGTCCTGTTGTGTCAGCAATGCTTCGTAAGTAGTGTTAGGTGTGAAGGAAGATTGGGAACTGGCCAGTTCCGGAGCAAACGAATGAGTAACTCGTTGAGATGCTGGTACAGTTGAAGCGGATGCTGCAGCTGGTGGAGCAGGTGATACTGCGTTTGAAGATTTAGCCGGTGGACTTGGACCTTCTACTGCACTATAAGTACCAGCAGAATCTGGACGAGAAATCCTTTTCCGTTTCACCCGACGAGTAACACCACTCCCTACTATATTATTTTCCTTGCTCTTTTTTGACTTTGCCATGTCAAGCCGTACCCACAACACAAAAGAATAAAATCGCTCTTCAGAACTCATTAATGCATGATACAGACAAGCAATACTTTGATGTAAGACAACCGTATGAGGATGGACTATGTAAGAAAAACAGGACGACATGACATATTCACAGCTACGATGTGTAAACTAAGCAGAAGAATTTTCAAGAAAATAGAAGTAATGCAAGCTAGACACCATATGAAAGATGCAACCAATATTACTCTGCCAAGTTAAAAGTGTCTTGCCATAAGTGGCAATTCAAAAAATTAGAAGCAGTACAATGTAGAAATCAATGCAAGATGCAACCACTATCAAACTGCCATGTTAAAAGTGTCCAATTATGAGTGACTGATGCGGGATACACAGCAGCAGTATTTTGATGTAAGAACATGGTATGATAGATAGATGCAGTGTATTCTAGACACAGAACGCCATGTCATATGCACATGTATAACATATGAACTCAGCAGTTGCAATTTAATCAAAATAGAAGAAATACATGCTAGACAACATATGCAACATGAAACCAATTATCACACTGTCAACTTAGAGCAAGCACCTGCAATGGTGGAGTACGGGAGATGAACTCATCATGTAGACTTGGGACTTCAACTTCATTAGCAGTAGCAGTGGCAAATCTATAGAGTCTCTGTTTGCGTCGGTGCGGAGGACCACCAACATCCCCTAACTTACTCTTTTACTTCCTATTTTCTGATATTGCCTTATGAAGTCAAAACCACAAGAAGACGAATAAAATTAGCTTTGCATAACTGGTTGATGCATGATACAGACAAACACTACTTTGATGTAAGGCAAGCGCAGAATAGGAGGATGGAATATATACAAAAAAACAATGTTTCATATTCACACGCATGATAGGAGGATGGAATATGTATGAAAAAACAGTAAGAGGAAGACATTTCAACAAAATTAGAAGAAATGAAAGCTAGGCACCATATGAACATGCAACCAATATCACTCTATCAGGTAAAAAGTGTCCCGTCGTAAGTGCCATTTCAAGAAATTAGAAGTAGTACAAGCTAGAAGACAATGCAAGATGCAATCTACATCACAGTCCCAAGTTAAATGTGTCTTATGGGTAAGTGATCGTTGCAGGTATAAGTTGTAAGCTATGCAGATGCAATTCAACATAATCAGAAGCAATACAAACTAGACATCATACGGAAAACACAACCACATATAACAGTTCCAAGTTAGAGCAAGCACCTGTGATGGTGGAGTAGGGGAGATGTGCTCATCATGTACACGTATATTCTAAAAACAGGAACACATGTCATATTCACAGGCATTATGTGTAAAGTAAGTAGATGCAATTTAACAAAGTTAGAAGCAATACAAGCTAGACATCATACGCAAGATGCAAGCACATATAATAGTGCCAAGTTAGGGCAAGCGCCTGTGATGGTGGAGTAGGGGAGATGTTCTCATCATGTACACGTATGTTCTAGAAACAGGAACACGTGTCATATTCACAGGCATTATGTGTAAAGTAAGCAGATGCAATTTAACAAAGTTAGAAGCAATAGAAGCTAGACATCATATGCAACATGCAATCACATATAATAGTGCCAAGTTAGAGCAAGCACCTGGGATGGTGGAGTAGGGGAGATGTGCTCATCATCTACACAGCTACGTTGACTGTCTAGCCTTGCGTTGTCTTGCGAATCTTGTTGGGAGGATGGCGGAGTAGAATCTAGAGAGAACCTCTGTTTCAGTTGCTCAGAAGGACCACCATCATCCAATGCCTTGCCAATTTCCTTCAGCTTTATTGATTTTGCATTGTGAGGTCAAACCGACAAGAAAAAGGAATATAATTCGCTCTTTAGAACTCATCCATGCATGATACTGATGAACACTACTCTAATGAAAGGCAAAGTCATGATACAAGGATGGAATATGTACGAAAAAATGGACGGCTTGACATATTCACACCTATGATGTGGTAACTAAGCAGAAGGCACTTCAACAAATCAGAAGCACTACAAACTAGACACCATATGAAAGGTGCAATCAATATCACTCTGCCAAGTTAAAACTATCTCGTCATAGGTGGTGTTCATCAAACTAGAAGCAATACATGCTAGAAATCATATTCAAGATGCAAACCAATATCACAGTGCCAACTTAAAGGTGTTCCATCATAAGTGACTGATGCAGGATACACAAGAAGAGTAGTTTCATGTAAGAACATGGTGTGATAGACAGATATAGTATGTACCAAAAACAAGAAAGCGTGTCATATTCACACGTATCATGTGTAAGCTAAGCAGATGCAGTTTACACTAATTAGGAGCAATACAAGCTAGACACCATATGCAACATGCAACCAGATATCACACTGCCAAGTTAGAGAAAGCACCTTGGATGGTGGAGTAGGGGAGCGCGGAGACTTGGACCTTGTAATGCACTATCAGTACAAGGAGAATCGGTATAGATGCTCCGTTTATGTTGCTGCAGAGGACCACCATCATCGACTTCCTTACTCTTTTCCTTCCTCTTTCTTGATTTTGCCTTGTCAAGTCAAACCCACAAGAAAAAGGAATAAAATTTGCTCTTCAGAACTCATTGATGCATTATACTGACGAACACTACTCTAATGAAAGGCAAAGTCATGATACGAGGATGGAATATGTACGAAAAAATGGATGGCTTGACATATTCACACCTATGATGTGGTAACTAAGCAGAAGGCACTTCAACAAATTAGAAGAACTACAAACTAGACACCATATGAAAGGTGCAATCAATATCACTCTGCCAAGTTAAAACGGTCTCATCATAGGTGGCGTTCATCAAACTAGAAGCAATACATGCTAGAAATCATATTCAAGATGCAAACCAATATCACACTACGAACTTAAAGGTGTTGCATCATAAGTGACTGATGCAGGATACACAAGAAGAGTAGTTTCATATAAGAACATGGTGTGATAGACAGATATAGTATGTACCAAAAATAGGAAAGCGTGTCATATTCACACGTATCATGTGTAAGCTAAGAAGATGCAGTTTACACTAATTAGGAGCAATACAAGCTAGACACCATATGCAACATGCAACCAGATATCACACTGCCAAGTTAGAGCAAGCACCTTGGATGGTGGAGTAGGAGAACGGAGACATGGACCTTGTAATGCACTATCAGTACAAGGAGAATCGGTACAGATGCTCCGTTTACGTTGCTGCAAAGGACCACCATCATTGCTTTCCTTACTCTTTTCCTTCCTCTTTATTGATTTTGCCTTGTCAAATCAAACCCACAAGAACAAGGAATAAAATTTGCTCTTCAAAACTCATTGATGCATGATACTGACGAACACTACTTTCATGTAAGGCAGCCGCATGATAGGAGGATGGAATATGTATGAAAAACAGGATGGCGTGACATATTGACATGTATGATGTATAAAGTGTAAACTAAGCACAAGGTGCTTGAACTTGTTAGAATCAATGCAAGCTAGAAACCATATGAAAGATGAAACCAATATCACTCTACCAAATTAAAAGGGTGCCCTAACAAATGTATTTGACCAAATTAGAAGCAATACATGGCAACATGCTAGAAATAATATGCAACGAATAAAGGTGACTCATCGTAAGTGATTGATGCAGGATACAGAAGAGATGTAGTTTCATGTAAGAACAAGGTTAACACATAGATGTAGTGTGTACCAAAAATAGGAAGGCATGTCATATTCACAGGTATAATGTGTAAACTAAGCAGATGCAATTTACCCTAATTAGAAGCATTACAAGCTAGACACTGTATGCAACATGCAACCACATATCACACTGCGAAGTTAGAGCAAGCATCTGTGATGGTGGTGTGGGGGAATTGCGGTCATCAACTAGACAGCTACGTTGACTATCTTCATTTAGCCTTGCTGTTTCTTGAGAATCATGTGCGGAGGATGACACTACACTCTTTAAACGAGTATGGCGTCTCACAGTAACCCACCTGGGTGACTGTCTCATCATAAGTGATTGATGAGGGATACAAAAGAGCATTAGTTTGATGTACGAACATGGTCAATATACATATGTAGTACTCCCTCCATTCGGAATTACTTGTCACAAAAATGGATGTATCTACAACTAAAATACATCTAGATACATTCATTTCTTGGACGAGTAATTCCGAACGGAGGGAGTATGTATCAAAAACAGGAAGGCATGTCATTATCAAAGGTATAATGTGTAAATTAAGCAGATGCAATTTAACCAAATTGGAAGCAATACAAGCTAGACACCATATGCAACATGCAACCACATTTGACAGCGCGAAGTTAAAGCAAGCACCTGGGATGGTTGTGTGTGGCAATTGAGATCATCAACTGCAGAGCTACGTTTACTGTCTCCAATTGCTGACACTGCATCCTTTAGAGCGCTGAAACACTTAGTGCTTATCTTCGAATTACACTGGAGAGACATCTATCTTTTCTTTTCAGCATTCATCAACACTGCGTCAGAGTCTGAAATACCCATGCATAAAAAACAATAGTGTGAGTATGGGTGAAGTGTGTGCACAATTAGTATAGTGTAAAGGTAGCAGATAGCAGGTCGGTGAGAAATAAATGACGGGAGACATATCATAGCTCTGCAACATGCATGGCACACTAAATTACTACAAGATTCTATGAAAATAACATTCGACTGAAAACAAATAGGTCAGTTCATTTTTCTGCACCGTCCGATGTATAAAGAACGGGCAGATCGCCTTCATCTACCTCCAGCCATTCAGTGTTGACAATCTTCCTCGAAACAGCAGCGACCACCGGCCCAGTCCCCTGCCTGCGCCCTCCCCTCGACCTCACCACACCGCCGTGCTTGGCACCGCCCCCGGCAATCCATTCAAGCCCCGCCGACCTCCAGATCGGGCGCAAGCAGCTCCTGCGCCCCACACCCCTATGACAGACCCCGATGCGCCGCTTCCCCGACGAACAGGCGGACTAGGTACTCTGCGCGCCTAAGCGGGTGCTGCTTCTTTTATTTGCGGTTTGATTGACCCTGAATTGAAATTCAGGCGGGCTACTAACCTCTAGAAAAGGTGAAATAGTAAAGGGAGGAAACCTTGTGCATTTAGTATCATGAAGAAGATGCAGTAAGAAGCGCTCAACTAGTTTCTTTCGTGGGATGAATATGGTGTGAGCAGAGACATAAGGTTTGCACGAATAAGGGAAGAGGACTACCTCTTTCTGCTGGCAGTGTTGTGTCCTCCTTCTGTTTTTCCAACGATCTTCTTGTGGTTCGCTGGAAACGAGAAGTTGTGGAGGACGGTGCAGCCTTGGATGAACCCATGGCCAAGTTGTTGAGTGTGGTGCGGTGGCCGTCTATCGGCGGCGGGGAAGCAGATCCGAGGCGGCGAACGACGGCATAGCGGGAACAGCTCCGGTGCGGTGGACAGTTGCGACAGTGGAGCGGCAGCAGTGAGGCGCAGGACGGTGTGGTCGGAGTAGTTCTGGTACGGCGCACGTCGGCGTCGGCGTCGTGGAGGCAGCTCTACATCGGCTTCAGGTGCTAAGTCCTTGAGGGTGTTGCGGTTGCAGTTGCGTTGGACGATGATGTCGGGGTACCGGCTCCGGTGTGATGGAGGAGGGCGGCGGCGGATTGGGCGCTATGGGGTGGAGGACGGAGGAGGCTGGGGTTTCGCGGCTGGTGGAGAGGGCGTTTTGGCGCCCATGGAGAATGAATGGGGAAACGGAGGGAGGCGGGGAACTAAGGGGGAACAATGTTTTGGTTTGGGACGCGCTTGTTTGAAATTTGGGGAAAGTTACAAACTTTGCCCCCATCTAAAATTTTGGACATATTACGGGTTGGGGGTAGGACAGTAATCTCAGGTGTCCCAAATGTGGGCGGGATAGATTTCGGCCGAGTGCATGGATGTTTAGGCGCCCACGGCGTATGAATGCTTCTCGAAGGTGGTTGACACTAGCGTCTTGGTGAAGTTACAAACCTACCCCGGTGGACATCGGGCCGATAGGCTACACGGGCCAGAGTCGGGACAGTAATTTCCTACCACCAAACATTAGTCTCGCGCGGTTTTGGGTGACCAGAGGCCTATTTGGCGCTTCGTTCAATATTTGGGAGTAGAAGCATTAACGTTTTCGGTTCTCTTGAATTGAACATTCAGGATTTGTCAAACTTCACAAATCTTTACTCTTGAAAATCCTAAAGCTACGATTATTTTGAAATGGAGGTGGTACATTTGAATGTACATTGTACACGAGTATATATTAAAAAATATGCAACTTACCTCAGTTCATGCATGGTTCCAGATATAATCTCCTTGGTTGCAAAAAAAAGTTAGACATGCGTATGAATATATATAGCATGTTCAAACGCACAAGAAAGATTGATGCCCCCTTTTACATCTGATTTACAAATGCCATTATCTCTGGTTCAAATAGATGAATGCACTTCCTACGAATTCGAATCTTTGAAACCCCCTTTATGTTGAATTCGACATGTATTCTATTTCCTAGCTAGCAATTTGGAATGTATCCATGCAAGTGACAAATGTATAAAGTGCTTCACACTAACAACATGGAGTGCACTAATTAATGTTTATATATGACTTGCAAAAGCATCCATTGCCTGTATTTCAAACCGCTCTCACTCTATGGATCGATAATATGAAATAAGCACATGCACATGCTAGAATTCAATAGAGTATGAGTGTCTGATAGACCGATTTTCGTCCATACGCAATTTGAAAAATTCATGATCTCATCCAAAAAATAATAATGCCATTTATAATTTAATTTAATGCGTAGAACCGCCTTTTACACGTAGATGCACTATGCCTCGGCCCGTTCTCACAAACGCGCTATATATCTCTCTATCTACCACATAAGTGCACACACTTTATATGCATCGACATTTCTCTTTCACACATACTCACAATCTCTCTCAGGGTGTCAGGGAGTCTCACACACATGCTCTCTCTGTATCTCTCTCTCTCTCTCTTTCTGACTACTATGTACCACTCTTTTCACTAATCTTAGTTGGAAAACACTATTTCTCTCACATGCATATATACACACGCACGGTCTCTACTAGCCCTCTATACACACATATATGTGCCTACGTGTCTCCCGCACGCACATTATCTTTAGGCCTCTCTCGCACACATTGCCCCCCCAGACACACCTCTCTCTTAGTAGTTGGCAGATATGATTCCATCATATCATTCGGTAGGATATCCCTGACTGTTAGGCTGGATGGTAATACGAGGCAAAGTTTTACCCTAATTCAGACCCTTGCAGTTGAGGAAAAAGCCTACTCCTGGTTCTGTATATTATTGATGGGGGTGTGTACAAAGTACACGTGAATACCAGGCATTGTGTGTGTGTGTGTATACTATCGACGAACTAGCCCCCAAGCTTCTATAACATACTCGGGGCCTAGGGTTACAAATCATATATAGTCGGCTTATCACCAGTGGGGATAGAGTCCTCCGCGACTTTGGTAGCTAGCTTCGTGTTGTACGCCGAGTCCTCCACATGGGTCTTCGTATAATGCGTCTCGATCCAACCTATGTGGCGCTGGATGAAACCAACCCATGAGTCCTCATGTTGACCCACCACAACTAGAAATGATGTGCCCACCACACCACACACGCAATCAGACACTAAGAAAATAAGCATATACAATAGTACAATGTTATACATGAAAGTTAATTGCATGGTGCATCCAAAAATATTTATTCTGCATTGTGAATGTTTATATATTCTCCTAAAATATTAGTCACGGGAAAGAGAAACGAAGGGCATATCTCTCCTTGTCTCCACCGGACATCCCCTCTTTCTACACCACTTTCACGTACGCACACAAACTATCTCTCGGCCCTCTAAAAGTATGCATGCCCATGACACATTCACGCATGACGGTCACTGTATTTCAAGCTAAAGCACTATACGGTCACTGGAGTTCAGAATATGCTCATTAAGGTCACCGTATACATTCTCGTGGTGATCATACGGTATCTAGCTCACGATACGTCTTCGTATTTTCTTGATGACACTGACGGACTTTGCATTTGATGCGTGCTCCATATTTTGTTGACGACACTTACGGTCATTGTATTTGAAGCGAAAGCACGATATGGTCCCTGGATTTCAGAATAAGCTCATCATGGTCACCACATACATTTTGTCGTGCTAACCAACATGTGGTTGGATGGTTAGGGGGACAGTGGTTTGTCGAGCCCACCAGGGTTAAAGTCCCGGTGCTCGCATTTATCCTGGGTTAATTTCAGTATTTTCCGGCGATGTGCATTCAGTGGGAGGAGACGTTCCACTCGACTACGAGGCACCTATGGTGACTTCGTAAAATCTCAAGATCATATGCTGGCCCACTCTCTCGAAGGTGCTCATAGGGGTAGGGTATGCATGTGTGTGCTTATAGCGATGAGTGCTTGCATGTATATATGAGCCCTTGCGTCTGTACCGTATTAAAAAAATACATGTCATGATTATACGATCACTGGCTCACCCATACAACTCTGTATTTTGTTGATGACACAATCAATTGACCAGTCAAATGTTCCACGTGGCGCAACTAGTGTTGCACCATAGGGGTGCGTAACCGTGGGGCCCACCTGTCAGCCCATATATGAAAGAAAGAAATGGTAGTTTGAGTCTGTACTGTGTTAATAAAATACATTTTAGGGTGATCATACGGTCACTGGCTCACCATACAGCTCTGTAATTTGTTGATGACACGATCAATTGACCAGTTAAACGGTCCACATTCAGCAGCGCACATTACCATAGGGCCCAACCGTCAGCGCGTATATGAAGGACATAAATGGTAATACATTAGTGGTCAGTGGGTACTTGAAGTCGTGAGACCTCTGGTTGGCAGTCACCGGCGGTGGGGGGCGTTGATTGGGCGGTGGGGTGGGAATCGCCAGAGAAAAAGCTCGAGGGGGGGGGGGGGGGGGGCTAGAGGGATGGCCGGTGCGGCGGCGGACCGGTGGTGAGGAGTGGTTTCGAGGCGAGCGGGGCGGCGTGGCGGCACGGGATGGCCGCGGGCGGCGGGGGCCGGCGGTTCGGCCGGTGGTGGCTGGCGGCTCAGGGGGGTGGAGTTTGATGATAAACTGCAGGCCCTTGATTTCCTATCCAACTACTGGAAAATCTAATGACCGGAGATGAAAAAGTCAGTCGACTGACGTGTAGCCTCACCCTGCACGTACACATGCACGCACGCAAGACACACACGGATGCATGCATGCAATACTGACACGTACACATAACGAACACATGTAGGCGTGCAACACTGACGCGTACACATGCACTCATGAACACACCATGTACGCACACATGCATGCAACACTGAAACGTACCCTTGCACGCACGCAACACTCGCACGCCTGCATGCACACAACACACGACGCAAGACACACGCTCAACCTATACGTGCATGCACCCTTTATTAAGGACATGGATTGTTACGGGTATTAGTCAATCTTATCTGTGATAAGCAGAACATTGATGTTTGTAGCGGTCTTTATGAATCACAATGTATCGAACGGGCTATCAACATAGTAGGCTTATGTACATGAAAAGGATGATGTCACACTCAATGAACAATCATCGGTTTATGAAATGCCCGCTTCTGACTGCACTAGCCCACCTAAGGTTCCTCTGCTGTGTGCTGCCTGCGTTGGGTCACTGACATGTAGGTCATGTACCCAAAGAGCCCACACGTCAGTGGAAGAACGGCGCGCTGTCCTACGTCAGAGTTGAGGGCGCCACTCGCTGCACGCCTGGTTGAACACGCCTCCTTGCCGCATTCAAACACCTCCATGAAACCCGCCCATGTGGAAGCCAAAAAACCCACTCTGGACACACGTCCGTTCATGAACGGGCCGGCATTAAACGCAACGCCGGCCGAGCTCCTCCCGTCCGCCGTCTATTTGATCTCCTATTTAAACGAGGCCAAACGCCGGCCAGGAATCTCACACCTCCGCCGCTCCCCTATCTCCTCCTTCACCATTTTGTCCACTCTTACAATGGCTTACGAAGAGTAGTTATTCCACATCCAAGCCGGCTGGGTGGCCCGCCGAGCCCGCCGGATACGAGCTATGCAGCTCGCTGATCCACCTCCCTCCCCTTTCCCGACGGAGCCAGTTGCCGCCCCAAGCCGGCGTAATAACCCACAAGTATAGGGGATCGCAATAGTTTTCGATAAGTAAGAGTGTCGAACCCAACGAGGAGCTAAAGGCAGAACAAATATTCCCTCAAGTTCTATCGACCATCGATACAACTCTACGCACGCTTGATGTTCGCTTTACCTAGAACAAGTATGAAACTATAAGTACTTTGTAGATGTTGTTGGATAGGTTTGAAAGATAATAAAGATTGTGTAAATAAAAAGTAGGGGCTGTTTAGATAAAGATACAACTAAATTAGTTTTAGTAGAGAGCTTGTTGTTATGGGAAAGTTATTTGTCCCTAGGCAATCGATAACTAGACCGGTAATCATTATTGCAATTTTATTTGAGGGAGAGGCATAAGCTAACATAATTTCTCTACTTGGATCATATGCACTTATGATTGGAACTCTAGCAAGCATCTGCAACTACTAAAGATCATTAAGGTAAAACCCAACCATAGCATTAAAGCATCAAGTCCTCTTTATCCCATACGCAACAACCCCCTTACTTGGGTTTGTGTTTCAGTCACTCTCGCAACCCACTATAAGCGAGTCATGAACATATTGCAACACCCTACAGCGGGGATCCCTCACGCTTGCGCGACACAGAGAGCACCATAGGACAACACCAATAATAAAACATGCAACTCAAACCAATCTTGATCATCAAATAGCCCATAGGACAAAACGGATCTACTCAAACATCATAGGATAGCCATACATCATTGGGAAATAATATATAGCGTTGAGCACCATGTTTAAGTAGAGATTACAGTGGGTAAGAGAGAGGTTACACCGCTGCATAGAGGGGGAGAGTTGGTGATGCTGGCGGTGAAGTTTTTGGTGAAGATTGCAGTGATGATGATGGCCCCCGGTGGCACTCCGGTGCCACCGGAAGCGAGGGGGAGAGAGCCCCCTCCTTATTCTTATTCCTTGACCTCCTCCCTAGATGGGAGGAGGGTTTCCCCTCTGGTCCTTGGTCTCCATGGCGTGGGAGGGGCGAGAGCCCCTCCGAGATTGGATCTGTCTCTCTCAGTTTCTGCGTTCTCAGATACTACCCTTTCACCGTTTCTTATATTCCCGGAGATCCGTAACTCCGATTGGGCTGAAATTTTAACACGATATCTATCCGGATATTAGCTTTCTTGCGGCGAAAGAAGGGCATCAACCGCCTTACGGGGTGGCCATGAGGGTCAGGGGCGCGCCTACCCCCTGCCTCGTGGCCCCCTCGGGCATCGTCTCGCGTGGTTTTTTCTTCCCAAAAATCATATATATTCCAAAAAAATCTCCGTCAGTTTTTATCCCATTTGGACTCCGTTTGATATGGATATTCTGCGAAACAATAAACATGCAACAAACAGGAACTGGCACTGGGCTCTGGATCAATATGTTAGTCCCAAAAATAGTATAAAAATTTGCCAAAAGTATATGAAAGTTGTAGAATATTGGCGTGGAACAATCAGAAATTATAGATACGACGGAGACGTATCAGCATCCCCAAGCTTAATCCCTGCTCGTCCTCGAGTAGGTAAATGATAAAAAAATAATTTTTGATGTGGAATGCTACCTAGCATAATCTTGATCACATATCTAATCATGGCATGAATATTAAGATACGAGTGATTCAAAGAAATAGTCTATCATTTGACATAAAAACACTAATACTTCAAGCCTACTAATAAAGCAATCATGTCTTTTCAAAATAACATGGCCAAAGAAAGTTATCCCTACAAAATCATATAGTCTGGCTATGCTCCATCTTCACCACACAAAATATTCACATCATGCACAACCCCGATGACAAGCCAAGCAATTGTTTCATATTTTTGATGTTCTCAAACCTTTTCAACTTTCACGCAATACATGAGCGTGAGCCATGGACATAGCACTATAGGTGGAATAGAATGGTGGTTGTGGAGAAGACAAAAAGGAGAAGATAGTCTCACATTAACTAGGTGTATCAATGGGCTATGGAGATGCCCATCAATAGATATCAATGTGAGTGAGTAGGGATTGCCATGCAACGGATGCACTAGAGCTATAAGTGTATGAAAGCTCAAACTGAAACTAAGTGGGTGTGCATCCAACTTGCTTGCTCATGAAGACCTCGGGCGTTTGAGGAAGCCCATCATCAGAATATACAAGCCAAGTTCTATAATAAAAATTCCCACTAGTGTATGAAAGTGATAACTCAAGAGACTCTCTATATGAAGAACATGGTGCTACTTTGAAGCACAAGTGTGGAAAAAGGATAGTAACATTGCCCCTTCTCTCTTTTTCCCTCATTTTTTAATTTTTTTGGGCCTTCACTTTTTTTGGCCTTTCTCTTTCTTTCTTTTTTCTTTTTTTGTCTGGAGTCTCATCCCAACTTGTGGGGGAATCATAGTCTCCATCATCCTTTCCTCACTGGGGCAATGCTCTAATAATGATGATCATCACACTTTTATTTACTTACAACTCGATATTACAACTCGATACTAGAACAAACATATGACTCTATATGTATGCCCCCGGAGGTGTACCGGGATGTGCAGTGATCTAGCATAGCAATGACATGAAAAAACGGACAAGCCATGAAATTATCATGCTAGCTATCTTACGATCATGCAAAGCAATATAACAATGAATGCTCAAGTCATGTATATGATGATAATGGAAATTGCATGGCAATATATCTCAGAATGGCTATGGAAATGCCATGATAGGTAGGCATGGTGGCTGTTTTGAGGAAGGTATATGGTGGGTTTAAGGTACCGGCGAAAGTTGCACGATACTAGAGAGGCTAGCAATGATGGAAGGGTGAGAGTGTGTATAATCCATGGACTCAACATTAGTCATAAAGAACTCACATACTTATTGCAAAAATCTATTAGTCATCGAAACAAAGTACTACATGCATGCTCCTAAGGGGATAGATTGGTAGGAAATGACCATCGCTCGTCCCCGACCGCCACTCATAAGGAAGACAATCAATAAATAAATCATGCTCCGACTTCATCACACAACGGTTCACCATACGTGCATGCTACGGGAATCACAAACCTCAACACAAGTATTTCTAAAATCCACAACTACCCACTAGCATGACTCTAATATCATCATCTTTATATCGCAAAACTATTGCAAGGAATCAAACATACCATATTCAATGATCTACAAGTTTTATGTAGGATTTTATGACTAACCATGTGAATGACCAGTTCCTGTCATCTCTCTAAATAGGTATAAGTGAAGCAAGAGAGTTTAGTTCTTTCTACAAAAGATATGCCCACGCTCTAACAAATCTAAGTTAAGCAAAAGAGCATTCTATAAATGGCATTTTTCTATGTAAAGAGAAACAAGCAATCCAAGCTTCAAATGATATAAGTGAAGCACATGAAGCATTCTATAAAGCCATACTCAAAATATATAAGTGAAGTGCATAGAGAATTCTATAAATCAACCAAGGACTATCTCATACCAGCATGTTGCATAAAATAAAAATGAAAACTAAAAGCAAAAGACGCTCCAAGATTGCACATATCGCATGAACGAAACGAATCCAAAAACATACCGATACTTGTTGAAGAAAGAGGGGATGCCTTCCGGGGCATCCCCAAGCTTAGACGCTTGAGTCTCCTTGAATATTTACTTGGGGTGCCTCGGGCATCCCCAAGCTTGAGATCTTGCCTCTCTTCCTTCTTCCCACATCGAGACCTTCTCGATCATCGAACACTTCATCCACACAAAACTTCAACAGAAAACTCGGTAAGATCCGTTAGTATAATAAAGCAAATCACTACTCTAAGTACTGTTGCAAACCAATTCATACTTTGTTTTTGCATTGTAGCTACTGTAATATAACTTTTTCATGGCTTAATCCACCGATATAAATTGATAGTTTCATCAAAACAAGCGAACTATGCATCAAAAATAGAATCTGTCTAAAACAGAACAGTCTGTAATAATCTGAACATTCACCATACTTCTGATACTTGAACAATTCTGCAAAAATTAGGAAAAATAAAAAATCTGTATAGAAATACAGTGCAAAAATAATCATAACCATTTGACGTTCCAGTGAAAAATGTAAAATCGCGTACTACAGCCAAAGTTTCTGTCCTGCACCGTACAAACCAACAAGCATCTAAAACATCCTAAAGGCAAACCTTGGCACATTATTTTTATAATACAATGGAATTGTACAAGGGGATAATTATTTTTGTTGAAAAGTTTCCGTAATCAAGATTCAAAAAGTTTCCGTGAGCATGAACAAAGTTCAAGGCTAGCTCCCACTTCAATAATGCTTGTCTTTCTCACTTTCGCTTTTCTTTTTGAAAAGTTTCGGGTTCCCCTCTTTATTTTTGTTGTTTTTAAACTATATAAAAGCACTCAACAGAAGTAAATGACTCTCTAAAACTTCCGGGTTGTCTCCCTGGCAGCGCTTTCTTTAAAGCCATTAAGCTAGGCATATAGTGCTCAAGTAATGAATCCACCCGGATCCCAGGGTATATCAAAGCCAATTTTAATTAACAATGATTTGTAATTTAGTAGTGAGCACAAAGTAACATATATCATGCAACAACGAAGTCTAACTCTCTTCCTATGCATCGGTATGTCATAAAAGAACAATTCATGCACACAAAGTAAAGGCCAATGCATAGTATAAACAATTTCTTGCAATTTTATCGTATTGGAAACATAGAGAGGTGGAGATATAGTTCCTCTCTCATAATAATTGCAAGTAGGAGCAGCAAGCACATGCATATTATATCTATCAAAATCATCATGTGTAACAGTAAAAGGCAACCCATCAATATAATCCTTAATAAGTGCAAACTTCTCCGATATAGTGTAGTTGGGAGAATTCAAAAAGATAATAGGACTATCATGGGTGGGTGAAATAGAAACAATTTCATGTTTAACATAAGGAACTATAGCAAGTTCATCTCCATAAGCATAATTCATATTGGCATCTTGGCCACAA
The DNA here is from genome assembly GCF_003073215.2 of Triticum urartu. Classification (NCBI taxonomy): domain Eukaryota; kingdom Viridiplantae; phylum Streptophyta; class Magnoliopsida; order Poales; family Poaceae; genus Triticum; species Triticum urartu. The sequence goes on from NC_053022.1 coordinate 452,354,884, forward strand.
GCATAGCAAACATCATCAAAAAGGGAAATTTTAAAAGAATCAATGGGATCATAGCAATTATCATAGCATTCATCCTTCGGTAAGAACGAAGGGAAATTAAACAATGTATGAGTTGAAGAGTTACTCTCATTCGAAGGTGGGCACGGGTGATCAATCCGCTCTTCCTCCTTTTGTTCTTAGCTCTCCTCCTCATCTTTTTCATCCAATGAGCTCACAGTTTCATCAATTTCTTCTTCCATAGACTCCTGCAAAATATTAGTCTCTTCTTGGATAGTAGAGACTTTCTCAATAAACGCATCAATATCGGAATTTTATTCATAATTCTCATAACAATATTTAAGGATAGCTAAATTTTCAGGTCTGTAGACAGCATCATAAAGATTTTCATATTCTTTGAACATAGATTCAATTTCATAAGCACCCATAAAAGCAACAAATTCTTCTATTTGTTCCACATCATAGTAGTCATATATACCTCTAGCATAAGAAGCCAAAGTTTCATTATCATTAAATTCACATGAAAAGGGAAGGTGTGGAGCCTTCATCCTAGAGCAACAAGTATAATCATATCTCAAGCATAGTTGCCTAGCATACCAATAAAACATATAAATTTGATCCCATAATAGTTTCCCTTTTTGAGTCAAGTGATAATCCCTAAAGTATTCACGTTGATCCAACATGTCTCCCATTACCAAATTGAATGGGGTTTTCTCTGGATTAACAAAGTATTACATAATATCTGTCACATAACGAGCATTGAGGGTTTTAGGAGGTTCCTCATCTCCATGAGTAGCAGGTACACCTATTTTTTTTGGTATTTTGTGTTCCATATCCATGACTAAAGATAGAGAACAACTAAGAACAGCAAATAAAAATTACTTAGTGATAAAGCAAACAAGCACACACGAGAATATTCACCCCACGCTATTGCTCCCCGGCAACGGTGCCAGAAAAAGGTCTTGATAGCTGTCAGGACCCTGATTCTAAGTCACACCGATCTGTCCTGTAACACCTCATATCACTTTGCGGCCACACGCACGGCAATCCCACGGGCGCCGCCTTACCATGGCCCGGGACCGTTTGCGCCTTTTGGCTCACGTATATGATAGTGTCACTAGCATCCATATGACAGAGAACCCGGGCCGACATGACTAGTCATGAACCCAAAGTGGCACTAACTTACGGGGACAGGCATACGTGAAACAACATCGAACATATCGGTCATCAGCGTGTGAATCCGGGCTGTAGCAACTGGGCTAACAGGACTCCGGGAATCTGGGCTGTAGCAACTGGGCTAACAGGACTCCGAGAATCCGGGCTATAGCAGGCTAGCAGGACTCCGGAACTCACCGCGTGACATTTCCCCGAAGGGACAGACACAGGAACAAAGTGAATCACATGCCGGCCAGTCTAAGTGTTCCGGAGCAGTAGTACTGGGCTAGCAGGACTCCAGTAAACCGGGCTGTAGCAGACTACCAAGGCTCAGTGGAAGCACCAGACTACATTTCCCCATAAGAGAGGCTACCGAGGATAAACAACTAGGTTGTCGGATCCCACACATACCAAGCATTTCAATCATACACACAATATGCTCGATATGTGCAAATACAACATGGCATCACAACAAGACTCTACGACTCAGAGTATTTATTCCTTAGGCTCCGAGGAGCGAGATATTACAAACATGGGTCTCATGACCCAGCAATCATAGCATACAAATCAAAGCACATGCGAAAGCTTAACATGTCTGAGTACAGACATCTACAAATGAAAAAGGCTGAGAAGCCTAACTATCTACCAGATCCTGCCGAGGGCACAAGATCGTAGCTGAGGTAGCAAGCTAAACGTCGAAGTCCACACGGAACTACTAGCGAGACTGACGTCTCTCTGCAAAACATAAATTAAGCAAACGTGAGTACAAATGTATTCAGCAAGACTTACATCAGAACTAACTACATATGCATCGGTATCAACAAGGGGGTGGTGGAGTTTAACTGCAGCAAGCCAGCTTTGACTCAGTGGCTAACCTGAACTACGACTACAAGCAACTCTTTTGTGGTGGCGCACACGAGTCCACATATTCACCATTCAATACACCACTATGGATCCGCTCCCGTCTCCCTACGAGAAGGTCATCCATAACACTCACACTTACCTTGCGAGTTTTAGAGTATCCATTTCAAGTTATCTATGAACTGTATAGGCAACCAAGCAGTCCTTTACCGCGGACATGGTTATTTGAATAGATGATGTTAACCCTGCAGGGGTGTACCTCTTCACACACGCTCTCACCACTTACCGTCATTTACATGACATGTACTCGGCAACCTTCAAGCGGAAGCCCAACGAGGGTGTCGGCCATGGCCTACCTAAACACTCAAGTCTCTAGTCCAGGTTTATAACCTATCCAGGTTCCATCCGCAGGGAGTCCGACCGAGGTTTCCACATACGGCCCCGAACGATGTGAACAGGGTTCCCGAGACACCAAACGGGTGACTCGATAAACCGTGCCACGGTGTATCTACCGCATCATAGCCCACCCCTAAGGTCAGCGCTATGCACGACCGCCAACACATAACCTACAAACACTAGAAACTAGTTGCAACTCCTGGACAGAGTACTAGGGTGATTAAGAAGTCGAGAGGGTCCATTGGTTTCGGGCCCAATGTATGGTAGTAACTGATTCTTGAATCACACATACAGATCTCAGTTCTTAAGGACGACCTCAATGAAACAACCCACCATGTACTCCTACATGGCCTCTCATCGATACCTTTACCAAATTGTGTTCAACACACTTAGCGCACACACAGAAGGACATGTTCACAACTTTCCAATTCATCCCCGATGAATCAGACCTGACACAACTCTAAGCAATAGTAGGCATGACAAGCAAACATGAATGAGTAGGCACATCAGGGCTCAAACAACTCCTACTCATGCTAGTGGGTTTCATCTATTTACTGTGGCAACGACAGGTCATGTAGAGGAAAGGGGTTCAACTACCGCAGCATGTAACAGTTGAATCGTTGTTCTCCTAATGCAGTAAAAGAGAGCAGGAGCGAGAGAGTGGGATTGTATCGGAATGAACAAGGGGGTTTTGCTTGCCTGTCACTTCTAAAGATAGTATAAATCTTCATCGGTGTCATCGAACTCATCGTCGGAACCACATCTATCGAGAGGGGACAAATACCAGCAACAGAGGAAGAAACACAATCAATGCAATGCACAAAATGATGCATGATCATGACATGGTAAAATGAGTGTGTTGGGCTAATGCAACTACAAACAGATGGGTTTGAGCTATTTTGAACCAAAGATTCAAAGTTCAAACTCATTTGTGATCTTAAATAGTGCTTTATCATGTTTTGCACTAAACAGCAAGTTAACTTGTTTAAACATGCATGAAACTAGTACAGATGGATAGATTGGATTTTTCTGATCATTTTTCATATATAATTTGTTTGATTTGGAGCTATGGTTGATTTCCTATGTTTTTAGAAGATTTGGCTATTTTCTGGAATTTCCTATATAAGAATAAATCCAGAAAAGGATTTACTGCGTCAGCCTGGTGTCAGTGTGACGTCAGCGGTCCACTGAGACGGTCTAGGTCAACCCTGACCTGTGGGTTCCGTCTGTCAGTGTCAATTAAACTAACTAAGTTTAGTTAGCGTCAAACTAATACTAACCTAGTTTAGTTAGTGGCCTAGGGCCCACACGTCAGCGAGTCAGGGGGGAAGTCAAACCCCGATCAAGCGGGGTCAAACCCGCCGGACCCGGTCAACGGCTCGTCGCCGGCGACGACAGAGACGGCGGAGGGCTTCGGAAACGTTGTTCCGGCGACCAAAAGAGCGGCGGAGGAGCTCTACGCGTAGCTGGAGATCTCACGCATCTAACGGTGTAAGAAGCAGCAGCTGGGGTGGTCCGAAACGATGGCGACGTCGAGCTTTGCGGTGGTCGGAGTTCGACCGTGCTCGAGTTCCTCCCTAGGGTGTTCGGGAGGAGGATCTGGGGGTGGCTACGGGCGCGCGAAGACACGCTGAGCACGGTGGTGTGCTCAGCTTCAAGCGACAGTGGCTCTAGCCACGACGGTAACGGGCTGCGGCCGCGGTGGGCAGGGGGGCTAGAGGAGGAATTCGATGGCAGGGAGAGAAGGGTTGGGAGGAGGAGCTCACAACGATGCTAAAGAGGGGGTCAGCGAGCTCGGGGAGGTCCTGGCGGCGCCGAATCGACTGGAGACGGGCTCGGGTGCCCGAGGTTGAAGACGAAGGCGAAGATGGCCTTCGGCGGTGTTTGGCGTCGCGTGAGTCGACAGAGAGGCGTAGGCGTCTGTAACGCCCGGGTAATTAAGCTACAGTAAGCCCACGTTAACGGTGCCACGTCACCCCGGTTACTGTTGTTAATATCGCGTTGGATCAAAACTTTTCAAAATTTAAAACAAAAATGTTCGGGGTGTGCAAATAAATGCCTAGGAATTTATGGTGTGGGATCCATGTTTTTATAAAAGACCTAAATACTTAAAATGAATTGAAACAGAAAAGAAAATAAATAAAGAAAAGAAAATACAAAGACAGAAAACAAACAAAAAAAATATAAAAGAACCCCCCCCACTGGGCCGGCTGGCCCAGCTGTTCGCCAGACCGGCCCAACTGGCCCAACCGGCCACCCCCCATTCCCTTATCCCCCCACCCGGTGAGACCTCGAACCCCCACCGACACCCCACTCCTCCCCCGAAATATCTCCCTCCACCCCCCTCTGTCCCGATTGGATCGGGAGGGGGAACAAACCGCGCCGCCGCCGCCGCCGATCCCCGTCGCCCGGAGCAGCGTCGCCGCCCTCCACCTCGCCGGACCTCCCCACCGGCCTGCATCCTCTTCGCCGCACCGTCCCCATCTCTCCACCTCGACCCCCGCTCCCCCAGTCCCTATAGACACCCGGTGAGGCCCCCGTCCTCTTCCTCCCCCTCGTCCCCGTCGACGCGGTCGTGCTCCTCCGCGTGCTCACCCGCAGTGCTCGCCTGCTGCCGCTTCCTCCCGCGTGCTCACGCCCGACCACATGCTCGCGGCCACCAGGCCCCGGCCGCGCCCGCTCAACCTCGCGCGCGCCCGTGCGCCCCGGCACAACCCCGCTGCAGCCGCGCGCTCGCCCGCTCGTGCGTGGCCTCGCCCGCGCCCTTGCCCGTCGGCTGGCCGCGCCCGCTCACGGAGTGCTCCCGTGTCCCAGCCGCCCTGCCCTGCTCCGCTCCCTCCTGCGCCGCTCCTTGCCTTGCCGCTCCAGCCGCGCGGCCCCGCAATGGCCCGCAGCGCCGCCGCCCCCTGCGCTCGCCTCCGCCTGCCACGGCTGGCCGGCGAGCCTCGCCGAGGCCATGGCCTCACCCCGCCGCACTGGGCTACGGCCTCCGCCGGCGCCCCCTGTTGCCCCTTTCGGGTGCACGAGCGCCCGCGGCCGTTAGCGCCCGCTAACCACGCCTGTTACGGACCCCCAGGGGCCTATGACAAAGGGGGCCCACCCCACAGAACGTTTAAAAAAAGAGAATTAATAATAAAAATAATTAAAATAATAATAATAATAAAATTAATTATTTAATTAAGGAAATAATTAAGTTAATTAATTATAATTAGATTAACCTAATCACTAATTAACCTAATTAACTATTAGTTAATTAAAACAGAGTATGACGAACGGGACCCACCTGTCAGGTTGACCAAGTCAACTACTGACGTCATGCTGACGTCATGATGACGTCAGCAGACACTATTCTGGATAATGTTGATTAAATTAATTAAATAAATCCTAAAAATGATTTAAATCTTTTAAAATTAATATAAAATAAACCGTAGCTCGGATGGAAAAACTTTGTACATGAAAGTTGCTCAGAACGACAAGACGAACCCGGATACGCAGCCCGTTCGTCCGCCACGCACCCCTAACATGTCAAACTCGCAACTTTCCCCCTCCGGCTCCTCTGCCCAAAAACACGAAACACCGGGGATACTTTCCTGGATGTTATCCCCCTTCACCGATATCACCTACTACCGCGTTAGGGCACCTCTAACATCGTTACTTGTCATGTCATGCATCACTATGCATATGCTTGCTTATATATTTATTGTTTCTCCCCCCTCTTCTCTCGATAGACACCGAGACCAACGCCGCTGCTACCCAGTACGACTACGGTGTTGACGACCCCTCTCTCTTGCCAGAGCAACCAGGCAAGCCCCCCCCTTGATCACCAGATATCGCCTACTCTCCTCTATACTGCTTGCATTAGAGTAGTGTAGCATGTTACTGTTTTCGTTATTCCTATCCTGATGCATAGCCTGTCCTTGCTACTACTGTTGATACCTTTACCTGCAATCCTACTTACTTAGTATAGGATGCTAGTATTTCCATCTATGGCCCTACATTCTTGTCCGTCTGCTGTGCTATACTATCGGGCCGTGATCACTCGGGAGGTGATCACGGGTATATACTATATACTTTATACAGGATACATGTGGTGACTAAAGACGGGTCGGCTTGAGGAGCACCCGCAAGTGGATCTTTGAGGCGGAGCGACAGGGCAGGTTCAGACCACCTAGGAGAGAGGTGGGCCTAGCCCTGGTCAGTGTTCGCGGATACTTAACACGCTTAACGAGATCTGGGTATTTGATCTGAGTCTGGCCATTTGGTCTATACGCACTAACCATCTACGCGGGAGTAGTTATGGGTATCTCGGCGTCGTGGTATCAGCCGAAGCCTTCGTGACGTCAGCGACTGAGTGGCGCGCGCCGGATTGGAACGTAAGCCTGCTCTTGTATTAAGGGGGCTAGTTCTGCTTCCGGCCGCGTTCACAACGTGCAGGTGTGCTAAGGGCGATGGGCCCAGATCCCTGGGCGCTTAGGTTTAGACCGGCGCGCTGACCTCTCTGTTGGTCTAGGTGGGGCTGCGACATGTTGATCTTCCGAGGCCGGGCATGACCCAGGAAAGTGTGTCCGGCCAAATGGGATCGAGCGTGTTGGGGTATGTGGTGCACCCCTGCAGGGAAGTTAATCTATTCGAATAGCCGTGATCTTCGGTAACAGGACGACTTGGAGTTGTACCTTGACCTTATGACAACTAGAACTGGATACTTAATAAAACACACCCTTCCAAGTGCAGATACAACCGGTGATCGCTCTCTCACAGGGCGACGAGGGGAGGATCAGCGGTTAGGGTTATGCTATGCGATGCTACTTGGAGGACTTCAGTCTACTCTCTTCTACATGCTGCAAGATGGAGGTTTCCAGAAGCATAGTCTTCGAAAGGATTAGTTATCCCCCCTCTTATTCTGGCATTCTGCAGTTCAGTCCACCTATGATACCCTTATTCCATTTGATACCCATGCATATGTAGTGTAGCTCCTTGCTTGCGAGTACTTTGGATGAGTACTCATGGTTGCTTTCTCCCTCTTTTCCCCTATCCCTTCTACCTGGTTGTCGCAACCAGATGTTGGAGCCCCGGAGCCAGACGCCACCGTCGACGACGACTCCTACTACACCGGAGGTGCCTACTACTACGTGCTGCCCGCTGACGACGACCAGGAGTAGTTAGGAGGATCCCAGGCAGGAGGCCTGCACCTCTTTCGATCTGTATCCCAGTTTGTGCTTGCCTTCTTAAGGCAAACTTGTTTAACTTATGTCTGTACTCAGATATTGTTGCTTCCGCTGACTCGTCTATGATCGAGCTCTTGTATTCGAGCCCTCGAGGCCCCTGGCTTGTAATATGATGCTTGTATGACTTATTTTATTTGTAGAGTTGTGTTGTGATATCTACCCGTGAGTCCTTGATCTTGATCGTACACATTTGCGTGCATGATTAGTGTACGGTCAAATCGGGGGCGTCACAAGTTGGTATCAGAGCCGACTGCCTGTAGGAACCCCCCTTCCACACTCCTTGGCCGAAGTCGAGTCTAGACATTGCAAAAACTTTTACTAACTTGGCTGTGTGCCTTACGGGCCCACGTCGCCATCGGGTGGTACTAGGATCTTTTACTCCTCGACCTTTACCCCTGGGACTCTGAACTCTCTTCTACTCGGGTTAAACGATTTTACTAACTCTAACACTAGGATCCCATGACCACGTTCACCCCAAAGTTGGATAAGCCCTAGTTATTCTTTAGAGTAGTACTTGAACATTATCCACATTGTCATTTGACTCCTGTGAAAACATCTTTGTTTTCAGATGGAACCCACGAGGCAGGTCGTGCGCCACACGACGGCCATTGGTGCCTCAGGATCACCTGCTGTGTTAGTTGAGATGATGACCTATCTGGGTTATCGCTGGCACCCTGAATACACCGTCTATGAGGAGTATCAGGACTTCAACCAGGAGCAGTACCGTGCCATCGTCCACCTCTACTCTCGAGAGTATGACTCCACTACCGTGCTGCACACTGCTCATGGAGTTGGAGTGACTATCGATATGGCGGTCCACGATGCTGCTTATGCTGCTCTGACACGTCTCCGTGGAGAGTATCAGGAGTTGGATACCTCCCCCTTCAGGCACATTGCTATCGCATCCGATGTTGGTGCGGAGGGTTACTACACTGCTGCCTACTCCATTGTCACCCGAGAGCCCTTCTACCATCAGAACCTGGTTCTGCATGCTGATGGGCTGGATCGAGCTAACCGAGCTCTTCGCCACGAGTTGTACACCACTCGTCAGCACCTCTACCGTGCTCTGACGATGTTGCACCCCTTCGTCGGATCTGGGGAGCTGTCGCGTTCTGCTATCTACCCAGCCAGGACCGTGATGCCCCAGGGTGTCGGTTGGCCAGAGGTGGGAGGCTACTCTCCCGCACTTGGTCCTCTTCTGCCACTTGAGCGTCAGGTTCTGCACCAGAGTATCCGCGGACCCCAGGCTACTCGTGTGGAGGTCTTCCCTTCGCGTCACTACCAGCTGTCGGGCTACACCTACCTCTGCAGTACCGCATGGGACTGACGTAGACTTGCTTATTAGTGTTAGCTGCATTCGCCGCGAGCCTGTGTGCCGCCTATGATGTCTTAGCCTATGTACCGAACTCCATGTAACGAACTCTATGCTGATCTCTTTTGTAAGATATGACGAGTACTATGTAGTATCTATCATGCTACGTTCGTTGTGCATGTTTCATCATGAATGATTCTTGTTTTTTGCAATTCCTGAATGCTGAACTACCCCTGTTAAATATTAGCAGGATGGTTAGACCAGGTGGTCGTGGTCGTGGTGGCAACGCCCCACCACCGCCTGAGTACATGGCTGGGATGATGCAACAGTTTGAGCTGAATCGTCAGTTCATGGAGAATATTATGGCTCAGTTTCCTCGCCCCAATATGAACCAGCAGCCAACCCAAGTGACTCTGCAGGATTTCATGCGCCTCAACCCAACCGTGTACCGCAGCTCAACTCAGCCTCTGGATGCTGATGACTGGCTTCGTGACATCACCTATGAGATGGAGTCTGCTGATGTAGCCCTTGCCAGCTATGTTACCTTTGCTTCCTTCTTTCTGAAAGGACCCGCAGCTCAATGGTGGGACAGCCACAGGCGTACTCTGCCAGCTGGAACAATCATCACCTGGCCAGACTTCCAAACTGCCTTCCGTGCTCGCTTCATTCCTCAGGGAGTCATGGACCGAAAGAAGCGTGAGTTCCGCAACCTCACCCAAGGCAACAAAATTGTGGAAGCTTACCAGCGGGAGTTTCTTGACTTGTCCCGCTATGCTGAAGAAGACATTGCAACTGATGCACGCAGACAGGAGAAGTTCCGTGATGGCCTTCAAGCTGACATCAAGCTCGCACTTCTAGTGCATGACTTTGCTGATTTCGCCACTCTGGTGAACAAAGCCATCAATGTCGAAACTGGTCTGCAGGAATACCAGAGCTCTCACAGGCGCAGCCGTGACACGGGCTCATCTTCAGGCCCGTCTTCGCAGAAGCGCAAGATATGGATCCCCAACAGCATGTACCAGCCGAATGCACCTGCCCCAAGGCAGTCCTATGCTGCACCTCGTCTGCCTACTGCTCCAACTACGCAGCCAAGACTTCCAGCTCCACCACCACAAGCTCCTGTTCCCACTCCCAATAATGGCCTCTGCTACAAGTGTGGTCAGCCAGGTCACCGTGCTAGGGATTGCAATCAGAACCAGAATCAACTGGCCCTCCCAGCAACTGGCCGTGGAAGCAACCAGCCTCGCAACAACAGTGCCAAGTCTTATGGTCGTGTTCATGCCAACCATGTTGATCTCAATGAAGTTCTAGACCAGCCTGCTACCGTGATGGGTACACTCCTCGTAAATTCAGTACCAGCATCTGTTTTATTTGATACAGGAGCATCACATTCATTCATATCAGCTGAGTTTGCATTCATGCATGGCATTAAATACGAAGAGATGAACACTGCGATTGTGGTACACACTCCTGCGGGCCAGTGTCAAACCTCTATGGTTAGTCACGATGTTCCCGTTGAAATTGAAGGGCTGGAATTCCTTGCCTCTCCCATCGTACTGAAGTCCTGTAGCATCGACCTCATTGTGGGAATGGATTGGTTGAAAGCACATACTGCTTCTATAGTTTGCGCCACTAAGGTCGTCCATCTGCTACACCCTTCTAACGAAATAATAGCTTACTAAGCTCATCTAGTTCAGAACGCCGAGGCACGACTTTATGCCTTGAACGCGTTGAACGCTGCACCACTCGAGGGCATTGAAAACATTCCCGTCGTTCGTGAATTCCAAGACGTCTTCCCAGAAGAACTTCCAGGGATTCCCCCTGCTAGAGCTGTCGAGTTCATCATCGACTTGAAACCCGGCACCACCCCTATAGCTAAACGACCCTATAAGATGCCGCCGCATGAACTCATCGAGCTTAAGGAGGAAATCGACAAATCTCTTGTCAAAGGTTTCATTCGCCCAAGTTGCTCTCCTTGGGGAGCACCTTCTCTCTTTGTTAAGAAGAAGGATGGGACAAACCGATTAGTCCAAGACTACCGTCCTATAAACCAAGCTACCATTCAGAATAAATACCCACTTCCTCGGATCAATGATCTTTATGATCAGCTGGCTGGCTCATCAGTGTTCTCCAAACTCGACTTGAGGTTGGGTTACCACCAGATCCGTGTTCGTGAAGAGGACATCCCAAAAACCGCCTTCGTGACTCGGTATGGATCATACGAGTACACCGTCATGTCATTCGGCTTAACGAATGCTCCAGCCACCTTCTCTCGTCTGATGAATTATATATTCATGGATTACCTCGACAAGTTCGTCGTGGTTTATTTGGACGATATCCTTGTATTTTCCAAGAACAAGGAGGAACATGCTGAACATCTTCGTCTTGTGCTGGAAAAACTTCGAGAGCATCAACTGTATGCTAAGTATTCCAAGTGTGAATTCTGGCTCCCGAAAGTAACCTATCTTGGGCATGTCATCTCCAAGAATGGTATTGCCGTCAACCCTGAACGAGTTCAGGCTATTCTCGATTGGACTCCTCCGAAGAATGTGAAGCAAGTCCGAAGTTTTCTCGGCCTCGCCAGCTATTGCCGTCGATTTGTCGAGAACTTCTCCAAGATTGCCAGACCTCTGACCAATTTGTTGCATAAGGGTGTCAAGTTCGACTGGACAGACAAGTGTCAGGAAAGTTTCCAGGCGCTCAAAGACAAGTTGACTTCTGCCCCCGTACTTGCTCCACCTGATACTAAGAAGGACTTCGTCATTTACTGCGACGCTTCCCGTCAAGGATTAGGCTGTGTCCTAATGCAGGAGCGCAGAGTGATTGCTTATGCCTCTCGTCAACTGCGCCCTCACGAAGAAAACAACCCAGTTCACGACCTCGAGCTTGCTGCTGTCATTCATGCACTGAAGCAGTGGCGACATTACCTTCTCGGTAATCGTTGCGAGATCTTCACTGACCATCAAAGTCTGAAGTATCTGTTTACTCAGCCAGATTTGAACCTACGCCAGCAAAGATGGATGGAGACTGTTGCAGACTTTGACGTGGGTATATCCTATACCCCCGGCAAGGCTAATGTAATGGCTGATGCCTTGAGCCACAAGTCTTACTGCAACCACCTCCAGGTTCACAAAGTTCAGCCCTCGCTTGCCGAAGAATTTAGAAGGCTGAACCTCCATATTGTTCCTCCGGGATCACTCGCTCCCCCTCACGAAGGTTTCCCCAAACGGAACCTCCATGTTGATTCCAAGGGTTCTCTCAATACCCTGGTTGCGAAACCAGATCTTGTGGACACCATCAAATGGATACAGAAATGTGACGATGAAGTCCTCAAGATTAAGCGTGACCTAAAAAAAGGAAAGCCCTCATTATTCACGATCGCCGACGATGGCGCCTTGTATTTCAAAGGCCGCCTAGTGGTACCATGTTCGAAGAAAAACCTGGATAAGACTAAAAGGGTTATGCAAGAAGCCCATGATACGCCTCTGTCCATCCATCCTGGTAGTACAAAGATGTACCAGGATATTCGTCAAAGATTCTGGTGGTCTAATATGAAGCAGGACATTGCTCGTTATGTTGCTGAGTGTGATGTCTGTCGCCGAATCAAAGCAGAGCATCAAAGGCCTGCTGGAACTCTGCAACCTATCTCTTTTCCTGAATGGAAATGGGACCATGTTGAGATGGACTTCGTCACTGGATTTCCCAAATCGCAGAAAGGTAATGATGCTATTCTTGTCGTCATTGACCAGCTTTCCAAAGTTGCCCATTTTCTGGCGGTCAAAGAGACAATCACTGCTAGTCAACTTGCTACTCTCTACATGGCCAGAATTGTTTCACTTCACGGTATCCCACTGGTTATCAGTTCAGACCGTGGCGGTTTATTCACTTCAAGGTTTTGGGCGAGTTTCCAAGAAGCTATGGGAAATCATCTGTCGTTCAGTACTGCATTTCATCCTCAGTCGCAAGGACAGGTTGAACGTGTCAACCAAGTTCTCGAAGACATGCTTCGAGCTTGTGTAATCTCATTCGGCAAGAAATGGGAGGAATCTCTTCCATATGCCGAGTTCTCTTATAATAATAGCTATCAAGCTAGTCTGAAGATGTCCCCCTTCGAAGTGCTATATGGACGAAAGTGTCGAACCCCTCTAAACTGGTCAAAAACGGGGGAACGTCCACTCTTCGGTCCGGATATTATCCAACAGGCCGAAGAACAAGTTCGCATTATTCGCGAGAATCTCAAGACTGCTCAGTCACGTCAGAAAAGTCAGTATGACCGTCATCACCAAGACATGGTCTATGAACCTGGCGAAAAGGCTTATCTTCGAATTACACCAATGAAGGGTGCTCACCGCTTCGGGATCAAGGGCAAGCTAGCTCCTCGCTTTATCGGTCCCTTCACTATCCTCGAAAGGCGTGGAAAGGTAGCATATCAACTGGAGCTTCCGCCGAACCTTTCTCAGGTTCACGATGTGTTCCATGTGTCACAACTCCGCCGTTGCTTCAAGGATCCAATCCGAGCGGTGGATCATGAAGTGCTCGAATTGCAACAGGACCTCTCTTATAAAGAGCATCCGGTCCGCATTCTTGACCAAGCTGAACGCCGCACACGTCAGAAGGCGATCAAATTCCTCAAAGTCCAGTGGTCGAATCACTCTGAAGACGAAGCCACTTGGGAACGCGAGGATCGCCTGCGTGATGAATACCCCGCGTTGTTTCCTTCTACCTCCTAAATCTCGGGATGAGATTTCTTGTAGTGGAGGAGTTTTGTAACGCCCGGGTAATTAAGCTACAGTAAGCCCACGTTAACGGTGCCACGTCACCCCGGTTACTGTTGTTAATATCGCGTTGGATCAAAACTTTTCAAAATTTAAAACAAAAATGTTCGGGGTGTGCAAATAAATGCCTAGGAATTTATGGTGTGGGATCCATGTTTTTATAAAAGACCTAAATACATAAAATGAATTGAAACAGAAAAGAAAATAAATAAAGAAAAGAAAATGCAAAGACAGAAAACAAACAAAAAAATATATAAAAGAACCCCCCCCCCCCACTGGGCCGGCTGGCCCAGCTGTTCGCCAGACCGGCCCAACTGGCCCAACCGGCCACCCCCCATTCCCTTATCCCCCCACCCAGTGAGACCTCGAACCCCCACCGACACCCCAATCCTCCCCCGAAATATCTCCCTCCACCCCCTCTCTCCCGATTGGATCGGGAGGGGGAACAAACCGCGCCGCCGCCGCCGCCGATCCCCGTCGCCCGGAGCTGCGTCGCCGCCCTCCACCTCGCCGAACCTTCCCACCGACCTGCATCCTCTTCGCCGCACCGTCCCCATCTCTCCACCTCGACCCCCGCTCCCCCAGTCCCTACAGACACCCGGTGAGGCCCCCGTCCTCTTCCTCCCCCTCGTCCCCGTCGACGCAGTCGTGCTCCTCCGCGTGCTCACCCGCAGTGCTCGCCTGCTGCCGCTTCCTCCCGCGTGCTCACGCCCGACCACACGCTCGCGGCCACCAGGCCCCGGCCGCGCCCGCTCAACCTCGCGCGCGCCCGTGCGCCCCGGCACAACCCCGCTGCAGCCCCGCGCTCGCTTGCTCGTGCGTGGCCTCGCCCGCGCCCTTGCCCGCCGGCTGGCCGCGCCCGCTCACGGAGCGCTCCCGTGTCCCAGCCGCCCTGCCCTGCTCCGCTCCCTCCTGTGCCGCTCCTCGCCTTGCCGCTCCAGCCGCGCGGCCCCGCAACGGCCCGCAGCGCCGCCGCCCCCTGCGCTCGCCTCCGCCTGCCGCGGCTGGCCGGCGAGCCTCGCCGAGGCCACGGCCTCACCCCGCCGCACTGGGCTACGGCCTCCGCCGGCGCCCCCTGTTGCCCCTTTCGGGTGCACGAGCGCCCGCGGCCGTTAGCGCCCGCTAACCACGCCTGTTACGGACCCCCAGGGGCCTATGACAAAGGGGGCCCACCCCACAGAACGTTTAAAAAAGAGAATTAATAATAAAAATAATTAAAATAATAATAATAATTAAATTAATTATTTAATTAAGGAAATAATTAAGTTAATTAATTATAATTAGATTAACCTAATCACTAATTAAGCTAATTAACTGTTAGTTAATTAAAACAGAGTATGACGAACGGGACCCACCTGTCAGGTTGACCAAGTCAACTACTGACGTCATGCTGACGTCATGATGACGTCAGCAGACACTATTCTGGATAATGTTGATTAAATTAATTAAATAAATCCTAAAAATGATTTAAATCTTTTAAAATTAATATAAAATAAACCGTAGCTCGGATGGAAAAACTTTGTACATGAAAGTTGCTCAGAACGACAAGACGAACCCGGATACGCAGCCCGTTCGTCCGCCACGCACCCCTAACATGTCAAACTCGCAACTTTCCCCCTCCGGCTCCTCTGCCCAAAAACACGAAACACCGGGGATACTTTCCCGGATGTTATCCCCCTTCACCGGTATCACCTACTACCGCGTTAGGGCACCTCTAACGTCGTTACTTGTCATGTCATGCATCACTATGCATATGCTTGCTTATATATTTATTGTTTCTCCCCCTCTTCTCTCGATAGACACCGAGACCGACGCCGCTGCTACCCAGTACGACTACGGTGTTGACGACCCCTCTCTCTTGCCAGAGCAACCAGGCAAGCCCCCCCCTTGATCACCAGATATCGCCTACTCTCCTCTATACTGCTTGCATTAGAGTAGTGTAGCATGTTACTGTTTTCGTTATTCCTATCCTGATGCATAGCCTGTCCTTGCTACTACTGTTGATACCTTTACCTGCAATTCTACTTACTTAGTATAGGATGCTAGTATTTCCATCTGTGGCCCTACATTCTTGTCCGTCTGTTGTGCTATACTATCGGGCCGTGATCACTCGGGAGGTGATCACGGGTATATACTATATACTTTATACAGGATACATGTGGTGACTAAAGATGGGTCGGCTTGAGGAGCACCCGCGAGTGGATCTTTGAGGCGGAGCGACAGGGCAGGTTCAGACCACCTAGGAGAGAGGTGGGCCTGGCCCTGGTCAGCGTTCGCGGATACTTAACACGCTTAACGAGATCTGGGTATTTGATCTGAGTCTGGCCATTTGGTCTATACGCACTAACCATCTACGCGGGAGTAGTTATGGGTATCCCGGCGTCGTGGTATCAGCCGAAGCCTTCGTGACGTCAGCGACTGAGTGGCGCGCGCCGGATTGGAACGTAAGCCTGCTCTTGTATTAAGGGGGCTAGTTCTACTTCCGGCCGCGTTCGCAACATGCAGGTGTGCTAAGGGCGATGGGCCCAGACCCCTGGGCGCTTAGGTTTAGACCGGCGTGCTGACCTCTCTGTTGGTCTAGGTGGGGCTGCGACGTGTTGATCTTCCGAGGCTGGGCATGACCCAGGAAAGTGTGTCCGGCCAAATGGGATCGAGCATGTTGGGGTATGTGGTGCACCCCTGCAGGGAAGTTAATCTATTCGAATAGCCGTGATCTTCGGTAACAGGACGACTTGGAGTTGTACCTTGACCTTATGACAACTAGAACTGGATACTTAATAAAACACACCTTTCCAAGTGCCAGATACAACCGGTGATCGCTCTCTCACAGGGCGACGAGGGGAGGATCAGCGGTTAGGGTTATGCTATGCGATGCTACTTGGAGGACTTCAGTCTACTCTCTTCTACATGCTGCAAGATGGAGGTTTCCAGAAGCATAGTCTTCGAAAGGATTAGTTATCCCCCCTCTTATTCTGGCATTCTGCAGTTCAGTCCACCTATGATACCCTTATTCCATTTGATACCCATGCATATGTAGTGTAGCTCCTTGCTTGCGAGTACTTTGGATGAGTACTCACGGTTGCTTTCTCCCTCTTTTCCCCTATCCCTTCTACCTGGTTGTCGCAACCAGATGTTGGAGCCCAGGAGCCAGACGCCACCGTCGACGACGACTCCTACTACACCGGAGGTGCCTACTACTACGTGCTGCCCGCTGACGACGACCAGGAGTAGTTAGGAGGATCCCAGGCAGGAGGCCTGCACCTCTTTCGATCTGTATCCCGGTTTGTGCTTGCCTTCTTAAGGCAAACTTGTTTAACTTATGTCTGCACTCAGATATTGTTGCTTCCGCTGACTCGTCTATGATCGAGCTCTTGTATTCGAGCCCTCGAGGCCCCTGGCTTGTAATATGATGCTTGTATGACTTATTTTATTTGTAGAGTTGTGTTTTGATATCTACCCGTGAGTCCTTGATCTTGATCGTACACATTTGCGTGCATGATTAGTGTACGGTCAAATCGGGGGCGTCGCACCGTCGGTGGCGGAGCTCCTGGGCACGTCAGAGAGGCGAGGGGGAGGCGGTGGCCGCGGTGGTGCACGTCGGCGGCGGCGGGCGCGTTCCGGTGGTGCAAGGGGGAGAGAGCTAGAGGAGAGGGAGAGAGCTCCAGAGTGAGGGAGAGGCAGAGGGGGTCGAGGCCGTTCCCGTGGCGCGGAGACAGGGCGAGGGGGAAGCAGGAGGTGGAGCTCTGGCGTGCGCGCGTCGACACGCCTCTGCCTACTGGCAGAGGTTGAAGACGGTGGGGCTCCTGGTGGGCTGGCCAACAGTGCCAGGCCAGTGGGCTGGGCTGGCCACTTGGGCCGCCAGGTGAGCGCCAGGTAAGCCGTATCTCTCTCCTCTGTCTTTTATTTCTATTTTCTGACATTTGTTTCTGATTTAGTAAAATACTAAATCAATTTTAAACTTGATGAAAATAATTGTGTCAACTAAGTGGACTTATACAAAGCCACACAACAATTTTCAGAATTATTAAACATATATTTATTCATATAATAAATATAAATCCAATTAAAATATTTATTGAATTAATTCCAAATGCCCAAAAGAAATATTTCCGAGACTCCAAAAATATTGGTTTGAGTTTTACCTCTTGCTAATATTTTTATAGCTTGACAGGAACATTTTCTTGGGTTTATTTGAAACAATTTTTAATGTTGATCATTTTTGTAAAAGACTTCTGAGGCTTTCCACTTTCCCCAATTCAACTTTCATAAATATATACATGATGCATGAATGCTTGTGCAACTAGTTACAACCAATTCTAGGGCTGTGACAACTCACCCCCACTAAACAAGAATCTCATCCCGAGATTCAAGACGTGAGGTAAGAAGACAGAGGGGCACAAGACCAACACAATCTCCACGATCCAGGTTGCACCTCATAAGGTTGTTGATTCGTTGCATACGTTGATCTTGACATCCTCGCTTTTGAGATCTTCATCCACGCGATGACGACGGAAAGAAACTCTACTAGGATTGATCTTCTCGAAGATCGAGCTATACAAGATCAACTCGCGGAATGAGAGGTTGAAACATCTCGAGCTGAGACACAAAACACATCGAGAGGGATGGAAGAACAAACGACGAGGTTTGATTTGGTGGGCAACAATTCCACGCTAGAGAGATGGTGGATGGTGTCAAGGTGGCGAGGAAATAATTGCCATGATCCCATAACGGGGCACCTTGGGGGAGGTGACTTGTAGATTTATTCCCCTAAATGGCAAAAAGAATTACTTTTGATATCTAGATCATTGAAACTCTTTATACCAGCCTAAGGCAATCACAATCGATCGTTTGGCGAAGTTCAAAGGAATGGCATATCCGAATTCGAATGGGTGATGTGGACTACCTTGTTGAAGACAACGCGATGGATGATTTTGCTTATCATCGTAAATGGATGGGACCCATGATAGGAACACTTTTGAAAATGATCCTAAACAACAATTACTGAGAGGGCAGCTCATGGAAATTGGCACAATGACGGTGCAAGCTGGGAACAAAATGTAAATGTTGGGAGTGTTCCAACCATCATATCTGCCTGAGATTCAGATCTGGTTACAAACAGGATACTTCAGACTCACGTGTCTGAAAAGGAGAGTTGCAACACAAAGCGGCAAGATGACGTTGCAAGATTCTTAGGAATGAACTATGATAGTAAGCTCCAAAACATGAGCGGGTTCTACTACACACATGTAAGCACGCTGTCCCAGACAAGCATGACCACGTAGTAGTCTTATGATAAAACACTACCGATTTTAGGTGGGGAGCCATCATTGAGGATATCAAAGTCCTTGCATAAGGCATGCTCTTAAGAAGGAACTTCTTCTCCTTGAACAAGTCATTCAGTGGCTTGGTGTGCTAGGGAACACATATACAATGGAGGTAGCGAGCCTGTCAAACCATAGCATACTTCGCACATGCATGACTGACTTGGGACGGTACCAGAGGAAACAAAAACAATCTTTCTCGAACTCACGGCGGCAACTTGCACCAAATGCACATGAATCAGAGAAAGTCGCTTCTTTCATCCAACATATGCTTCATGAACGGGACATGAAGATAATGCTTTTAGAAATTTCCAACACTAGCGGGATGTTCAACACGAATCATGGAGGAGATAATAATGTTGTTGATGAGCTCAACAACAATTCATCCAGGTTTCCATATAAGTGGAATTCCGCAATTATGTGAACAAGGTGATAGCATTGGTCAGACCCAAAATATATAATGGTGTATGATCGAAGAAACAACCACGAGTAAGACAACATTACGAATATCGTTGGTTCTAATTTGATTTGAGGATAGCTCATACTCGAATCAAAGATTGGATAAGATGATAGGTCCATTAACTGATCACGAGGGTCAATCGATGAAAATGTCATCTTTCTTCATCACAGATACAAGATATCCCTTAAAATGAACTAAGTCGGACAAGCTTTTATCTTCCAACTCTCCAAGTTGTTGTTTAGCTTAACCAACTAGCTCAGGGGTATCCAACACAGATTCTTGGAGAAAGGGGTGGTTTATAAGAAACCAACTTGATCACGAACTCAACATAGCGGTCAGGTGACAACCTGGTAACACTTCCGAGAAGATATCCGGAAAATCACGAACCACTGATATGTTACTAAGCTCGAGAACAATCTTGCTTTTCAGAGCAAGACGATATGATCAAATAAGCAAGGGTTGACACTATCCTAACTCATTGATCGAAAAGTGCACCGGAAATAATCAACACGCTAAGGACTAGGTAGCACGATAAACCTTAGGGTGATGATTCAATAATCAACACGCTAAGGATAAGATTATTGTCCATTATCTACCAAGCAACAGGGTTGCTAGGAGTATTGATTTCACACATCATAATTTGCTTGTCGGTATTCCGGATATAACAACACGGGACCGAGGAATGAATAATGATGGCGAGAAGTATCACTGTATCAAGAGTTCATAGGAGGTTGTGCAATTCCTATGATATTCCTGGCATAAAGAGGGCAATACTTCAGGGTAGAACAGAATCAAAAGCTGGATTGGCACTTTGATCTGCGGAATACAACTGCTTTGACCCAATCCTAGATATGGATGAGGTACTGGAGTTTGTTTCTCCTAGTCATTCCGGAATAGAATGGCTTGACGGATCACATAAATAATAGGCATCGATAAGACCAATGCACAACTACTCTTGACCAACAATGGATGGACGAGGGTTAGAATACAACTAAAGAGGGACAACTCAAAGGAACATATAATTTTCTGAGTTATGGATGCATGGGTTAGCATGTTATTTCTTCCGGATAACCCATGCAGAAATGTTGAACTGGCAGAGTCACAATATAGAATGGAGAACTCATCGAGAGCACTCCTGTTGTGATCTTTTGGTTCAAGAGAACTGCTGCATATTGGTTCATGGTATTGGAAGAATGTTGTACCACGGACCTCGAGGACTATCGCAAAGGTTACTAATATCCTAAAGGAACTAGCAAACACTATCAACATGAGGTAAGTAGAGTGAATCTCAGGTTCGAGAACCCATGAATAGAATACCTACTACTACATGGCATCACGGGATGCTTTCGAGAATAATGGCCAGAATCACACACTGGGGATACAAAACATGGCTAGATCACTAGGTGATTCCCTGAAACACCTAGGGTCGTAATAATAGCTCCAACATATAAAACGGGAAGAAGGAATTTACAATTGCATCAGATTGTTTTAGAAACCTGGGATGACTCGGACAGCATAACGGCTGTAAATGCTCAAAAATATTTGAGACATCCTGCAAAATTGTGGCATAACCACTCAACAACATCATATCAGGGTTCTGAGGCCATTTAACAACACACTCGAGTAGTAGAAACTGAACTGAGGCTTGAGACCAACAATCCTACGAATCTATGGATTGGTAACACGTGATCCTGATAGAAAGATGAGAAGCCTAGTTCTTAATCCCCGTAGAAGAGAAGAGGGTGACTCAGATCAGAAGGGCATAAGGTAAAGGAGTAAAAAGAGCCTTACGTTCCCTTCCACAATCAATTCCCGTATATAACTAAAGCATTTCTAGACTCAACTTCGACCAGTTTGGCTTGGTAATCCTATAGGCAGTCAGGCTCTGATACCAAAGCTGTCAGGACCCCGATTCTAAGTCACATCGATCTAGCCTGTAACACCTCATATCACTTTGCGGCCTCACGCACGGCAATCCCACGGGCGTCGCCTTACCATGGCCCGAGACCATTTGCGCCTTTTGGCTCACGTATATGATAGTGTCGCTTGCATCCATATGACAGAGAACCCGGGCTGACATGACTAGTCGTGAGCCCAAAGTGGCACTAACTTACGGGGACAGGCATACGTGAAACAACATCGAACATGTCGGCCATCAGCGTGTGAATCCGGGCTGTAGCAACTGGGCTAACAGGACTCCAGGAATCCGGGCTGTAGCAGGCTAGCAGGACTCCGGAAGTCACCGCGTGACATTTCCCCGAAGGGACAGACACAGGAACAAAGTGAATCACATGCCGGCCAGTCTAAGTGTTCCGGAGCAGTAGTACTGGGCTAGCAGGACTCCAGTAAACCGGGCTGTAGCAGACTACCAAAGCTCAGTGCAAGCACCAGACTACATTTCCCCATAAGAGAGGCTACCAAGGATAAACAACTAGGTTGTCGGATCCCACACATACCAAGCATTTCAATCATACACACAATATGCTCGATATGTGCAAATACAACATGGCATCACAACACACTCTACGACTCAGAGTATTTATTCATTAGGCTCCGAGGAGCGAGATATTACAAACATGGGTCTCATGACCCAACAATCATAGCATACAAATCAAAGCACATGCGGAAGCTTAACATGTCTGAGTACAAACATCTACAAATGAAAAATGCTGAGAAGCCTGACTATCTACCAGATCCTGCCGAGGGCACAAGATCGTAGCTGAGGTAGCAAGCTAAACGTCGAAGTCCACACAGAACTACTAGCGAGACTGACGTCTCTCTGCAAAACATAAATTAAGCAAACGCGAGTACAAATGTACTCAACAAGACTTACATCAGAACTAACTACATATGCATCGGTATCAACAAGGGGGGTGGTGGAGTTTAACTGCAGCAAGCCAACTTTGACTCAGTGGCTAACCTGAACTACGACTGCAAGCAACTCTTTTGTGGTGGCGCACACGAGTCCACATATTCACCATTCAATACACCACTATGGATCCGCTCTCGTCTCCCTACGAGAAGGCCATCCGTAGCACTCACACTTATCTTGCGAGTTTTAGAGTATCCACTTCAAGTTATCTATGAACTATACAGGCAACCAAGCAGTCCTTTACCGCGGACACGGCTATTCGAATAGATGATGTTAACCCTGCAGGGGTGTACTTCTTCACACACGCTCTCACCACTTACCGTCATTTACATGACATGTACTCGGCAACCTTCAAGCGGAAGCCCAACGAGGGTGTCGGCCACGGCCTACCAAAACACTCAAGTCTCTAGTCCAGGTTTATCGCCTATCCACGTTCCATCCGCAGGGAGTCCGGCCGAGGTTTCCACATACGGCCCCGAACGATGTGAACAGGGTTCCTGAGACACCAAACGGGTGACTTGGTGCAACGTTCCATGGTGTATCTACCGCATCATAGCCCACCCCTAAGGTCAGTGCTATGCACGGCCGCCAACACATAACCTACAAACACCAGAAACTAGTTGCAACTCCTGGACAGAGTACTAGGGTGATTAAGAAGCCGAGAGGGTCCATTGGTTTCGGGCCCAATGTATGGTAGTAACTGATTCTTGAAACACACATACAGATCTCAGTTCTTAAGGACGACCTCAATGAAACAACCCACCATGTACTCCTACATGGCCTCTCATCGATACCTTTACCAAATCATGTTCAACACACTTAGCTCACACACAGAAGGACATGTTCACAACTTTTCAATTCATCCCCGATGAATCAGACCTGACACAACTCTAAGCAATAGCATGCATGATAAGCAAACATGAATGAGTAGGCACATCAGGGCTCAAAAAACTCCTACTCATGCTAGTGGGTTTCATCTATTTACTGTGGCAATGACAGGTCATGCAGAGGAAAGGGGTTCAACTACCGCAGCATGTAACAGTTGAATCGTTGTTCTCCTAATGCAGTAAAAGAGAGCAGGAGCGAGAGAGTGGGATTGTATCGGAATGAACAAGGGGTTTTTGCTTGCCTGGCACTTCTGAAGATAGTATAACTCTTCATCGGTGTCATCGAACTCATCGTCGGAACCACATCTATCGAGAGGGGACAAATACCAGCAACAGAGAAAGAAACACAATCAATGCAATGCACAAAATGATGCATGATCATGACATGGTAAAATGAGTGTGTTGGGCTAATGCAACTACAAACAGATGGGTTTGAGCTATTTTGAACCAAAGATTCAAAGTTCAAACTCATTTGTGATCTTAAATAGTGCTTTATCATGTTTTTCACTAAACAACAAGTTAACTTGTTTAAACATGCATGAAACTAGTACAGATGGATAGATTGGATTTTTCTGATCATTTTTCATATATAATTTGTTTGATTTGGAGCTGTGGTTGATTTCCTATGATTTTTAGATGTTTTGACTATTTTCTGGAATTTCCTATATAAGAATAAATCCAGAAAAGGATTTACTGCGTCAGCCTGGCGTCAGTGTGATGTCAGCGGTCAACTGAGACGGTCCAGGTCAACCCTGACCTGTGGGTTCCGTCTGTCAGTGTCAATGAAACTAACTAAGTTTAGTTAGCGTTAAACTAATACTAACCTAGTTTAGTTAGTGGCCTGGGGCCCACACGTCAGTGAGTCGGGGGGAAGTCAAACCCCGATCAAGCAGGGTCAAACCCACCAGACCCGGTCAATGGCTCGTTGCTGGCGACGATAGAGATGGCGGAGGGCTTCAGAAATGTTGTTCCGGTGACCAAAAGAGCGGCGGAGGAGCTCTATGCGTAGCTGGAGATCTCGCGCATCTAACGGTGTAAGAAGCAGCAGCTGGGTTGGTCCGAAATGACGGCGATGTCGAGCTTTGCCGCGGCCGGAGTTTGGCCGTGCTCGAGCTCCTAGCTAGGGTGTTCGGGAGGAGGATCTGGGGGTGGCTACGGGCGCGCGAAGACACGCTAAGCACGGTGGTGTGCTCAGCTTCGAGCGACAGTGGCTCTAGCCACGACGGTGACGAGGCACGGCGGCGACGGGCTGCGGCCGCGGTGGGCAGGGGGGCTAGAGGAGGAATTCGACGGCAGGGAGAGAAGGGTTGGGAGCAGGAGCTCACAGCAATGTCGAAGAGGGGGTCAGCGAGCTCGGGGAGGTCCTGGCGGCGCTGAATCGACCGGAGACGGGCTCGGGTGCCCGAGGTTGAAGACGAAGGCAAAGATGACGTTCGGCGGTGTTTGGCGTCGCGTGAGTTGACAGAGAGGCGTAGGCGTCGGTGGCGGAGCTCCTGGGCACGTCGGAGAGGCGAGGGGGAGGCGGTGGCCGCGGTGGTGCACGTCGGCGACGGCGGGCGCGTTCAGGTGGTGCGAGGGGGAGAGAGCTAGAGGAGAGGGAGAGAGCTCCAGAGTGAGGGAGAGGCAGAGGGGGTCGAGGTCATTCCCGTGGCACGGAGACAGGGCGAGGGGGAAGCAGGAGGTGGATCTCGGGCGCGCGTGCCTCGACACGCCTCTGCTTACTGGCAGAGGTTCAAGACGGTGGGGCTCATGGTGGGCTGGCCAACAGTGCCAGGCCAGTGGGCTGGGCTGGCCACTTGGGCCGCCAGGTGAGCGCCAGGTAAGCCGTATCACTCTCCTCTTTGTTCTATTTCTAGTTTCTATTTTATGACATTTGTTTTTTAGTAAAATACTAAATCAATTTTAAACTTCATGAAAATAATTGTGTCAACTAAGTGGACTTATACAAAGCCACACAACAATTTTCAGAATTATTGAACATATATTTATACATATAATAAATATAAATCCAATTCAAATGGTTATTGAATTAATTCCAAATGCCAAAAATAAATATTTCTGAGACTCCAAAAATATTGGTTTGAGTTTTACCTCTTGCCAATATTTTTATAGCTTGACAGGAACATTTTCTTGGGTTTATTTGAAACAATTTTAAATGTTGATCATTTTTGTAAAAGACTTCTGAGGCTTTCCACTTTCCCCAATTCAACTTTCATAAATATATACATGATGCATGAATGCTTGTGCAACTAGTTACAACCAATTCTAGGGCTGTGACAATAACCCACAAGTACAGGGGATCACAATAGTTTTCGAAAAGTAAGAGTGTCGAACCCAACGAGGAGCTAAAGGCAGAACAAATATTCCCTCAAGTTCTATCGACCACCGATACAACTCTACGCACGCTTGATGTTCGCTTTACCTAGAACAAGTATGAAACTAGAAGTACTTTGTAGATGTTGTTGGATAGGCTTGCAAGATAATAAAGATTACGCAAATAAAAAGTAGGGGCTGTTTAGATAAAGACACAACTAAATTAGTTTTATTAGAGAGCTTGTTGTTACGAGAAAGTTATTTGTTCCTTAGGCAATCGATAACTAGACCAGTAATCATTATTGCAATTTTATTTGAGGGAGAGGCATAAGCTAACATACTTTCTCTACTTGGATCATATGCACTTATGATTGGAACTCTAGCAAGCATCCGCAACTACTAAAGATCATTAAGGTAAAACCCAACCATAGCGTTAAAGCATCAAGTCCTCTTTATCCCATACGCAACAACCCCCTTACTTGGGTTTGTGTTTCAGTCACTCACGCAACCCACTATAAGAGAATCATTGAGGGAGTCCTAGATTAGGGGGTCTCCGGACAGCCGGACTATGTCCTTTGATCGGACTGTTGGACTATGAAGATACAAGATTGAAGACTTCGTCCCGTGTCCGGATGGGACTCTACTTGGCGTGGAAGGCAAGCTAGGCAATACGGATATGGATATCTCCTCCTTTGTAATGGACCTTGTGTAACCCTAACCCTCTCAGGTGTCTATATAAACCGAAGGGTTTTAGTCTGTAGGACAACAATCACAACATACAATACCATAGGCTAGCTTCTAGGGTTTAGCCTCACTGATCTCGTGGTAGATCTACTCTTGTACTACCCATATCATCAATATCAATCAAGCAGGACGTAGGGTTTTACCTCCATCAAGAGGGCCTGAACCTGGGTAAAACATTGTGTCCCCTGCCTCCTGTTACCATCCGGCCTAGACGCACAGTTCGGGACCCCCTACCCGCGATCCGCCGGTTTTGACACCGACATTGGTGCTTTCATTCAGAGTTCCTCTGTGTCGTCGCCGTTAGGCTCGATGGCTCCTACTATCATCGATAGCGATGCGGTCCAGGGTGAGACTTTTCTCCCCGGATAGATCTTCGTATTCGGCGACTTTGCACTGCGGGCTAATTCGCTTGGCCATCTAGAGCAGATTGAAAGCTACGCCCCTGGCCATCAGGTCAGATTTGGAAGTTTGAACTACACGGCCAATATCCGCGGAGACTTGATCTTCGACGGATTCGAGCCACAGCCGGGCGCGCCGCACTGTCACGATGGGTATGACCTAGCTCTGCCGCCGAATAGTACCCCAGAGGCCGCGCCCGCATCAGCTCCGACCCTTAGCTCGGAGCCAACTGCGCCAATCATGGACGGGTGGTTAGACACCGCCTCAGGGGCTACAGTCTCAGCGGCGATTGAGCCGAACACCAGCCTAACCCTCTGCGCAGCCCATGACTCCAAGGTGCCGGACTCTTTTCCGAACTCCGAACCATCCGCGCCCTTGCCAATCGAATCCGATTGGGCGCCGATCATGGAATTCACCACCGCGGATATCTTTCAGCACTCGCCCTTCGGCGACATTCTGAATTCACTAAGGTCTCTCTCTGTCAGGAGAGCCCTGGCCGGACTATGGCCAACAAGATTGGGATGCGGACGACGAAGAAATTCGACGCCCACCCACCACCCACTTCGTAGCCACTGTCGATGATTTAACCGACATGCTCGACTTCGACTCCGAAGACATCGACGGTATGGACGACGATGTAGGAGACGAACATGAACCAGCGCCTATAGGGCACTAGAAAGCCACCTCGTTATATGGCATATACATGGTGGGTACACCCGACGAAGGCAATGGCGACGAGATAGCGGAGGATGACCCCTCCAAGAAGCAATCCAAGCGCTGACGTCAGCGGCGCCGCTCTAAGTCCCGCCAAAGAAAAAGTGGTGATACCGGCACAGGAGATAATAACACTCCGGATAGTGCCGAAGACAACAACAATCCCCTCCAGCAAGATTTAGAGCAGGAGGATGAAGGAGCCAGCTCTCCTGAGAGAGCGGCAGATGGAGAAGAGGAGGATGACAATTACATGCCCCCCTCCGAAGATGAGGCAAGCCTCGGTGACGGTGAATTCGCCGTACCAGAGGATCCCGTCGAACAAGAGCGCTTCAAGCGCCGGCTTATGGCCATGGCAAATAGCCTGAAGAAAAAGCAGCAGCAGCTTCAAGCTGATCAAGATCTGCTAGCTGACAGATGGACTGAAGTCCTCGCGGCCGAGGAATATAAACTCGAGCGCCCCTCCAAGAATTACCCAAAGTGCAGGTTACTACCCCGACTAGAGGAAGAAGCGTATGATACGGCTGATCGGCCACCTCGTGGCCGCGATAGAGAGGCATTCTAGCCAAAAGCTCAGCCTCCACCCCGATGCCATTCAAATAAAAAGGCATGGGGAGATACGCCAGACCTGCGAGACATATTGGAGGACAAAGAAAAGCATGCAAGATCGATCTACGGATCACGACGGCGCACCACTCTGCGAGACAATAAACGTCACGCCGGATACAGTAAAAGCAAATCCGGCCGGGCCGAACACAGTGGGCAAGACCCATTCAAGCTGCGTCGCGATATAGCCCAATACAGAGGCGCCGCACACCCCTTATGCTTCACAGACGAAGTAATGGAACATCAATTCCCAGAAGGTTTCAAACCTGTAAATATTGAATCATACGACGGCACAACAGATCCCGCAGTATGGATCGAGGATTTCCTCCTCCACATCCACATGGCCCACGGTGATGACTTACACGCCATCAAATACCTCCCACTAAAGCTCAAAGGACCAGCGCGGCATTGGCTTAACAGCTTGCCAGCGGACTCCATTAGCTGTTGGGAAGATCTGGAAGCCGCATTCCTCGACAACTTTCAGGGCACTTATGTGCGACCACCAGGCGCCGATGACTTGAGCCACATAATTCAGCAGCCAGAAGAGTCGGCCAGGCAATTCTGGACTCGATTCCTTACAAAGAAAAATCAAATCGTCGACTGTCCGGATGCGGAGGCCTTAGTGGCTTTCAAACACACCATCCGAGACGAGTGGCTAGCCCGGCACCTTGGTCAGGAAAAGCCGAAATCTATGGCAGCTCTCACGACGCTCATGACCCGCTTTTGTGCGGGAGAAGACAGATGGCTGGCTCGCAGTAATAACATATCAAAGAACCATGGTACCTCAGATACCAAGGACGACAATAGCAGGTCACGTCGCAACAAACATAAGCGCCGCATTAACAGTGAAAATACTGAGGATACAACAGTCAATGCCGGATTCAAAGGCTCTAAACCCGATCAGCGGAAAAAGGCATTCAAACAAAGTACGCCGGGTCCGTCCAGCTTGGACCATATACTTGATCACTCGTGTCAAATACACGGCACCCCAGACAAGCCAGCCAATCACACCAACAGGGATTGTTGGGTGTTCAAGCAGGCCGGCAAGTTAATTACCGAAAACAAGGACAAGGGGCCGCATAGCGATGACGAGGAGGAGCCCCGGCAGCCGCACACCGGAGGGCAGAAGAGGTTTCCCCCGCAAGTGCGGACGGTGAACATGATATACGCGACCCACATCCCCAAGAGGGAGCGGAAGCGTGCGCTCAGGGACGTATATGCGTTGGAGCCAATTGCCCCAAAGTTCAACCCTTGGTCCTCCTGTCCGATCACCTTCGATCGCAGGGACCACCCCACTAGTATCCATCATGGCGGATTCGCCACACTGGTCCTATACCCAATCATTGGCGGATTTCACCTCACTCGATTCCTTATGGATGGCGGCAGCAGCCTGAACCTGCTTTATCAGGACACGGTGCACAAAATGGGTATAGACCCCTCAAGGATCAAACCCACAAAAACGACCTTTAAAGGTGTCATTCCAGGTGTGGAGGCCCATTGCACAGGCTCAATTACACTGGAAGTGGTCTTCGGATCCCCGGATAACTTCTCAAGCGAAGAGTTAATCTTCGATATAGCCCCGTTCCGCAGTGGTTATCACGCGCTGCTCGGGAAAACCGCATTTGCTAGATTCAATGCGGTACCGCATTATGCATACCTCAAGCTCAAGATGCCAGGACCTCGCGGAGTTATTACAGTAAATGGAAACACAGAGCGCTCCCTCCGAACAGAGGAGCACACCGCGGCCCTCGCAGCAGAAGCACAAAGCAGCCTCTCAAGGCAATCAACCAGTTCGGCGCTTCAAAGCCCGGACACCTTCAAGCGCGCTCGGAGCAATCGGCAAATAGACCACCTGGCGCGATCTGGGCTCGCGTAGCAATACGGCGGCTACCCCAATCCCAGCCCAACGGCTAAACTCATGCCGCGCGTACATAATTACGCATTAAAAATACCATGGGCACAGGTGGGGAGGGGGCACAACTGCGGCACGCCCCAAGACGCGGCTTAAACCGCACTAGGGGCTTCCCGTTTGGTTATTTTTTCCTTTTTTCAGGACCTTAATCTCTGGAAACACTGTCCGGCACCACTATTGCCGAACACATGATGCAGCAACCAAGGAGGCAGACAGCTACGTCATACCACGGAATTCCCAGGTTGATTACAGTAACAAGCGAAATATTCGATTTCATATCATTCCTCAGCTTGCCCTTGGAAGGGACATAGTCCTACTCTTTGCTTATCGCACTATCTGTATCACTCTACTTTAACGCAATTTTTTAATAAACAATGCATGACATTACGACTATTATTGCATTTTTGTTATATATATGTATATGTGTTCATTAATGACGCCTTGCAACCGTACACCTTGGTACGGCTAATACAACAGGGGCTTACGTACCTCACAATACGGTGTGACAAGTCCGAACACTTTCACAAGTGCGGCACCCCGAACTTATAGCATTATATGCATCAGCTCCGAATCATGTCTTTGGTCAAATGTTGGGTTTGCCCGGCTCCTATGTTTTGGTACCTTACGTTCCGCTCTATCGGCAAAGGTAGCGCTAGGAGAACTACTGCGATTGTGCCCCGGTTCTGCTAGGTTCAGCACCTCAATAGAGAAAGCTAAAACTGACTGTCATGATAAGGCGAGAGACTGGTCGCTGTTCGGCGAGGTTTTTCGAGTCCCTAAAGACTTATGCCGCTTAGAGCGAGGGGCTGGCCCTGTCCGGCTTAAAGGCGTGTATCGCGCCCCAAATTCGGCCTTCCGAATACCAGGGGCTTCGCTAAAATTTAAAATTATAGAATTCTATGGCTAAGTGAGAGTGATAAAGCATTATTAGTCCAGTTGCCTTGTTCGCTGTGCTGAGCACCTCCCTCGAAGGACCCAAACATGGGAACAAGAGTGCTCAGGTTTATCCCGAACACCCCAGCACTCGTGGCATGGGGGTAGAAGCCGAGGACTAGCCATCTCTCAGATTGGATAAACAGCCAAACAGAAGGTAATATTTTAAATTCAAACAAGCATTGTATAGCGCATATGAAACAAGTTTTCATAAATACAGGATAAAACGAGCAAGTCTCATTCAAATATTACATCTTTTAAACACTCATCCGCGATGAGACGGGCACCCGGCAGAACACCCTCGTAGTACATCTCGGGGTGGCGGTGCTCCTTGCCCTCCGGCGGCCCCTCCTTGATCAGCTTCACGGCGTCTAGCTTGACCCACTGCAATTTCACACGGGCGAAAGCCCGGCGTGCACCTTCAATGCAGACAGATCGCTTGACGACCTCCAACCGCGGGCAGGCATCCACAAGCCGCCTCACCAGGCCGAAGAAGCTGTTCGGAAGGGCATCGCCAAGCCACAGCCGGACTATAAAGCTCTTCATGGCCCGATCGGCCGCCTTATGTAGCTCGACCATCCGCTTCAGCTGGTCGCTCGTTGGCACCGGGTGTTCGGCCTCAGCATACTGAGACCAGAGCAGCTTCTCCGTTGAGCTTCCATCCTCGGCCTGGTAAAATTGTGCGGCATCGGACACGCTGCGGGGAAAATCTGCGAATGCTCCTGGAGAGCTCCGGATTCGGGTAAGTAATCAGTAATTTACTTTTACATGCTTGCTTTGCATATAGAAAGCCTTACCCGCCGCTATCTTCTTCATCGCGTCGATCTCTTAGAGAGCATTTTGGGCTTCGGCCTTGGCACTTTTTGCGCTCTCGAGGGCCGCGGCAAGCTCAGACTCCCGTGTCTTTGAGTCAAGCTTCAATGCCTCATGCTTCGCCACGAGAGCTTGGAGCTCTTGCTGCGCCTCGCCCACCCGAGCCTCGTGCTTCTCTCGCTCGACGCGCTCCTTGGCCGCTTTATCTTCGGCCTTGGTCAGCGCTTGCTTCAGGGTCGCCACCTCGGTCGTGGCCCCTCGCAAATATACGATGATCCTGTCATTTTGCAATCGCATCTTCTTTTATATATACATATCTATAGACAGGGTATTATTTTCCCTTGTTCTCCTCGAGCTGCCTCTTGGCAAGGCCGAGCTCTTTCCTGGACCCCTCAAGGTCCTGCTTCAGTACGGCGACCTCCGCAGTCAGTGCGGCGGACGCCAGCAGCGAAGCCTGCATATGCATATTGACACACTTATATTAGACTCCTGCGATATTATTTGATCCTCTGTTCGGCTTTTCTTTGTGAACACCGAACAAAGCATCAGGGGCTACTGTATATGCGGTAATATTTCTACTACATTTCAAAACACTTACCTCAAAGCCTGTTAGAAGGCTGGCACAGGCTTCAGTCAACCCGCTCTTGGCGGACTGAACCTTCTGGACCACCGCACTCATAACAGTACGGTGCTCCTCGTCGATGGAAGAGCTGCGAAGCGCTTCCAGCAGATTGTCTGGCGCCTTTGGATGGACAGAGGTCACCGGCACAGGCATCTTGCCCCTCTTAGAAGGAGGCCGCCTGCCCGAGCCTGGAACCGTTGGAGGTTCCGGCGCGGTGTTCGGCTGAGGGCCGAACTCGAAGCTCTCAGGGGCCCCGTCCCCTCGGCTCCCGGAGTCCGGAAGGTCGCCTTGAGGCACCTCCAGGACTGTCTCCCCTTGGTCCGGTGCCTCTCGAGACAGCACCTCAGCGTCGTCGGCAGGATGAGGGGAGGTGGCGGTCGGGACTGGATCACTTGGCAGATCCGACGAGCCCAGGGAGCCGTCCGATGATACCTCGATATTGGCTCGTGGCGGCCTGCATAATTATGTTCGGCGTTAGGGAAAACAGTGCGACAAAGGAATTCCATGAGTTACTCTGGTATCCGAATACTTACGATCTCCCCAGGGGCTTGGCCCTGGGCAACCACTCGTCTTCGCCTTCATCGGCGGCGGTGGAACTGTCCGGAAGGAGAGTCCTTCCCTTCTTGGACCCTTTGGCCTCCCTAGTTGGGGCGGCCTTCCTTTTCTTGTCTCCCCCGCCTGGAAGGGGAGCATGTTCTTCTTCCTCCTCGTCTTTGGGGGAAGAGTGTGCCGCAGAGTTATCGGATGATGAGTCTGATAACACCTGGTGCCGGGAACGCTTTCGGGTTCCCTTGGCCTTCTTGGTCTTCTTCGGCACCGTGTAAGGAGCCGGAGCCAGCATCTCCGTCAGGAGAGCGCCCGTAGTGTCTTCGGGCAAAGGGGCCAGACAGTTAATCTGCCCCGACATCTCCACCCAGTCCTATCAAAGGCATGGAGATTAGACCCCGCGCATAATTAAGCTAGGGAAAATAAATGTCCTACGGGACGTATTGAACTCACCGAACGCGCTAGGCGCTTTGCGCTTAGTCCGCGGTCCTCGGCTAGAGAAGGGGAGACCTCGGTGCCCTTGAACAACACCTTCCAGACGTCCTTGCGCCTCGTATCGAAGAGCTCGCTCAAAGTCTGGTGCTGGGCCGGGTCGAACTCCCATAAGGTAAAATCCCGTTGTTGACACGGGAGGATCCGGCGGATGAGCATAACTTGGACTATGTTGACAAGCTTGAGCTTCTTGCTCGCCATGCTCCGGATACATTTCTGGAGTACATCCAGCTCCACCGATGAACCCCACGACAAGCCCTTCTCTTTCTAGGAAGTGAGCCATGTTGGGAATCCGGATCGAAACTCAGGGGCTGCCGCCCATTTGGCGTCGCGCGGCTCGGTGATGTAGAACCACGCTGATTGCCATCCCTTTATTGTCTCCACGAAGGAGCCTTCGAGCCATATGACGTTGGGCATCTTGCCCACCATGGCTCCGCCACATTCTGCTTGTTGGCCTCGTACTACCTTCGGCTTGATATTGAAGGTCTTTAACCACAGGCCGAAGTGGGGCCGGATGCGGAGGAAAGCCTCACACACAACGATGAACGCCGAAATGTTGAGGATGAAGTTCGGGGCCAGATCATGAAAGTCCAGCCCGTAGTAGAACATGAGACCATGGACGAATGGATGGAGGGGAAACCCTAGTCCGATGAGGAAGTGGTGAAGGAAAACTACCCTCTCGTGAGGTTCCGGGGTAGGGACGATCTGCCCCGCAGCGGGCAGCGATGCGCGATGTTCGCGGCTAAGTATTCGGCTCCGATCAGCTTCTTGATGTCTCCCTCCGTGACGGAGGAGACCATCCACCTGCCTCCCGCTCCGGACATGGTTGGAGAAGGTTGAGGTGGGAAGAGCGGACTTGGGCGCTAGAGTTCGAGTGTGCGAAAACGGATGAGCGAAGGAGGAAGAAGGCGTGGATAGAAAGGTGAATCCTTATCCCTTTATATGGGCGGACGAAGCTAAGCGTCCCCACTTGCCCGGTAAAACTCACTTATCCCCCAAGCTCCTTAATTGGTGGCACGGTTGGGTTACCCACGCCCGTATTGATGAGAATCCCGTAATAAGGGGACACGATCTCTGCTTTGACAAGACGTGTCAAAAAAACTGCCTCGCGTTATGTGCGGGGCTGGTTAAAGGAAACGGTTCGAATAATCACCAGGCCATGACATAACGTCATGCTGCCAAAACAAGCCAGCAAATTAGATCGGCGAAAATATTATTCTCTCTACGGTGGAATGTGGAACTTATTTTGCAGGGTCGGACACTATCCTCATATTCAAATTCTTTTGTGATCTATTCGGAGAAGGAACCCGCCTTGCAATGCCGAAGACAATACTGCACACCGGATTCATTGTCATTGAAGCCTGGTTCAGGGGCTACTGAGGGAGTCCTGGATTAGGGGGTCTCCGGACAACCGGACTATGTCCTTTGGCCGGACTATTGGACTATGAAGATACAAGATTGAAGACTTTGTCTCATGTCCGGATGGGACTCTACTTGGCGTGGAAGGCAAGCTAGGCAATACGGATATGGATATCTCCTCCTTTGTAACCGACCTTGTGTAACCCTAGCCCTCTCCGGTGTCTATATAAACCGAAGGGTTTTAGTCCGTAGGACAACAATCACAACATACAATCATACCATAGGCTAGCTTCTAGGGTTTAGCCTCTCTGGTCTCGTGGTAGATCTACTCTTGTACTACCCATATCATCAATATCAATCAAGCAGGACGTAGGGTTTTACCTCCATCAAGAGGGCCCGAACCTGGGTAAAACATTGTGTCCCCTGCCTCCTGTTACCATCCGGCCTAGACACACAGTTCGGGACCCCCTACCCGAGATCCGCCGGTTTTGACACCGACAATCATGAACGTATTGCAACACCCTACAGCGGGGACCCCTCACGCTTGCGCGACATGGAGAGCTGAAAGCACAAGTGCTCCCTAGGTGGTTTTGATAATTGATGACAACATATCTCTTGTTGGACTAACATTTCTATCTAGCATGTTTCAGATAAGTTCAACAATGGAGTGGCATGGACTAAAGGTTGTGGGAACTCCTTCAAGATGCTAAGGACAAAGGATTGGCTAAAGCTTCAAGCTCAAGACTCTTCATTTTACATTTTAGTGATCCAAGATCACATTGAGTCCATAGGAAAAGCCAATACTATCAAGGAGGGATGAGGTATTGCTTAATGAGCCTCTTGCTTCATGTGCTTAATGATATGCTCCAAAATCCTCAGCTACTTTCCCACTTCCACATATGACCTAAACCCAAAGCCAAACTCGGACCTACCGATTATTCCTATCCGGCGCCACCGAGTTTCACTTGTCATAAGCCACTGCCAAACCCTAGCAATTCGGTTCTATCGATAGGGATCTCGGTCTCACCGAGATGGGATTGCAAACTCTCTGTTTCCCTTTCGTAACTTTTCGGTCTCACCGAAAGAGCGAATCGGTCCCACCGAGATTGCAATGTAAACTCTTTGTTTTCCTTTTGTAACTTTTCGGTCTCACCGAAAGAGCAAATCGGTCCCACCGAGTTTGCCTGACCAACTCTCTGGTTAGCTTATTACCAAACTCGGTCTCACCGAGTTTGTGTAATCGGTCTCACCGAGATTACGTTATGCCCAAACCCTAACCATATCGGTCCTACCGAGTTGCATGTCAGTCCCACCAAAAATCTCTAACGGTCACTAGGTTTACCTTTTCGGTCCGACCGAGTTTGTTGATTTGGTCCCACCGAGATTGGAAAACTGTTTGTAACGGTTGGATTTTGTGTGGAGGCTATATATACCCCTCCACCTCCTCTTCATTCGTGGAGAGAGCCATCAGAACACATACACAATTCCAACTCATATGTTCTGAGAGAGAACCACCTACTCATGTGTTGAGACCAAGATATTCCATTCCTACCATATGAATCTTGATCTCTAGCCTTCCCCAAGTTGCTTTCCACTCAAATCTTCTTTCCACAAAATCCAAATCCTATGAGAGAGAGTTGAGTGTTGGGGAGACTATCATTTGAAGCACAAGAGCAAGGAGTTCATTACCTACACACCATTTGTTACTTCTTGGAGAGTGGTGTCTCCTAGATTGGCTAGGTGTCACTTGGGAGCCTCCGACAATATTGTGGAGTTGAACCAAGGAGTTTTTAAGGGCAAGGAGATCGCCTACTTCGGGAAGATCTACCGCTAGTGAGGCAAGTCCTTCGTGGGCGACAGCCATGGTGGGATAGACAAGGTTGCTTCTTCGTGGACCCTTCGTGGGTGGTTGCTTCTTCGTGGACCCTTCGTGGGTGGAGCCCTCCGTGGACTCGCGCAACCATTACCCTTCGTGGGTGGAGCCCTCCGTGGACTCGCGCAACCGTTACCCTTCGTGGGTTGAAGTCTCCATCAACGTGGATGTAGGATAGCACCACCTATCCGAACCACGGGAAAAACATCCGTGTCTCCAATTGCGTTTGAATTCTCCAAACCCTTCCCCTTACATTCTTGCAAGTTGCATGCTTTACATTCCGCTGCTCATATACTCTTTGCATGCTTGCTTGATATGTATTGTGTATGTTGAAATTGTGCCTAAAACTCCACTCAAACCAAAAAGGCCTAAAAATTGTAACTTTAGCACTAAGTGTCTAATCACCCCCCTCTAGACACATCTACTTCTAGATCCTACAAGTGGTATCAGAGCTTTGGTCTCCATTGCCTTGGTTCAATCACCATTGGAGGAAGATGGATATGTCTACCTTAGGGAGTCTTACACATAGAGTGCCTATTCTTGATGGAGAGTATTTTCATGAGTGGAAAAATGAGATGCTTGTAATTTTCAATCAATATCATTTGAACAAGTATATTGCTAGCCCTTGTGCACCTCATATTGATCCTTTGCATCCTAACCTAGATGAAGATATTGACATGATTCGCAATCTTAGAACTATTGAGCTCATCATTAGAGGATTGCCCAAAAATTTGATTGCTAGTTTGCCTACTCTTAATTGTGCCTATACTATATGGAAATTTCTTGAGGAACGATTTCCCGATCATTTCTTGAAAACTTTGGATGAAATTCTCCATAAATCTATTGCCTTGAGTAAGATGAACTCTAGTGATCCTAGTTTTGGTAATTGTCTATTTGAACTTACCAATCTTAAGCATGCTAAAGGAGATGTTGGAATCATTAGTGATATCATATTCGAAGCTATAAGAATTCATAAAAGTGACCACTTTGATGATCATTTATCTAATGAATTACCCTCTCTAGGAAATGATGAGTCACAAGATCATGATGAACATGGATACTATGATGATGATGATGATAGTGACTTCGATCTTGATGATGAAATGAGACATTTTGGTCTTATGGCAAATCTTCGGGGATATGAATCAGGAGGAAAGGAATGGGTTCTTGATAGTGGATGTACTGATCATATGACCGGAGATGAAGAGATGTTTCGTGAGCTTGCTGAAAATGACGGCCCTCGAAAATATGTCACCTTTGGTGATAATTCAAAGGGTAAAGTGGTTGGCCTTGGTAAGGTGGCCATCTCACATGATAGTTCCATTCAAAATGTCATGCTCATTGAATCTCT
The DNA here is from genome assembly GCF_003073215.2 of Triticum urartu. Taxonomy (NCBI): domain Eukaryota; kingdom Viridiplantae; phylum Streptophyta; class Magnoliopsida; order Poales; family Poaceae; genus Triticum; species Triticum urartu. The sequence continues at coordinate 452,392,819 of NC_053022.1, forward strand.
CGGCTACAACTTACTTTCAGTATCTAGACTTGCTAATTTCGGTTTGAATGTCCTATTTACTGAGGTAGATTGCCAAGTATTTCGTCGAGACAATCATAAAATGGTCTTTACCGGTATGCGTAGAGGTGATCTTTACATTGTCGATTTCTCTAAAAAGGCACAACCTAAAACTTGCTTTGTTGCTAAATCCTCAAAAGGTTGGTTGTGGCATAGACGACTAGGTCACGTTGGCATGAGAAACCTTGACAAGCTTATTAAAGGAAATCATATCCTTGGAGTTAGCGATGTCATATTTGATAAGGATAGACTTTGCAGTGCTTGTCAAGCAGGTAAACAGGTTGGAGGAAGGCATCCCGTGAGGAACATCATGACCACAAGAAGGCCACTCGAGCTACTTCATATGGATCTTTTTGGTCCCAACGCCTACAAGAGTCTCGGTGGAAATTCGTTTGGTCTAGTTATAGTTGATGATTTTTCAAGATTTACGTGGGTGTTCTTTCTTAATGACAAGTCGCAGGTCCAAAAGATCTTCAGAAACTTCGCTAGGAAGGCCCAAAATCAGTTTGACGTGAAGATCAAGAAGGTTCGGAGTGACAACGGAACGAAGTTCAAGAACGCAAATGTGGACACATTTCTTGACGAAGAAGGGATTTCACACGAGTTCTCGGCTACGTACACACCTCAACAAAATGGAGTTGTTGAGAAGAAGAACCGGACGCTCATCGAAATGGCAAGAACGATGCTTGATGAATACAAGACGCCGAAGCACTTTTGGGCAGAAGCGGTTGAGACAGCTTGTCACGCAATAAATCGCTTATATCTTCACAAGCTACTCGGCAAGACGGCATACGAGCTTCTCACCGGTAACAAACCCCAAGTTGGATACTTTCGAGTATTCGTCTCAAAGTGCTACATTCTTGATAAGCATCGTCGTTCAAAGTTTGCTCCTAAATCTCATGAAGGTTTTCTACTTGGTTATGGCTCACACTTACCGTGTCTACAACAATTTCACCCGAAAGGTTGAAGAGACGGTAGATTTGAAGTTTGATGAATCTAATGGCTCGCAAGTAGAGCAATTGCCAATTTATGTAGGAGACAAAGACCCTTCAGAAGCAATCCAAGACTTGTCCATTGGCAAAATTCGTCCAACGGAGGTGAAGGAGAGTACTTCATCCGTCCAAGTGGAAGCTTCTACTTCACGACAAGGTGAACCAAGAATTGACACGGAAGCATCCACAAGTGGGAAACACCAAGATGAAGAAGACAAGGAAATGCATCAAGACGAACATCAACAACCTCTTTCTCCACCACGACAAGAGAACGACAACGTCAACAATGAAGAAGGCCAAGAAGAAGAACAAGATGAAGAAGATGTTCAACGAAGACCCAAGCAAAAGCTCTCACGAGTTCGAGCAAGAATTGCCAAAGATCATCCCGTCGAGCAAATCCTTAATGATATACAAACCGGGAGAATCACTCGCTCAAAAACTCGTTTAGCTAACTTTTGTGAAAACTATTCATTCATCTCTAGCATTGAACCTATGAAGGTTGAAGAAGCATTGGAAGATCCGGATTGGATAAACGCTATGCATGAAGAGCTACACAATTTTGAGACAAAAACCAAGTTCGGACATTGGTTGAGAAGCCTGACAACAACCACAAAATCATTGGTACCAAATGGGTGTTTCGCAACAAGCAAGATGAAGATGGACAAGTGGTTCGCAACAAAGCACGTCTCGTCGCCCAAGGGTACACACAAGTCAAAGGTATGGAGTATGGTGAGATATATGCTCCCGTTGCTAGACTTGAGTCCATTCGCATCTTACTTGCCTATGCTAATCACCATAATATCACCTTGTACCAAATGGACATCAAAAGTGCTTTTCTAAATGGTGAAATAGAGGATGTTTATGTCAAACAACCTCCCGGTTTTATCAATCCTAAGAAACCAAATCATGTTTACAAACTTCACAAAGCTCTTTATGGTCTTAAACAAGCTCCTAGAGCATGGTATAAATGCTTGACCAAGTTCCTTACTACAAGTGGTTTTGAAATTGGTAAAATTGATTCTACTATTTTTTACTAAAAGGGTTAATGGAGAACTATTTGTATGCCAAATTTATGTTGATGATATCGTATTTGGTTCAACTAACCCTCTCTTTAGTGAAAAGTTTGGAAAGCTAATGTCAGAGAAGTTTGAGATGTCTATGATGAGTGAACTCAAATTCTTTCTCGGTTTGCAAATCAAGCAAACTAAGGAAGGTACATTTGTCTCTCAAACAAAGTACACCAAGGACTTATTCAAGAAGTTCAATATGCAAGAATGCAAAGGTATGTCTACACCCATGCCTACTAGTGGACATAATGATTTAACCAAAGATGGTGAACCGGTTGATCAAAAGGTTTATCGCTCTATGATTGGTTCATTGTTATACCTATGTGCTTCACGTCCCGATATTATGCTAAGTGTGTGCATGTGTACACGATATCAAGATGCTCCTAAAGAATGTCATCTTAAGGCTGTGAAAAGGATAGTGAGATACTTAATCCATACACCAAACTTTGGCATTTGGTATCCTAAGAGATCTTCTTTTGATCTCGTTGGCCATTCCGACTTGGATTATGCCGGAGACAAGGTTGATAGAAAGTCCACTTCGGGTACTTGTCAATTTCTTGGTAGATCTCTTGTGTCTTGGTCTTCCAAGAAACAAAACTCGGTATCCTTATCCACCGCCGAAGCGGAATACATTGCCGCTGGTTCATGTTGTGCTCAATTACTTTGGATGACCCAAACTCTTAAAGATTATGGGATCTATGTGAAACATGTTCCACTACTTTGTGACAATGAAAGTGCTATCAAAATTGGTCATAATCCTGTACAACATTCTCGAACTAAGCATATTGAAGTTCGTCATCATTTCATTCGAGATCATGTTGCTAAGGGTGACATTGATCTTAAGCATGTTCGCACCGATAAGCAATTAGCGGATATATTTACTAAACCTCTTGATGAGAAAGTGTTTTGCAGGTTGAGAGGAGAATTGAACATCATTGATGCTTCGAACCTGGAGTATAAACTCCATTAGATACATGCAAGACATGAGCTTATGACTAATCCATGATATATCTCTTATGATAACTATCTTATGTCTTGGATATATTTGCACCTTGCATGTTGTCTAACCCATGTAGGTGCTTGGTTAAATCTAATTCCATGAGATTGCGACTCACTCACATCTTGAGCAATCTCTACATCACCAAGACTCTACACAATGGTGGTTGAAGACAAGGAAGCACAAAACCATTCAAACATATCCTTTGACAAATTCTATGTTGAGCTTCATGATTGTCATTTTTGGATACACAAGCGCTCTTCCTTGCAAGAACTAACCCATGTAGGTAGATGAACTCAAACTCCAAGTGGTGCTCCCAACTCTTGATGAGCTACATCAACCTTGAGCACCCACACAAGTTCAACTACATGAGCAAGAACCACACCACCACCCAAGGTATGTTATTCCAACTTAGAGAAGCTTTACTCCAAGACATGAGTCAAAGCAACTCAACAGGATGTGAATACATCAAGATGCTTAAACGAAAAATGGTAACCCCATTTTGAGCTTAAACGATGAGTATGACCTATGATCAAGTGTTCTCACTTGACTCCTAAGTCAATATACTCTAACATAGGTGACTATGTCACCGCCCAACTCTAGATGAAGTTCTCTTGTGTTCTTTTTGTGTGTATCTCATGCATGTTTAGTTTCTTTCTCTTTTTCAAAAACAAAAAAAACTCCATCTAGATTTTTCAGTCTCTTCTCTTTTCTTTCTGTTTATGTTCTGCATTTTCTGCATTTAATTCCTTGCAATCCTTCAGGTAATTCATTGCAAATCTTTGTGAGATCCTACATGTCTAGTGAGCTGAGGTGACAAGTGTTTTTCTCTGTGTGAACTCGGTTTCACCGACTTGTAATTTTCGGTCCAATCGAATCTTTTCGGTGCCACCGAAACATACCACTCGGTGCCACCGACTTCGCAACAGGAAAAACAGTTTGCCACTTGTTCTACATTTCTTCTGATCCAGCTCCACTCAATGAATCTTGTCCTCTACAAGCATCACAGTTTTATCCATTGCTTTGTGCTGAGTCTCAAGGACCAAACCTATATGACGGATTCCAGAAAGCCCTTCTTGGAAATTGATGTCAAAGGGGGAGAGAGAGATCACATCAAAGCTTGTAGGAGAGAGAGATCACATCAAGGGAGAGAAAAAGTCTCAAGGACCAAACCTACAAGAGAGAAAGTATCAAGGGGGAGAGAAAGTCTCAAGGATCCCAGATGTTGTTAAGGGGGAGAGAGAGATTTCCCAGATGTTATTAAGGGGGAGAGAGAGATTTCCAGGGAGAGAAAATACTCAAGGATCCCAGATGCTTGATGTTCAAGAGGAGAGATGTCACATGTCTTTTTGGGGGAAAGACATGTATTTGCATTAAGTTCTATCCATTTGTATCTTTCAGCTCTGATTTTCTGTTCCCTATCTTCTCCCAATATCCCATGTAAGATTCAGGGGGAGAAAGACACCTAAGGGAAAGAAATTAGTCAAATTCATTGCATATCTTTACTCTTGGGGACATGTTGAATCAAATGTGGTACCTTGTACTCACTCTCTACATGTCATCCCAGTCTTGGTATTCTTGTGGTTTCTTTTGTTTGCTCTGGCTAGTGGATGTACCTGTGTTATCTAACTTTGTTTGTGCAGGTTCACTCCATCCTAAGCCAACTCAAGACCACAAGGTAAGTATATGCATCAAAATCATGAGTATGAGGAGTTCTTTCTTATGTACATACTGTTTGCAAGAAGGACTCATGAGCATGAAGGTATTTTCCTTGATAATCTTTTGCTCTGATGCATATGGCCAAGATACATGTAACACATCGCCTACTCTGTCATGGTTATGCTCTCACATGCCTCTATATTTCATATTTACATGAGTGCATACATGTAGGGGGAGCCTATGCTTGTTACATGTCCTTCCAAAGCTTTACTTGCTGTTCTTTATATCTTTATCTAAAGCTTTGATGTATGTTGCCATCAATTACCAAAAAGGGGGAGATTGAAAGCACAAGTGCTCCCTAGGTGGTTTTGATAATTGATGACAACATATCTCTTGTTGGACTAACATTTCTATCTAGCATGTTTCAGATAAGTTCAACAATGGAGTGGCATGGACTAAAGGTTGTGGGAACTCCTTCAAGATGCTAAGGACAAAGGATTGGCTA
>NC_053022.1:452399239-452545741 GCF_003073215.2 Triticum urartu
AGTGGTAGGTATCGCAGCATAGGCATAGCAAAAGAGCGAGCAACTAAGCAAGCAAAGATAGAAGTGATTTCGAGGGTATGATCATCTTTCCTGAGATCCCGCAAGGAAGAAGAACGAGTCCATGAAGAAGACAAACGGACGTAGTCGAACGAATCCTCACAACACGACGTTATCGGAACCAACCCGAAGAAGCAACACCGGAAAGAAGCAAACAATCATGGTGAACAAACATCACATAAGCATGGCATGATGCGCAAACAAGTATGATGCATGTCCGGTTTAATGATAAATGGCATGGCAAAATGCACAAGCAATACTACAAATTAAGTGGAGCTCAATATGCAACTCCGTTGCATATTGACGAAACACCACGTGACTTATTAAGTTCGATCTTGTTTATGTACCCAACAATATTAAATGTTGTTAAACATGGCAAGAGGGTGAAGCAAAGAAAACTACCTATCTAGTCAAGTTTAAATGAGGCCGGAAACAACGAACAACAATTTCCGGAAACTCCTCATATGCATATATTAGGTTCGGTACTGTTCTGCCCTAAACACAATTTTAGGGTTGTTAAACATGCAAAGAGATGCCACCATGTTAAACTATGCAAAATTCTACCCCATTTACATATAAAGATTATTAAATTCTGAGTTACGGTTATTTAGTTATGAATTAAGTCATTTTAGCATGGCATAGGGGCAAATTAAAACAAACAACATTTTAAACATGGATGGAAATGACATATTATGAAACTACACAAAATTCTAAGCAACTTTCATATATAAATCATTTTATTCCGGTGCATAGATGATGAGTTATTATATGCATGAAATAGGAGGGTTTTTCTGTAAAAACTGCTGACTCTGGAAAAAATAGACAAATTGCAGAACTGAAAAAAAAACAGAGGCGGGCTGAAACACAGAAGGCTGGCCCAACCGGAGGGAAAAGAAAAAAACAAAAGAGGGGCGCGGGTGCCCTCACCATGGGCTTCGGCCCAGTCAGTGCAGCGGGCCGGCTTGCGCTGGCGGAACTGGACCGCGAGGACGCAGCCCACGCGGACGCGGTCAACGGTGACGGGCGATCTCCTCCCGTTCGAAGCAGAGACGGGAACAGGCACGACGGCGGCGGTGGTCGGGCGAGGACGTCGACGGGGCAAGACGAGGAGGCCGGGAACGAGCAGATCGGCGCGTGGGGAACTCGGATCCAGCGACGGACGCAGTCAACGCTCGAGGACGAGCGCTGTGAAGCACTGCTCAACCTGAAGCAGAGGAGATGCACGGGAAGCAGGGCAACGATGGTGCGGGCGGCGATGTGACTTGCTCCGGCGGGGTTTGCAGGTCGAGAGGCGCGGGGAGGACCGGGAACGGTGGAGATGCGGTTCCATGGCGGCGATTTCGACCTGTAGAGGGCGACGGAACGATGACCATGGCAGCAGGGGCGTCCTCCTGTTGCTCCTGCTCCTGGCGAGAGAGAGAGAGAGAGGGAAACTAAGATAGCGAGAGAGAGAGAAGGGAACCAGATGAAAGGAAGGGCGCGCTGCGACCTGGAGAGACGAGGCAGCCGGTGGCGGCCATGGGAGTTCGTGCTCCTAGTTGCTGCTCGGGATGGTCTGCTGTTTGCTGCTGCTCGCCGGCAGCGGCTGGGTCGACGACGGGGTCGAGGTGCGCCTCGGCGCCATGGAAGCTACGGGAGAGGTAGGCGCACGGGCAGAGGAGCTCTGGCTCCTGTAGGATTTGGGCGACGGCGGTGGTTGGATGGGAGGGGAAAACGAGAAGAAAGTGGAGGCTCAGCGGAGAGATTGGGTGGAGATGGATCCCGAGGTGGGAGATGCTGGCGGCGGGTGAAGGGACAAGCCTCCTAATTTCTAGGGTTGGGCAATATATATACACCAGGTGGATTAGGTTAGGCGCTACCTCATCCCTACGATCGTAATCGGATGGTCGCAAATAAAATAGTTAGGGAGCCCAAATAAGAAAACGATGACGTTTTGTAGATGTTTGGGGATGATCCGGACACAACGGTGGCGACAGTCCGGGTCGGGTCCAGGACAACTTTTCGGACGCGCGCGCGAGGGGGTTTGATGCACTGAGTAGAGAGGGTTTGGTAGGGTCTGACGGTGAGTAGAGGACTGTGCAGAAGGCCTCAGGCTGAGACAAGAGAAGAGAGAAAGGCCCAGCGACTGTTTCCGGAGACCGAAAACGTCCGACGATTTGACCGACTATATTGCCGCTATAGTTTAACGGTTGAGCTATCAAACGAACTCTGAATGCGATGAAACTTGGCAGGCGGCCTATCTACACCATAAAAAGACCACACGCCAACTTTCATCCCATTCCGAGAACATTTCCGGCCACTTATAAAATAATATTTCGGACATGCCGCAGGCGCATGCAAGTGTGTCTGGGCTCAGAACGGACAACGGACGGAACGAGGAGACCGGGACGGATGCAAGTTTCGAAAACATGATGATGCAATGCACATGATGACATGACAAGATGAAACACGCAAGCAAAAGACATGGCAACAACAGCGAATAACTGGACGACACCTGGCACATTGGTCTCGGGGCGTTACAACACTCCACCACTACGAGAGGATCTCGTCCCGAGATCTAGAATGGCACCGGGGAAAACGGAAAAGAAAGAGAAGAGGTAAAACTAAGTTGCTCCTTTGACAAACGAGTGAGACCAAAAAACCTTGAAAAGGTTAAGTCATTTCGAGAAAAGAATACAACGGAGGTGAACGAACTTGAAAACACTCCGTTAGAAAAGAGGAACAAGGAAGAACAAATTCAGGAAGCACTCCGGTTGAAAGGAGACGCAAGGCTTGATAAGGCGAAAAGAACTTGAGCAAAAAGGCACAACACTCCGGTTAAATGAATAAACCAAGAAAAGAACACGATCCTAACAAAACAAGAAGATGGGTTGAAGAGAGCAACATCACAATGCCTCCGGAACAAAAGTAAGAATGGAATGGAATGAACGAAGGGGAACACGATCTTGAGAGAGCACACTTACAAAAAATACTAGACCGGAGTTGTTGGAAAACCAACAACGAAAAGAATAAGCTTGATATGGACTTATAGAAGACATCTCAAAAATTATGAGGTGAAATTCTGCCACTAACGGAAAACAATGGATTGGATTGATATCAACAAGAATACGAGAAGCTATATCACCGGGAGGATAAAAGAAGAAGTTGGGTCATTTATAAGCACCATAATTAGCAACAATCCTTAGGGAAAGCTTTAGGTGAAATATAATCCAAGATAACTTCAATGAAGAGGTTGATGGATTGAGAAGAGCTCATGCTCGAAGGACTTGATGGGTTTAAACTATCTCATACTTGACAACTTGCGAATCATGAAACATGAAGGGACATTGTCAAGAAAGACATAACACCATCTCAAAAGATAAGGGGGAACAATTGCACTCCGGATTGCAAGATGAAGAATGCTTGAGCTCCTTAGAAAAGAATCTTGATGAAAACTTCGAGATGGAATTAAATCCTTTATGAAACAACATTTAGAGCCTCCATGAAGAACTCCGGTAACAAAGGGTAACGACAAGAAAGAGAAGTTGAAAACACAAGGTGAAACCTTGCGATGATTGGAAGAGCTCTGCGACGAGATAAGTTGAAACTTGGAGCTCCGGAAAAGAAAAGATGAATCAAGTGAAACCGAGAATTTGATGAGCCTCCGTAATAAATAATTGAATATACTCGATGAAACAAGAATAAAAATTACATTATGCTTATCCTTCACCCATTAAATTGATGACAAGCAATGGATTTGGCATACTACTTATTCTCGTAGAAAGGATTAAAAGAGATATATCAAAACTTGAGAAGGTCTTCAACGAACCACCGGTAGAATTGAAATAACGAATAAATTGATGAGGAAGAGAAGTCTTGAACGAACCACCATAAGAATTAAAATGAACGAAGAAAAGATAAGGACAACACCGGGAAGAATTAGCAAATGAATGAAGAAGCTTGAGAGAATTTAGATACATGAGAACGAAGGGATCACGAACTGATTAGAGATCACTTGAACGAAGCACCAATAAAATTTGGAGTATGAGAGCTGAAAGCTGGAATGAATAATTCTGATATGATGGCCTCCAGAGAATCAAACTAAAAAGACTCCTGAATTGCTCCGGATAGGTGAAAAGAAATCTCACATTCAAAAACAATTATGAGAGGATGGTCTCGAACTAGAACCACGAATCCCTGAGAGAACGGATAAGATATGGAGGAAAAACTCTTCTTCGGTCTTCAAATGTTGAGAATGACGACGAGAAACACCACCAAGAATTATTTAAACCCTCTGAAAGAATCAAAAGCGAAGAGGTTGAACCAACGATGAAAAGAATTTGAAAGATCTTGGAGAAATACATTTTACTGATGATAATTCATTCTTACGTCAAACTTTGACAAGAAATTTGAGGATATCTCCGGGAAATAAGAAGAGTCAGGTAAGATCCTGGGAAAAGACCTGTGGGTTAGGGCCCACTCAAAAGAAACATCGTTGAAGTATTTAAAAGATAGATTGCACCAGTTGAATTACATAGCTCAAAAGAGATAACATCCTCGAAAGAGCTTGAATGAAAGCAGAGTGGAAACACGGTTCTTCTAGATATCTTGAGCACTCCAGAACAATTGAGTAGCGAGCGGTGAAAGATTATTAGGTGTACCGTTATGAGAAGGCATTTGAAACGAGGAAAAAGATATGACCAACACCGAAAGCTTGAATTGGTTCCACCGGAGAAGAAAACGAGTGATGAGAGACGAACTTGAAGATCCGTTAGAATCTTCATGAGAATCACCGGATAAGAATATTGATAGAAAAAGAATGGAGAGGCTTCACATCAATAAGATGGATACTCGATTAAGAGATCTGAATCCTTGGAGAAAAACAAAGGGAGGGAGGGTGGGAAAAACAAAGACAATTTTAAATGGATGAAATGAACATCGTTGAGAAGAACTGATACTAGATCTTGCGAATGTTGAAATGATCGGATCCACTTGAAGAGAAACAGACCGATTGAAAAGGATTGACATGACAATCTCAATTATCGAGAAGGATTAGTATTCACATCGGAGTATGAGAACACCGTTTGGGAAAGGGTATGGAATCAACATTTGACTTTGAAGCAACTCGAATACCACATCTCAAAACAAAACAAGTATTGGCTTGCAGAATAAGCCGGAACAAACATATGATAGAGATTTCGTCCGAAGTTTTCGTGGTGGGGCCTACACGGGCTCGATCGTACAGCACCATCATGTACAAGGCAGTGCACATGACATACGAAGCGTCCCCGAGTCGGCATAGCCAAGGACTCTTTAAGACACAACGAGACCACTATAAAACCGACCGTGGATAGGCGGACCACTAGACGTCGAACCCCAATTTCATATCATACATCTGTCAGAAAGAAATCATAAGAGCTACTTGAATTCCCACTTATAAACTCCCGAAATTTTCCGGTTATGCAATCAGGTGTTGGGAATATAGGGGAAGCATAATATCTCACCCAAAACTAGCAAATCCTACATCCAGCTGTATCCATCCTTCAACACATAACCAAGAAACCTTCAGAAATCGTCTACCTCAACCTTCGAAAAGCATCCGTTATACAAGTTATGGCAATACTCCCGAACTCCCGCCCCAGTACTGGGTGGCGTCGAGGTTATCTCACCAACAACTGCATAAAGGAGATTTTCGATGTCGGCGAACTAAACTCAGGTATTCCAGAACTGCAACGATAAAATTGTGACGACAACACCTCGGAGCTCAACTCCCCGGGACACTGCCACAACCCCTAAATGACAGGAGGCACCAAGAACAATGTTCTCGTCACAAATCGATCGGAACGATTCCAAGATACCCGCGTGATCCTAAATTTTTTTAGTGAAATTTGAGAAGAGAAGAGTTAAAACTCTATGTTAGGATGCCTTACCAGAGCGATGAAGGGACTGTGGAGTAAAAAGAATTCCTAAACTCTCCGATATATAATTCCTAAATGACTCAAAACATTTTTCTACACTCAACAACGGCCGCTAAAAACGATCAAGCAGTGGGGGCTCCTAAGGTCGGGGAAGGCTCTGATTACCAACTTGTAAAGCCCTCGATGCGACTATATCTCCCACGTGTCGAAGCACGACTTAGAGGCATAACCGCATTGAAAGCAATGTCGCAAGTGAGGTAATCATCACACAACCCATGTAATACATAAGGGAAAGAGATACATAGTTGGCTTACAATCGCCACTTCACACAATTACATGAATAAAGCATTACATCATCCAAATACAATCAAGGTTCGACTACGGAACCAAAATAAAAGAAGAACCCCAAATGCGACACGGTCCCCGATCGACCCCAACTGGGCTCCACTACTGATCAACTAGAACGAAACAACACAAAGGACAAGATCTTCATCGAGCTCCTCTGTGAGCTTGGTTGCGTCATCTGCATGGTTCAACGGCACCTGCAAGCTGGTTTGGAAGTATATGTGAGTCACGGGGACTCAGCAATCTCGCACCCTCGCGATCAAGACTATTTAAGCTTATGGGTAAGGTAAAAGGTATGAGGTGGAGCTGCAGCAAGCGACTAGCATATGTGGTGGCTAACATACGCAAATGACAGCGAGACGAGAAGGCAAAGCACTGTCGATAAAAGTATGATCAAGAAGTGATCCTAGAACAACCTACGTCAAGCATAACTCCAACACTGTGTTCACTTCCCGGACTCCGCCGGAAGGAGACCATCACGGTTACACACGGAGTTGATTCATTTTAATTAAGTTAAGGTTCAAGTTATCTACAACCGGACATTAAAAAATTCCCATCTGCCCATAACCGCGGGCACGGCTTTCGAAAGTTGAAATCCCTGCAGGAGTGTCCCAACTTAGCCCATGACAAGCTCTCACGGTCAACGAAGGAATATACCTCCTCCCGAGACATTTCGATCAGGCTCGGTATCCCGGTTCTACAAGACATCCTCGATAATGGTAAAACAAGTCCAGCAAGACCACCCGCTATGCCGACAAATCCCGATAGGAGCTGCACTTATCTCGTTCTCAGGGCACACCGGATAAGCTAAGCGTACAGGAGCCGACGTAACCCAAGTTGCCAAGGGATGGCCCTGCACGGTGCTCTGGGTTGGACCAACACTCAGAGGAGCACTGGCCCGGGGGGGGGGGTTAAAATAAGATGACCCTTGGGCTGGCCTAACCCAAGGGAAAAAGACGCTAGGTGGCAAATGGTAAAACCAAGGTTGGGCCTTGCTGGAGGAGTTTTATTCAAAGCGAACTGTCAAGGGGTTCCCATTATAACCCAACCGCGTAAGGAACGCAAAATCCGGGAACATAACACCGATATGACGGAAACTAGGGCGGCAAGAGTGGAACAAAACACTAGGCATAAGGCCGAGCCTTCCACCCTTTACCAAGTATATAGATGCATTAATTAAATAAGATATATTGTGATATCCCAACAAGTAAACATGTTCCAACGAGGAACAACATCTCCATGTTCCAACAAGGAACAAACTTCAATCTTCACCTGCAACTAACAATGCTATAAGAGGGGCTGAGCAAAGCGGTAACATAGCCAAACAACGGTTTGCTAGGACAAGGTGGGTTTGAGGCTTGGTTCAACAATATGGGAGGCATGATAAGCAAGTGGTAGGTATCGCAGCATAGGCATAGCAAAAGAGCGAGCAACTAAGCAAGCAAAGATAGAAGTGATTTCGAGGGTATGATCATCTTGCCTGAGATCCCGCAAGGAAGAAGAACGAGTCCATGAAGAAGACAAACGGACGTAGTCGAACGAATCCTCACAACACGACGTTATCGGAACCAATCCGAAGAAGCAACACCGGAAAGAAGCAAACAATCATGGTGAACAAACATCACATAAGCATGGCACGATGCGCAAACAAGTATGATGCATGTCCGGTTTAATGATAAATGGCATGGCAAAATGCACAAGCAATACTACAAATTAAGTGGAGCTCAATATGCAAGTTGCATATTGACGAAACACCACGTGACTTATTAAGTTCGATCTTGTTTATGTACCCAACAATATTAAATGTTGTTAAACATGGCAAGAGGGTGAAGCAAAGAAAACTACCTATCTAGTCAAGTTTAAATGAGGCCGGAAACAACGAACAACAATTTCCGGAAACTCCTCATATGCATATATTAGGTTCGGTACTGTTCTGCCCTAAACACAATTTTAGGGTTGTTAAACATGCAAAGAGATGCCACCATGTTAAACTATGCAAAATTCTACCCCATTTACATATAAATATTATTAAATTCCGAGTTACGGTTATTTAGTTGTGAATTAAGTCATTTTAGCATGGCATAGGGGCAAATTAAAACAAAAAACATTTTAAACATGGATGGAAATGACATATTATGAAACTACACAAAATTCTAAGCAACTTTCATATATAAATCATTTTATTCCGGTGCATAGATGATGAGTTATTATATGCATGAAACAGGAGGGTTTTTCTGTAAAAACTGCTGACTCTGAAAAAAATAGACAAATTGCAGAACTGAAAAAAAAACAGAGGCAGGCCGAAACGCAGAAGGCTGGCCCAACCGGAGGGAAAAGAAAAAAAAACAAAAGAGGGGCGCGGGTGCCCTCACCATGGGCTTCGGCCCAGTCAGTGCAGCGGGCCGGCTTGCGCTGGCGGAACTGGACCGCGAGGACGCAGCCCACACGGACGCGATCAACGGTGACGGGCAATCTCCTCCCGTTCGAAGCAGAGACGGGAACAGGCACGACGGCGGCGGTGGTCCGGCGAGGACGTCGACGGGGCAAGACAAGGAGGCCGGGAACGAGCAGATCGGCGCGTGGGGAACTCGGATCCGGCGACGGACGCAGTCAACGCTCGAGGACGAGCGCTGTGAAGCACTGCTCGACCTGAAGCAGAGGAGATGCACGGGAAGCAGGGCATCGATGATGCGGGCGGCGATGTGACTTGCTCCGGCGGGGTTTGCAGGTCGGGAGGCGCGGGGAGGACCGGGAACGGTGGAGATGCGGTTCCATGGCGGCGATTTCGACCTGTAGAGGGCGACGGAACGATGACCATGGTAGCAGGGGCGTCCTCCTGTTGCTCCTGCTCCTGGCGAGAGAGAGAGAAACTGAGATAGCGAGAGAGAGAGAAGGGAACCAGATGAAAGGAAGGGCGCGCTGCGACCTGGAGAGACGAGGCGGCCGGCGGCGGCCATGGGAGCTCGTGCTCCTAGTTGCTGCTCGGGATGGTTTGCTGTTTGCTGCTGCTCGCCGGCAGCGGCTGGGTCGATGACGGGGTCGAGGTGCGCCCCGGCGCCATGGAAGCTACGGGAGAGGTAGGCGCACGGGCAGAGGAGCTCTGGCTCCTGTAGGATTTGGGCGACGGCGGTGGTTGGACGGGAGGGGAAAACGAGGATAAAGTGGAGGCTCAGCGGAGAGATTTGGTGGAGATGGATCCCGAGGTGGGAGATGCTGGCGGCGGGTGAAGGGACAAGCCTCCTAATTTCTAGGGTTGGGCAATATATATACACCAGGTGGATTAGGTTAGGCGCTACCTCATCCCTACGATCGTAATTGGATGGTCGCAAATAAAATAGTTAGGGAGCCCAAATAAGAAAACGATGATGTTTTGTAGATGTTTGGGGATGATCCGGACACAACGGTGGTGACAATCCGGGTCGGGTCCGGGACAACTTTTCGGACGCGCGCGCGAGGGGGTTTGATGCACTGAGTAGAGAGGGTTTGGTAGGGTCTGACGGTGAGTAGAGGACTGTGCAGAAGGCCTTAGGCTGAGACAAGAGAAGAGAGAAAGGCCCGGCGACTGTTTCCGGAGACCGAAAACGTCCGACGATTTGACCGACTATATTGCCGCTATAGTTTAATGGTTGAGCTATCAAACGAACTCCGAATGCGATGAAACTTGGCAGGCGGCCTATCTACACCATAAAAAGACCATACGCCAACTTTCATCCCATTCCGAGAACATTTCTGGCCACTTATAAAATAATATTTCGGACATGCCGCGGGCGCATGCAAGTGTGTCTGGGCTCAGAACGGACAACGGACGGAACGAGGAGACCGGGACGGATGCAAGTTTCGAAAACATGATGATGCAATGCACATGATGACATGACAAGATGCAAGACGCTAGAAAAAGACATGGCAACAACAGCGAATAACTGGACGACACCTGGCACATCGGTCTCAGGGCGTTACACCTTGCTACTTTGTTGGTTGTTGCTACTTGATGCTACATTTGTGGTATGCTTGTGAGATATCTTGTGTGATCATGTGTTTGATCATACTATGCTTAATGTGTGCTTGCATGTCTATGTCTATGGTTACTTGTGTATGATCAATCACTTGTATCCATGGTGATGAGTGCATGTTATTTTACTGTTATCATTTTGTGCACTCCACCAAGATGTATGTGACATGGAAGAGTGACGCATGATCCTAATTGATTGTGCATTTGCAATCAAACGCAAATTTTAAATAATGCATAAATTTAGGGGGAGCTCTTGCTTATCACATACTTCTCAAAGCGATGATATATTTCATTCATTTTATAATTTGTCTAAGCTTTGATCTATATGTTCTCATCAATTACCTAAAAGGGGGTGACTGAAAGTGCAACTAATCCCTGGGTGGTTTTGCTAATTCATAACAACATATAGCTCCTTGAACTAATTTCCATTCAATATTAATATTTCAGGAAGTTCAATTAATGGCATGGCATGGGCTAGAAATGTGGACCCCTCAAAATGCTAAGGACACATATTGGCAAAAGCTCAAGACTTTTCATTTCTATTTTAGTGATCCAAGATCACATCAAGTCCATAGGAAAGCCAATACTATTAAAAGGGGGTGAGGTGTTGCTTAATGGCTTGCTTGCTCAAATGCTTAGTGATATTGCTCCAAATACCCTCAACCACTTTCTCCATCCAAATATGCCAAAATCCCAAACTCCCACTCGACCCCACCGATTCATTCTACCCGATGCCACCGAGTTCATATGACATAGCCACAACCAGAAACCCTAATAGTTCAGCCTCACCGATACGGATCTCGGCCTCACCGAGATGGCCCTGCCAACTCACTATTATCAGTTGCAATTATTTCGGTCTCACCGAGCTGGCTTGACCAATTCTCTGTTCCCCTATTGCTTCACTTCGGTCTCACCGAGTTGATGCAATCGGTGCCACCGAGATGAGGTTTTCCCTAAGCCCTAGCACATTGGTCCCACCGAGTTGTTCGAGTCGGTCCAACCGTTCACATTTTGAACTAATCGGTCTGACCGAGTTCATCTATTCGGTCTGACCGAGTTCATCTATTCGGTCGGACCGAGTTGGGCCAAATGTGTGTAACAGTTGGATTTTGTGTGGAGGCTATATATACTGAAGAAAATATGCCCTAGAGGCAATAATAAAGTTGTTATTTATATTTCCTTATATCATGATAAATGTTTATTATTCATGCTAGAATTGTATTAACTGGAAACTTAGTACATGTGTGAATACATAGACAAACTGAGTGTCACTAGTATGCCTCTACTTGACTAGCTCGTTAATCAAAGATGGTTAAGTTTCCTAGCCATGGACAAGAGTTGTCATTTGATGAACGGGATCACATCATTAGAGAATGATGTGATTGACTTGACCCATCCGTTAGCTTAGCACTATGATCGTTTAGTTTATTGCTATTGCTTTCTCCATAACTTATACATGTTCCTATGACTATGAGATTATGCAACTCCCGAATACCGGAGGAACACTTAGTGTGCTATCAAATGTCATAACATAACTAGGTGATTATAAAGATGTTCTATAGGTGTCTCCGATGGTGTTTGTTGAGTTGGCATAGATCGAGATCAGGATTTGTCACTCCGATTGTCGGAGAGGTATCTCTAGGCCCGCTCGGTAATGCACATCATTATAAGTCTTGCAAGCAATGTAACTAATGAGTTAGTTGCGGGATGTTGCATTATGGAACGAGTAAAGAGACTTTCTGGTAATGAGATTGAACTAGGTATTGAGATACCGACGATCGAATCTCGGGCAAGTAACATACCGATGACAAAGGGAACAACGTATGTTGTTATGTGGTTTGATCGATAAAGATCTTCGTAGAATATGTAGGAGCCAATATGAGAATCCAGCTTCCGCTATTGGTTATTGACCGGAGAAGTGTCTCGGTCATCTTTACATAGTTCTCGAACCCGTAGGGTCCGCACGCTTAACGTTCGATGACGATCGGTATTATGAGTTTATGTGTTTTGATGTACCGAAGGTAGTTTGGAGTCCCAGATGTATCACGGACATGACGAGGAGTCTCAAAATAGTCGAGACATAAATATTGATATATTGGATGACTATATTCGGACACCAGAAATCTTCCCGAGAAGTTTCGGATAAAACTGGAGTGCCGGAGGGTTACTGGAACCCCTCGGGGGAACTAATGGGCCTCATGGGCCTTAGTGGAGAGAGAGAGGGGCGGCTAGGGCAGGCCGCGCTCCCCCTCCCCCTTGGGTCCGAATTGGACTAGGGAAGGGGGGCGGCGCCCCCCTTTCCTTCTCCCTCTCCTTCCTTCCCCCTCTCTTCCTTGTTGGAAACCTACTAGGAATATGATTCCTACTTGGGGCGCGCCCCTATAGGGCCGGCCGGCCTCCCCCTTGCTCCTTTATATACGGGGGCAGGGGGCACCCTAGAACACACAAGTTGATAGTTGTCTTAGCCGTGTGCAGTGCCCCCCTCCACAGATTTCCACCTCGGTCATATCGTTGTAGTGCTTAGGCGAAGCCCTGTGTCAGTAACTTCATCATCACCGTCATCACACAGGCGTGCTGACGAAACGCTCCCTCGGCCCCAGCTAGATCAAGAGTACGAGGGACGTCACCGAACTGAACGTGTGCAGATCGCGGAGGTGCCGTGCGTTCGATACTTGGATCGGTTGGACCACTAAGACGTTCTACTACATCAACCGCGTTACTAAACGATTCCGCTTTCGGTATACGAGGGTACATGGACACACTTTCCCTTCTCGTTGCTATGCATCACCTAGATAGATCTTGCGTGTGCGTAGGCAATTTTTTTGAAATTACTGTGTTCCCCAACAGTGGCATCAAAGCCAGGTCTATGCGTAGATGTTATATGCACGCGTAGAACACAAAGGAGTTGTGGGTGCGAGTATATACATATTGCTTGCCGTCACTAGTTGATTCTTGATTTAGTGGTATTGTTGGATGAAGCGGCTCAGACCGACATTACGCGTACGCTTATGCGAGACTGGTTCTACCGACGTGCTTTGCACACAGGTGGCTAGTGGGTGTCTGTTTATCCAACTTTAGTTGAATCAGATTCAATGAACATGGTTCTTTCTGAAGATCCAAAAGTGATCACTATACCGCGTCGTGGTTTTTGATGCGTAGGTAAGAATAGTTCTTGCTAAGCCCATAGCAGCCACGTAAAACTTGCAACAACAAAGTAGAGGAGGTCTAACTTGTTTTTGCAGGGCATGTTGTGATGTGATATGGTCAAGACGTGATTATATAAATTGTTGTATGGTTGTCGCTTTATTGTATGAAATGCAACCGCCATGTAATTGCTTTACTTTATCACTAAGCAGTAGCGATAGTCGTAGAAGCAATAGTTGGCGAGACGACAACGATGCTACGATGGAGATCAAGGTGTCAAGCTGGTGACGATGGTGATCATGACAGTGCTTTGGAGATGGAGATCAAAGGCACACGATGATGATAGCCATATCATATCACTTATGTGGATTGCATGTGATGTTTATCCTTTATGCATCTTATTTTGCTTAGTACGGCGGTAGCATTATAAGATGATCTCTCACTAAATTTCAAGGTATAAGTGCTCTCCCTAAGTATGCACTGTTGCTACAGTTCGTCGTGCCGAGACACCATGTGATGATCGGGTGTGATAAGCTCTACGTTCACATACAATGGGTGCAAGCTAGTTTTGCACACGCAGAACTCGGGTTAAACTTGACGAGCCTAGCATATGCAGATATGGCCTCGGAACACTGAGATCGAAAGGTCGAGCGTGAATCATATAGTAGATATGATCAACATAGTGATGTTCACCATTGAAAACTACTCCATCTCACGTGATGATCGGACATGGTTTCGTTGATATGGATCATGTGATCACTTAGATGATTAGAGGGATGCCTATCTAAGTGGGAGTTCTTAAGTAATATGATTAATTGAACTTTAATTTATCATGAACTTAGTACCTGATAGTATTTTGCATGTCTATGTTGTTGTAGATAGATGGCCCGTGCTGTTGTTCCATTGAATTTTAATGCGTTCCTAGAGAAAGCTAAGTTGAAAGATGATGGTAGCAACTACATGGACTGGGTCCGTAACTTGAGGATTATCCTCATTGCTGCACAGAAGAATTACGTCCTGGAAGCACCGATAGGTGACAAGCCTGCTGCAGATGCTGCTGACGACGTTAAGAATGTCTGGCAAAGCAAAGCTGATGACTACTCGATAGTTCAGTGTGCCATGCTTTACGGCTTAGAACCGGGACTTCAACGACATTTTGAACATCATGGAGCATATGAGATGTTCCAGGAGTTGAAGTTAATATTTCAAGCAAATGCCCGGACTGAGAGATATGAAGTCTCCAATAAGTTCTACAGCTGCAAAATGGAGGAGAATACTTCTGTCAGTGAACATATCCTCAGAATGTCTGGGTACCACATCCACTTGACTCAGCTGGGAGTTAATCTTCCTGATGATAGTGTCATTGACAGAGTTCTTCAATCACTGCCACCAAGCTACAAGAGCTTCGTGATGAACTATAATATGCAAGGGATGGATAAGACAATTCCCGAGCTCTTCGCAATGCTAAAGGCTGCGGAGGTAGAAATCAAGAAGGAGCATCAAGTGTTGATGGTCAACAAGACCACCAGTTTCAAGAAGAAGGGCAAAGGGAAGAAGGGGAACTACAAGAAGAATAGCATACAAGTTGCTGCTCAAGTGAAGAAGCCCAAGTCTGGACCTAAGCCTGAGACTGAGTGCTTCTACTGCAAAGGGACTGGTCACTGGAAGCGGAACTGCCCCAAGTATTTGGCGGATAATAAGGATGGCAAAGTGAAAGGTATATTTGATATACATGTTATTGATGTGTACCTTACTAATACTCGCAGTAGCGCCTGGGTATTTGATACTACTTCTGTTGCTAATATTTGCAACTCGAAACATGGGCTACGGATTAAGCGAAGATTGGCTAAGGACAAGGTGACGATGCGCGTGGGAAATGGTTCCAAAGTCGATGTGATCGCCATCGGCACGCTACCTCTACATCTACCTTCGGGATTAGTTTTAGACCTGAATAATTGTTATTTGGTGCCAGCGTTAAGCATGAACATTATATCTGGACCTTGTTTGATGCGAGACGGTTATTCATTTAAATCAAATAATAATGGTTGTTCTATTTATATGAATAATATCTTTTGTGGTCATGCACCCTTGATGGGTGGTCTATTTTTTATTAAATCTTGATAGTAGTGATACACATGTTCATAGTATTGAAGCCAAAATATATAAGTTTAATAATGATAGTGCAACTTATTTGTGGCACTGCCGTTTAGGTCATATTGGTGTAAAGCGCATGAAGAAACTCCATGCTGATGGTCTTTTGGAATCACTTGATGCTTGCGAACCTTGCCTCATGGGCAAGATGACTACGACTCCGTTCTCCGGAACAATGGAGCGAGCAACAGACTTGTTGGAAATAATACATACTGATGTATGCGGTCCGATGAGTGTTGATGTTCGTGACAGGTATCATTATTTTCTTACCTTCATAGATGATTTGAGCAAATATTGGTATATCTACTTGATGAAACATAAGTCTAAAACATTTGAAAAGTTCAAAGAATTTTGGAGTGAAGTGGAAAATCATCCTAACAAGAAAATTAAGTTTCTACGATTTGATCGTGGAGGAGAATATTTGAGTTACGAGTTTGGTCTTCATTTGAAATAATGCGGAATAGTTTCGCAACTCACGCCACCTGGAACACCACAGCGTAATGGTGTGTCTGAACGTCGTAACCGCACTTTATTATATATGGTGCGATCTATGATGTCTCTTACTGATTTACCGCTATCGTTTTGGGGTTATGCTTTAGAGATGGCTGCATTCACGTTAAATAGGGCACCATAAAAATCTGTTGAGACTACACCTTATGAACTGTGGTTTGGCAAGAAATCCAAGTTGTCGTTTCTTAAAGTTTGGGGTTGCGATGCTTATGTAAAAAAGCTTCAACCTCGTAAGCTTGAACCCAAATCAGAGAAATGTGTCTTCATAGGATACCCAAAGGAAGCTGTTGGGTACACCTTCTATCATAGATCCGAAGGAAAAATATTCGTTGCTAAGAATGGATCCTTTCTAGAGAAGGAGTTTCTCTCGAAAGAAGTGAGTGGGAGGAAAGTAGAACTTGATGAAGTAACTGTACCTGCTCCCTTATTGGAAAGTAGTTCATAGAAATCAGTTCCAGTGATTCCTACACCAGTAAGTGAGGACGCTAATGATGATGATCATGAATCTTCTGATCAAGTTACTACAGAACCTCGTAGGTCAACTAGAGTAAGATCCGCACCAGAGTGGTACGGTAATCCTGTTCTGGAGGTCATGTTACTTGACCATGACGAACCTATGAACTATGAGGAAGCGATGATGAGCCCAGATTCCGCAAAATGGCTTGAGGCCATGAAATCTGAGATGGGATCCATGTATGAGAACAAAGTGTGGACTTTCGTTTACTTGCCCGATAATCGGCAAGCCATAAAGAATAAATGGATCTTCAAGAAGAAGACTGACGCTACAGTAATGTTACTGTCTACAAAGCTCGACTTGCTGCAAAAGGTTTTCGACAAGTTCAAGGAGTTGACTACGATGAGACCTTCTCACCCGTAGCGATGCTTAAGTCTATTCGAATCATGTTAGCAATTGCCGCATTTTATGATTATGAAATTTGGCAAATGGATGTTGTCGGTGTCAAAACCGGCGGATCTCGGGTAGGGGGTCCCGAACTGTGCGTCTAAGGCGGATGGTAACAGGAGGCAGGGGACACGATGTTTTACCTAGGTTCGGTCCCTCTTGATGGAGGTAAAACCGTACGTCCTGCTTTATTTATTCTTGATGATATGAGTATTAGAAGAGTTGATCTACCACGAGATCGGAGAGGATAAACCCTAGAAGCTATCCTATGGTATGATTGTATGTTGTCCTACGGACTAAAACCCTCCGGTTTATATAGACACCGGAGGGGGCTAGGGTTACACAAGGTCGGTTACAAAGGAGGAGATATCCATATCCGTACTACCTAGCTTGCCTTCCACGCCAAGTAGAGTTCCATCCGGACACGAGACAAAGTCTTCAATCTTGTATCTTCATAGTCCATCAGTCCGGCCAAAGGATATAATCCGGCTGTCCGTATACCCCCTAATCCAGGACTCCCTCAGTAGCCCCCGAACCAGGCTTCAATGACGATGAGTCCGGCGCGCAGTGTTGTCTTCGGCATTGCAAGGCGGGTTCTTCTCCATATTTCAAACGTTTGTAAAGCAGTGTCCGGTCCCATAAATGTTTGGACCTCTTGGCTTCTGTGCCCAATAAGGGCTATCTCCCACACGTCGAATGAATGCGAGGCGCCAGGGAATTTTTACACTCGCCCCCCTAACCAGATAAATTAATTGTCTATTAAAGGGATGGGGATTCTTAGATCCGATCCATACCATCCTCCCCCAGCGAGAATCCATCAGAGCACGTTTCAGAAAGATCCATTCCAGCATTGCCGACCTCCGCAGCTCCTCCTCCCGCCCCCGTAGCGCTAAGCCCGGTGATTGGGAGAGGTGTTCAGTCCCACACAGTCGATTAGTCAAACTGCAGACTAAGGGATTTCTCCCTCCGGCGTATATGGTGCCCGTTCGAGCCGGGCTTGCCACCTACAATGGCGGGGATCAAGCGAAGAGCTTTCCCTTTCCCTCTATGGGGGAGCGGGTCTGCCTTGTTCCTTATTTATTAAGGGGACTCGGATTTCCAATTCATCCGTTCCTCCGCGGGCTCCTGGAGTTCTACGGCCTCCAATTACACAATTTCACTCGTGCCTCCATTCTACATATCATCGGCTATGTTGCTCTCTACAAGTTGTTCCTGGGCTGCGAAGCTCACTTCGAGATGTGGAAAAGGCTATTTTGCCTCGTCCCTCGCACACAGAGGGGGTCACTTTATCAAGTGGGCGAAGCCGAAATATGGCGCATCACCGGTACCGGATACCTGAACGGTACCCCGAAGAAGTCGTCCGAAGACTGGCCTTCGGAATGGTTTTATATGGGGGACGTTCCCCTTCCGGACCCTGTTCGGCAGGGTCTTCCTGAGTTCAGCAATGCTCCTCTGAAGAAATGCCGAAGTTGGCACCCACGGAGCCCCCAGGTGGAAGACAATGGAGAATTCCTCTACCTGATGAACCGGATTAAAGCACTGGCTCAATCAGGATTGACAGTAATCGAAGTTATGTCGATTTGCATAACGCGGGGAGTGCAACCACTTCAATATCGTGGGCACCCCTTGTGGTGTTTTAACAGGGCAGATGATGCCACCCGCTGCGGGCGTAAGGGTCCGGACAATGTTGCCACTTTAGCAAAAATTATGTCCGAATTGTTCAAGGGGGAGGAAGAGGAGTTCATCCGCATCAAGCCGCGGGATGGATTCTCCATGTACAATCCTCCAAGCTGGGTAAGTTATATCTCCTTACTCCCATTTTTCCCGCATTCTTTGTCGTAAGTATTCACCTTGCCACTTTGCGGCAGGAACTATGAAAAGTCATAAAGGAGGTCAGCAGCCCTTCTCCACAACCAGAGGACCATGACCGGGCCCTCGACTCCGGACTTGAAGAAGATCCGGTTATATTCGTGGAGCTGATAGACCGGCAATTCTATCAGTTAAGCTGCGATGATGCCATGGTGGCCATTACGGCCGACTATCCCGGACTGCTTCCTACATCGCACGTAAGAAAACCAAAAAAATCCCAACTCCAAAAACTAGGATCCCCTGTTAGGCACTTCACCTACCATATACATATGGCGTTTTTACAGGGAAGGCATTCGGGACGCCCTGCCGAACCCGCAGCAACTTGCCAACAAGAGGCACCAAGGCCGGGCAGGCCAAAAAGGAAGGCGGTCAGGACGGAGACGCCGATGCAAAGGTATAATAGAAACCCCACTCCGTGGTTGTCGTCTTTCTCGAAATGTAACGACGCCCGTGTTTCTTTAACAGAAAAAACGCTCGCCGGAATATGTCCGGCGATGTTGCTAATCACACTTCCACCAGTCGGGCGCTAGGACCGGACATAGAGGCGGAAGCCGATATGGGGCGGGCGCCGGATAATCCCCCTACAGAGGATGTGGATAGATTATCTGCTACAAACTCAGAAGTGGAAAGCGCCATGAATCATAGGCGTCGTCGGGCCGTACTCTGTGACGCTTGTTTCTCACCAAATGCATTTGATGCCTTCAATTCTAGAGATGCGTACCTCTGTGCTGCTCAAGATGGTCTAGCCAGAGCCACGGATCAGTATGTAAAGGATGTATGAGTAAGTAAATCTGACGATTTATATGTATCAGTAGCATAACTGATTTAAGGATCATCTTTATTGTGCAAGTTCTTACAGAGAAGAATACTAGGCTGTCAGAGGAGCTAGAGGAATGCAAGACCCAACTGCGGGCCGCTGTTGCCGCATTGAAGGAACCAAAAAAGTCTCCCGCTGGTAACATTTACTTTAAAGAATGATGGTTACCATATAGTGTGCGACGTGGCTGCAGATCTAACAATAGATGTTGCAGATGAATCCGGAGAAAATCCGGAGGACCAGCATGTCGTGCGACAGCTAGAGGCTGGCAAACGCGTGCTGACTGAGGTTAGGCGGGAGAAAAACAATCTCCAAGACGCCAATATCAAGCTGAGCGTGGAACTAAAAGACGTTCGAGCCCATCTTGCAGACTCCGAGAAGGAGAATAAGCGGCTTCGGCGCGGCATTTTCAGTAAGTGCTTGAACGAATCCTTTTGAGGGAGTTCGGCGAAGAAGCCGACTAACAGCGTTATGTCTGTAGGTATGCTGCGGGTCGTCCCGCGGAGGAAATGCCCGGGTCTGCGGGTGATCTTCTATCCGAGCTCTCACATCTGCATGAACAAGTTCGGCAGGTGATGCAAGGTGTTGCCCAGGCATTGTGGCCATCCGTCTCCCTGCCAGAAGGCGTTGCAGAGCTTACAGAGAAGCTCAAGGGAGCACGGCGGCGCTTCCGATTATGGAAGATATCGGCCTGCCGTCAAGGTGCCAGAGAAGCCCAGGCCATGGTGAAGACGCGGTATAGCAAGGCTGACCCAAATCACATGGCTGAGGTCGGACCTGTGGGGCCCGACGGAAAAGAGATCCCCGTTAGCTTAGTTTGTGGGCAAGTAGAATTAGCCACAAAGTATTCCCAACAGGATTGTAGGCTAGACCGCCTATTGGATGGTATAGAAGAGGAATTTAGTCAGTCTGCATGACTATGTAATTAAAGTGACATGTATAATGCCTTCTAGCTGGATTGTAGATCATTTGTCTTGGCGGACCTTTTCGCTTCAACCTCGGGACCCGATAGTCCGGAGTGTATCCGAATACCCACTCAGTTATATAAGAACCGGGGTATGCGTGGAGACCAGGCGTAGGGGTCATTAGTGCTTGAACAGACAAGTGCCCAACTAGTTATGTTATATTACATGGGTAGTAAGAAACATCTTCCAGGGAGAATAGTTCCGTTAAGGGTTCCTTTCCCTGGGTAAGCATGCCCTAAAGTGCATGTCCGGACTGCGATAGGAAACGCAGGAAAAACATCTGGGGGCAGATATGGAAAATAAATAAAAATCATCTTTTGTTCACCGACCGAATATTCCCTTAAGAACGCTAGCTTTCGGCTTCACCTAGTTTGAGGTACACATCCGGCTGACCCAACAGTAACAATCGCAGAGGTGCTCCCCTTATGCGCTAGCCGAATTAACGGGAACGTAGGGCATAAATACAAGAGCCAGGCAACCCAGCTTGGCCAAAACTTAAGTCATATCGATGCATATAATGGCGAAAAAAGGTACATGCGGAAGCATAACACATGTGCGGGGCACGAGGCTCAGATAAATAAATAAGCTTCTGTGAAAGAAGCCCCCGGGTATGATGAGCGCGGCTAGCGCATCTATAATGTGCAAGCGAGGCACAAGTTGGCCTTTGAAGGCCTACAGAAGGAATAAAAGAAAGAGAGAAAGAAAAACAAGGCAGATAATGTATATGCAAAAAATGGACAGAGGAAGGAGACGAACATAGAGTCCGGCGCTAGGCGTAGAATCTTCGGAGCCTGGCCGCGTTGTTGGAAATATGCCCTAGAGGCAATAATAAATTGGTTATTATTATATTTCCTTGTTCATGATAATCGTTTATTATCCATGCTATAATTGTATTGATAGGAAACTCAGATACATGTGTGGATACATAGACAACACCATGTCCCTAGTAAGCCTCTAGTTGACTAGCTCGTTGATCAATAGATGGTTACGGTTTCCTAACCAAGGACATTGGATGTCGTTGATAACGGGATCACATCATTAGGAGAATGATGTGATGGACAAGACCCAATCCTAAGCATAGCACTAGATCGTGTAGTTCGTATGCTAAAGCTTTTCTAATGTCAAGTATCATTTCCTTAGACCATGAGATTGTGCAACTCCCGGATACCGTAGGAATGCTTTGGGTGTACCAAACGTCACAACGTAACTGGGTGACTATAAAGGTACACTACAGGTATCTCCGAAAGTGTCTGTTGGGTTGGCACGAATCGAGACTGGGATTTGTCACTCCGTGTAAACGGAGAGGTATCTCTGGGCCCACTCGCTAGGACATCATCATGTGCACAATGTGATCAAGGAGTTGATCACGGGATGATGTGTTACGGAACGAGTAAAGAGACTTGCCGGTAACGAGATTAAACAAGGTATCAGGATACCGACGATCGAATCTCGGGCAAGTATCGTACCGCTAGACAAAGGGAATTGTATACGGGATTGATTAAGTCCTTGACATCGTGGTTCATCCGATGAGATCATCGTGGAACATGTGGGAGCCATCATGGGTATCCAGATCCCGCTGTTGGTTATTGACCGGAGAACGTCTCGGTCATGTGTGCATGTCTCCCGAACCCGTAGGGTCTACACACTTAAGGTTCGATGACGCTAGGGTTATAAAGGAAGCTTGTATGTGGTTAACGAATGTTGTTCGGAGTCCCGGATGAGATCCCGGACGTCACGAGGAGTTCCGGAATGGTCCGGAGGTAAAGATTTATATATGGGAAGTCCTGTTTTGGTTACCGGAAGAGTTTCGGGGTTTATCGGTAATGTACTGGGACCACCGGGAGGGTCCCGGGGGTCCACCAAGTGGGGCCACATGCCATGGGGGGGCACATGGGCTGTAGGGAATGCTCCTTGGTCTACATGGGCCAAGGGCACCAGCCCCACTAAGGCCCATGCGCCTAGAAGGGAGAGGGGGGCAAACCCTAAGGGTAGATGGGCCCTAAGGCCCATATACCCTGCGCCTCCCTCTCCTCCCCCTTGTGGCCGCCACCCCTTGGCCATCTAGGGCTGCCGCCCCCCCTAGGGGTGGGAACCCTAGAGGGGGCGCAGCCCCTCCCTTCCCCTATATATATGAGGCCTAGGGCTGCCCCAAAACACATGTGATTTGATCCCTCGTTGGTGCAGCCCTGCATCTCTCTTCCCCTCCTCTTCTGTGGTGCTTGGCGAAGCCCTGCAGGATTGCCACGCTCCTCCATCACCACCACGCCGTTGTGCTGCTGCTGGATGGAGTCTTCCTCAACCTCTCCCTCTCTCCTTGCTGGATCAAGGCGTGGGAGACGTCACCGGGCTGCACGTGTGTTGAACGCGGAGGTGCCGTGCGTTCGGCACTTGGTCATCGGTGATTTGAATCACGACGAGTACGACTCCCTCAACCCCGTTCACTTGAACGCTTCCGCTTAGCGATCTACAAGGGTATGTAGATGCACTCTCCTTCCCTTCGTTGCTGGTCTCTCCATAGATAGATCTTGGTGACATGTAGGAAAATTTTGAATTTCTGCTACGTTCCCCAACACGCGTTCCATGGGTTCGGCTCGAGTCGATTAGTCGATGCATCCCGCAGTCGGTACGCTCCACCAGTCAGAACTTGGTCAATAATGAAGGGACCTTCCCATTTGGGCTCGAGCTTGTTCTTTTTCTTATCCGGCAGGCGTAGAACTAGTTCGCCAACATTATAAGTTTTGGCCCGTACTTCTCTGCTTTGGTATCTGCGAGCCTGTTGCTGATAAAATGCGGAACGGGCTTTTGCTACGTCGCGCTCCTCCTCCAGGGTGTCCAGACTGTCCTGCCGATCGAGCTCGGCTTCTCTTTCTTCGTACATGCGCACTCGAGGTGAGTCATGAATTATGTCACAGGGCAAGACTTCCTCTGCGCCGTACACCATAAAGAAGGGTGTATATCCGGTACTACAATTCGGCGTGGTCCGCAGCCCCCAGAGTACGGAGTCGAGCTCCTCTACCCAGTGCATGTTAGACTCCGTTAAGGAATGCACTAATCTGGGTTTAATGCTGCTCATTATAAGACCGTTTGCTTGCTCAACTTGGCTGTTGATTTGTGGGTGATAGACTGAAGCATAATCGAGCTTGATGCCCATTTTGTTGCACCAGAGTTTTACCTCATCGGCAGTGAAGTTTGTGCTGTTGTCAGTGATGATGCTGTGGGGACGCCATAACGGTGTACGACCCCGGATATGAAGTCTATCACCGGTCCGGATTCGACTGTTTTAATAGGTTTGGCCTCTATCCATTTGGTGAATTTATCCACCATGACCAGTAAGTATTTTTTCTTGTGGGTTCCCCATTTAAGGGGTCCAACCATGTCAAGCCCCCAGACCGTGAAGGGCCATGTAATGGGGATTGTTTGGAGGGCGGTGGGTGGCATGTGGCTTTGATTTGCAAAGAGCTGGCAACTGGCGCAACGTTGGACCAAGTCCTATGCATCTGCCCGGGCCGTTGGCCAATAGAATCATGTACGGAAAGCCTTGCTTACAAGAGCCCGGGCTGCGGCGTGGTGACCGCCGAGTCCGGTGTGAATTTCTGCCAAAAGGTTACGCCCTTCCTCTTCGGAGATGCACCTTTGAAGGACTCCGGTAGTGCTTTTTTTTATACAATTCTCCCTCATGGACCCTGTAGGTCTTAGATTGCCGCACTATGCAGCGTGCCTCATTTTGGTCCTCCGGAAGTTCCTGCCTAGTTAGGTAGGCCAGGAATGGTTCTGTCCACGGGGCTATGATGGCCATTATTACGTGGGCTGAAGGTGTTATTTCGGTGGCGGAGCCTCCGATTGTGTCAGAGTGTTCGGTATCGGGTATTTTGGCCGGGTCCGGACTATTGTTACCGGTGTCCCCTTCCCATACTACGGATGGCTTGAACAGCCTCTCCAGAAATATGTTGGGGGGGACCGCATCGCGTTTTGCGCCGATGCGGGCGAGGATATCCGCCGCCTGATTGTTTTCCCGAGCCACATGGTGAAATTCGAGCCCCTCGAACCGAGCTGACATTTTTAGGACGGCATTTCGGTAGGCCGCCATTTTCGGATCCTTGGCGTCAAAGTCTCCATTTATTTGGGATATTGCGAGGTTTGAATCCCCACGCACCTCCAGGCATTGAATGCCCATGTAGACTGCCATCCGAAGACCATGCAGCAGAGCTTCGTATTCGGCTGCGTTGTTGTAGTCTGTATACAATATTTGCAGTACGTACTGAACGGTATCTCCAGTTGGGGACGTTAGGACGACGCCAGCCCCTAGACCAGCCAGCATTTTAGAACCGTCGAAGTGCATGATCCAATTGGAGTATGCGTCGTACTCTTTAGGGAGTTCGGCCTCCGTCCATTCGGCGACAAAGTCGGCCAATACTTGCGACTTAATGGCTCGTCGAGGTTTGTATGTTATGTTGAACGGGAGGAGCTCAATGGCCCATTTGGCAATCCGGCCTGTAGCGTCGCGGTTGTTTATAATATCGTTAAGTGGCACTTCCGAGGCTACTGTAATCGAACACTCTTGAAAGTAGTGTCGCAGCTCCGGGATGCCATGAATACCGCATAGGCTATCTTTTGATAATGTGGGTACAGTGATTTGCATGGAGTGAGGACAGTGGATACATAGTATACCGGCTTTTGAAGAGGGAATTTATGTCCTTCAGCTTCTCGTTCGACGACGAGCACTGCGCTTACAACTTGATGAGTTGCCGCAATGTATAACAACATTGATTCGCCGATGTTTGGCGCGTCCAGGATTGGGTTGGTTGCCAAAATGGCCTTTATTTCTTCCAATCTGGCTGTGGCAGCGTTCGTCCACTCGAAGTGTTCGGTGCGTCGAAGGAGGCGATAAAGGGGTAAAGCCTTTTCTCCTAAGCGGGAGATAAAGCGGCTTAGAGCCGCCAATCGTCCAGTTAACTTCTGGATTTGTTTGAGGTCTGTTGGGGTAGCCAACTGTGACAAAGCTCGGATTTTTGCCGGATTAGCTTCAATACCTCTAATGGAGAGAATGAAACCCAGGATCTTTCCGGCTGGTACGCCAAAAACGCATTTTTTCTGGAATGAGCTTGATGTAGTATGTTCGGAGGTTGTCGAATGTGAGCCTCAAGTCGTCTATCAAAGAGTCAACGTGTTTGGTTTTGATGACCACATCGTCTACGTATGCCTCTACTGTTTTGCCGATTTATTTCTTCAGACATGTCTGAATCATGCGCTGATATGTTGCGCCGGCATTTTTGAGCCCAAAAGGCATTGTGTTGAAATAGAAGGGACCGTATGGTGTGATGAATGTCGTTGCGGCTTGGTCGGACTCCGCCATCTTGATTTGGTCGTAACCGGAGTATGCGTCAAGGAAACACAATGACTCGTGTCCTGCGGTAGCATCAATAATTTGATCAATGCAAGGGAGGGGGAAGGGATCCTTTGGGCAAGCTTTATTGAGGTCCTTGAAATCGACACAAAGGCGACAGGATTTATCCTTCTTTGGTACCATCACCAGGTTTGCTAGCCAGTCCGGGTGTTTTATTTCTCTGATGAATCCGGCCTCCAATAACTTGGCTAGTTCCTCTCTCATGGCTTGTCTCTTAGGTTCGGAGAAACGCCAAAGAGCTTGCTTGACCAGCTTGAATCCCTTTAGGATATTGAGGCTATGCTCGGCCAGCCTGCGTGGGATTCCTGGCATGTCTGAGGGATGCCAGGCGAATATGTCCCAATTCTCGCGCAGGAACTCTCGTAGTGCGGCATCCACGGCGGGGTTTAACTGTGCCCCGATGGAGGCTGTTTTTGTAGGGTCCGGTGGGTGGACTTGGAATTTGACTATTTCATCCGCTGGTTTAAAAGAGGTGGACTTGGATCTCTTATCGAGTATCATGTCGTCCCTGTCCACTATGGAGCGTAGCGTGGTCAATTCCCCGGCCGAGAGGGCTTCGGATAATGCCTCGAGGGCTAGTGCGGCTGTTTTGTTTTCGGCGCGGAGTGCTGTGTCCGGACCACTGGCGAGGGTGATGATTCCGTTGGGGCCGGGCATTTTGAGCTTCATGTACCCATAATGGGGTACGGCTTGGAAGATCGTGAATGCCTCACGTCCTAAAAGGGCGTGGTATCCACTGCTGAACGGGGCCACTTGAAATGTAATTTCTTCGGACCTATAGTTCTCTGGCGTACCGAATACCACATCTAGTGTGATTTTCCCAGCACATCGTGCCTCCCGACTGGGTATGATTCCCCTGAAGGTTGTGCTACTTTGCTCAATGCGGTTCCAGTCTATTTCCATTTTTTGAAGAGTTTCCTCATAGATGAGGTTTAATCCGCTGCCGCCGTCCATGAGTACTTTGGTGAGTCGAAAGCCGTCCACAATTGGAATGAGGACCAATGCGGCTGGTGCTCGGGATGTTTGGAATTTAGGTTTGTCACTGGCATTGAAGGTAATAGCCGTGTCACTCCATGGATTTATTGCTACTACGTAGCAGATTTCAGCCATGCCACGGAGTGTTCGCTTGCGCCTATTATTTGACGCGAAGGTCTGAAAGAATGTTAACACCGTATTGTTATCCTCGGGATGGTGCTCTGTGGCATTTGGTATAAGAAGATCCTCACCACTTTTGGCTACCTGCCGGAGTGTCCAACATGCTCTAAGGCTGTGCGTTGGTATTGTATCCGCTGTACTATGAATTTTGCAGGGTCCGTTAAGCCATCCCTCCAGTACGGTTCCATGCCCTATAGAGGGTTTTTATTTCTTTGCAACTAGCTTGGGTGTCTTATGATAGTGCACCCTTTTACTTCGGACTGGATGTATATTCAGAGCCGGATTATCCCAAAATGTCGTTTCGGTTTTCCAGGCGCTTTCCATCGCATGATACTTTCGTACTATGGACGCCAAGTCAGCGAAGCGTGATATGTCATGGCGACTTAAGGAGTTAAGGATTCCCTTGTCCATGCAATTATTGCAGAAAAGTGAGATTGCATCTTCCTCACGACAGTCCTTAACCTTGTTCATCACACGGAGGAATCTTGCCTAATAATGATGTACTGTTTCATGGGGCTCTTGCCTGATGTGGGAAAGATCGTTTATGTCTGGGTGGGTGAGTGGATTTGAGTCCAAACCCCTACCCGATCTGAGACCCAGGGGCCGAGGAGTTTCCAATCTTGGAAGTTCGGGTTCCGGAGTGCTGCCCAATAAGTCTGGCCCGCTGCCTGATTCTAGGTTCAGGGCTTGGGTGATGTCCTCCCGTAAGCGGGTATCCGGCTCGGAGAGCTCAGGAATCCGGACATAGTTAGTCCTCAAAATAGAGGAAGAGTTGCCGCATTGTTCCTCCACCACCGCAACGTGATGGGTGACCGATGGAGAGTTAATCTCCCTTTGATCGGGTTTAAGCCCAATCTGATCATAGTCCGTAGTGACTCCCAAGGCGGCAATGCGATCCAAGAGTTCGTTTAGGGAAGAGAGCTCCATTGGATCCATCTGCTCGGAAAATTCCGAGTCGACGTGGAGGCGGTTTTTGATGACCCGAGAAGTCATCCTCGGTGCAGCGGCCGAACAGGCAGTCATGACAAAACTGCCTAGCCGGAGAGTTTGGCCGACAACCAGAGCTCCCGCGGCGGTAATGTTGTTTTTTAACAACGAGATGAGGCATCCTTCCTTACGGTGATGTCATAGAGGAACTCTCAATGAAAGCACCAATGTCGGTGTCAAAACCGGCGGATCTCGGGTAGGGGGTCCCAAATTGTGCGTCTAAGGCGGATGGTTACAGGAGGCAGGGGACACGATGTTTTACCCAGGTTTGGGCCCTCTTGATGGAGGTAAAATCCTACGTCCTGCTTGATTTATTCTTGATGATATGAGTATTACAAGAGTTGATCTACCACGAGATCGGAGAGGCTAAACCCTAGAAGCTAGCCTATGGTATGATTGTATGTTGTCCTACGGACTAAAACCCTCCGGTTTATATAGACACCGGAGGGGGCTAGGGTTACACAAGGTCGGTTACAAAGGATGAGATATCCATATCCGTACTACCTAGCTTGCCTTCCACGCCAAGTAGAGTTCCATCCGGACACGAGACGAAGTCTTCAATCTTGTATCTTCATAGTCCATCAGTCCGGCCAAAGGATATAATCCGGCTGTCCAGATACCCCCTAATCTAGGACTCCCTCATATGTCAAAACTGCATTAACGGATATCTTAAAGAAAAGTTGTATATGATGCAACCAGAAGGTTTTGTCGATCCAAAAGATGCTAACAAAGTGTGCAAGCTCCAGCGATCCATTTATGGACTGGTGCAAGCCTCTCAGAGTTGGAATATACGCTTTGATAGTGTGATCAAAGCATATGGTTTTATACAGACTTTTGGAGAAGCCTGTATTTACAAGAAAGTGAGTGGGAGCTCTGTAGCATTTCTGATATTATATGTAGATGACATATTGTTGATTGGAAATGATACTGAATTTCTGAATAGCATAAAAGGACTCTTGAATAAGAATTTTTCAATAAAAGACCTCGATGAAGCTGCTTATATATTGGGCATCAAGATCTATAGAGATAGATCAAGATGCTTAATTGGACTTTCACAAAGCGCATACCTTGATAAAGTTTTGAAGAAGTTCAAAATGGATCAAGCAAAGAAAGGGTTCTTGCCTGTGTTACAAGGTGTGAAGTTGAGTCAGACTCAATGCCCGGACCACTGCAGAAGATGGAGAGAAAATGAAATTCACTCCCTATGCTTCAGCCATAGGTTCTATCATGTATGCAATGTTGTGTACCAGACCTGATGTGTGTCTTGCTATTAGTTTAGCAGGGAGGTACCAAAGTAATCTAGGAGTGGATCACTGGACAGTGGTCAAGAATATCCTGAAATACTTGAAAAGGACTAAGGATATGTTTCTCGTTTATAGAGGTGACAAAGATCTCGTCGTAAACGGTTACGTCGATGCAAGCTTTGTCACTGATCCGGATGACTCTAAGTCACAAACCGGATATGTATTTTTATTGAATGGTGGAGCTGTTAGTTGGCGGAAGTAGCAAATAAAGGAGTCTGGATGAAGGAGTTCATATCCGATCTAGGTGTCTTACCTAGTGCATCGGGTCCAATGAAAATCTTTTGTGACAATACTAGTGCAATTACCTTGGCAAAGGAATCTAGATTTCACAAGAGAACCAAGCACATCAAGAGACGCTTCAATTCCATCCGCGATCAATTCAAGGAGGGAGACATGGAGATTTGCAAGACACATATGGATCGGAATGTTGCAGACCCATTGACTAAGCCTCCCTCACGAGCAAAACATGATCAGCACCAAGACTCCATGGGTGTTAGAATCATTACTGTGTAATATAGATTATTGACTCTAGTGAAAGTAGGAGACTGAAGGAAATATGCCCTAGAGGCAATAATAAAGTTGTTATTTTTCCTTATATCATGATAAATGTTTATTATTCATGCTAGAATTGTATTAACCGGAAACTCAGTACATGTGTGAATACATAGATAAACTGAGTGTCACTAGTATGCCTCTACTTGACTAGCTCGTTAATCAAAGATGGTTAAGTTTCCTAGCCATGGACAAGAGTTGTCATTTGATGAACGAGATCACATCATTAGAGAATGATGTGATTGACTTGACCCATCCGTTAGCTTAGCACTATGATCGTTTAGTTTATTGTTATTGCTTTCTCCATAACTTATACATGTTCCTATGACTATGAGATTATGCAACTCCCGAATACCGGAGGAACACTTAGTGTGCTATCAAACATCACAACGTAACTAGGTGATTATAAAGATGCTCTACAGGTGTCTCTGATGGTGTTTTGGCATACATCGAGATTAGGATTTGTCACTCCAATTGTTGGAGAGGTATCTATGGGCCCTCTCGGTAATGCACATCACTATAAGCCTTGCAAGCAATGTAACTAATGAGTTAGTTGCGGGATGTTGCATTACAGAACGAGTAAAGAGACTTGCCGGTAACGAGATTGAACTAGGTATTGAGATACCGACGATCGAATCTCGGGCAAGTAACATACCGATGACAAAGGGAACAACGTATGTTGTTATGCAGTTTGACCGATAAAGATCTTCGTAGAATATGTAGGAGCCAATATGAGCATCCAGGTTCCGCTATTGCTTATTGACCGGAGAAGTGTCTTGGTCATGTCTACATAGTTCTCGAACCCGTAGGGTCCGCACGCTTAACGTTCGATGACGATCGATATTATGAGTTTATGTGTTTTGATGTACCGTAGGTAGTTCAGAGTCCCGGATGTGATCACGGACATGACGAGGAGTCTCGAAATAGTAGATACATAAAGATTGATATATTGGACGACTATATTCGGACACCGGAAATATCCCGGAGAAGTTTCGGATAAAATTGGAGTGCCGGAGGGTTACCGGAACCCCCCGGGGGAACTAATGGGCCTGATGGCCTAAGTGGAGAGAGAGAGAGGCGGCTAGGGCAGGCCGTGTTCCCCCTCCCCCTTGGTTCCGAATTGGACTAGGGAAGGGGGGCGCCCCCCTTTCCTTCTCCCTCTCTCCCTCTCCTTCCTTCCCCCCTCTTCCTTGTTGGAAACCTACTAGGAATAGGATTGCTATACCTAGTAGGAATCCTACTTGGGGCGCGCCCCTATAGGGCCGGCCGGCCTCCCCCTTGCTCCTTTATATACGGGGGCAGGGGCACCCTAGAACGCACAAGTTGACAGTTGTCTTAGCCGTGTATGGTGCCCCCCTCCACAGATTTCCGCCTCGGTCATATCGTTGTAGTGCTTAGGCGAAGCCCTGCGTCTGTAACTTCATCATCACCGTCATCACGCCGTCGTGCTGACGAAACTCTCCCTCGGCCTCAACTGGATCAAGAGTATGAGGGACGTCACCGAGCTGAACGTGTGCAGATCGCGGAGGTGCCGTGCGTTCGGTAGTTGGATCGATTGGATCGCGAAGACGTTCGACTACATCAACCACGTTACTAAATGCTTCCGCTTTCGGTCTATGAGGGTACGTGGACACACTCTCCCCTCTCGTTGCTATGCATCACCTAGATGGATCTTGCGTCTGCGTAGGCAATTTTTTTGAAATTACTGCGTTCCCCAACATATACCCCTCCACTCCCTTCTCCATTTGTGAGAGAGCCATCAGAACATGCCTACATTTTCAGCATACATTTTCTGAGAGAGAACCACCTACTCATGTGTTGAGATCAAGATATCCCAATCCTACCACAAGAATCTTGATTTCTAGCCTTCCCCAAATTGCTTTCCACTCAAATCATCTTTCCACCATATCCAAATCTGTGTGAGAGAGTTGTGTGTTGGGGAGAGTATCATTTGAAGCACAAGAGCAAGAAGTTCATCATCAACACACCATCTATTACCTTTTGGAGAGTGGTGTCTCCTAGATTGGTTAGGTGTCTGATACGTCTCCGCCGTATCTATAATTTTTGATTGTTCCATGCCAATATTCTACAACTTTCATATACTTTTGGCAACTTTTTATACTATTTTGGGGACTAACATATTGATCCAGTGCCTAGTGCCAGTTCCTGTTTGTTGCATGTTTTTTGTTTCACAGAATCCATATCAAATGGAGTCCAAACGGAATAAAAACTGACGGAGATTTTTTTGGAATATATATGATTTTTAGGAAGAAAAATCCACGCGAGACGATGCTCGAGGGGCCCACGAGGCAGGGGGCGCCCCACGGGGCAGGCGCGCCCCTGATCCTCGTGGCCACCCGTTAAGGCGGTTGATGCCCTTCTTTCTCTGCAAGAAAGCTAATATCCGGATAGAGATCGTATCAAAATTTCAGCCCAATCGGAGTTACGGATCTCCGGGAATATAAGAAACGGTGAAAGGGTAGAATCTGAGAATGCAGAAACAGAGAGAGACAGATCCAATCTTGGAGGGGCTCTTGCCCCTCCCATGCCATGGAGGCTAAGGACCAGAGGGGAAACCCTTCTCCCATCTAGGGAGGAGGTCAAGGAAGAAGAAGACGATGGGGCCCCCTCCCCCCTTCTCTTCCGGTGGCTCCGGAACGCTGCCGTGGCCATCATCATCGTGATCTACACCAACACCTCCGCCATCTTCACCAACATCTCCATAACCTTCCCCCCTCTATCTATAGCGGTCCACTCTCCCGCAACCCATTGTACCCTCTACTTGAACATGGTGCTTTATGCTTCATATTATTATCCAATGATGTGTTGCCATCCTATGATGTCTGAGTAGATTTCCGTTGTCCTATCGGTGGTTGATGAATTGCTATGATTGATTTAATTTGCTTGTGGTTATGTTGCTATCCTTTGGTGCCCATCATATGATCGCGCGCATGGATCACACCCTAGGGTTAGTTGTATGTTGATAGGACTATGTATTGGAGGGCAAGAGTGACAGAAGCTTCAACCTAGCATAGAAATTGATGCATACGGGGTTGAAGGGGGGACCAATATATCTTAATGCTATGGTTGGGTTTTACCTTAATGAACATTAGTAGTTGCGGATGCTTGCTAATAGTTCCAATCATAAGTGGATAGAATTCCAAGTCAGGGATGACATGCTAGCAGTGGCCTCTCCCACATAATACTTGCTATTGGTCTAGTAAAGTAGTCAATTGCTTAGGGGAATTTCACAACTCCTATCACCACTTTTCCACACTCGCTATATTTACTTTATTGCTTCTTTACTTACAACAGCCCCTACCTTTTATTTACTTGCTCTTTATTATCTTGCAAACCTATCCAACAACACCTACAAAGTACTTCTAGTTTCATACTTGTTCTAGGTAAAGCGAACGTTAAGCGTGCGTAGAGTTGTATTGGTGGTCGATAGAACTTGAGGGAATATTTGTTCTACCTTTAGCTCCTCGCTGGGTTCGACACTCTTACTTATCGAAAACTATTGCGATCCCCTATACTTGTGGGTTATCAAGACCTTTTTCTGGCGCCGCTGCTGGGGAGCAATAGCGTGGGGTGAATATTCTCGTGTGTGCTTGTTTGCTTTATCACTAAGTAATTTTTATTTGTTGTTCTTAGTTGTTCTCTATCTTTAGTTATGGATATGGAACACGAAATACCAAAAAAAAATAGGTGTACTTTCTGCTCATGGAGATGGGGAACCTCCTAAAACCCTCGATGCTGGTTATGTGAAAAATATTATGTACTACTTTAATAATCCTGAGAAAACCCCATTCAATTATGTAATGGGAGTAATGTTGGATCAACATGAATACTTTAGGGATTACTGCTTGACACAAAAAGGGAAACTATTATGGGATCAAATTCATATATTGAATTGGTATGCTAGGCAACTATGCTTGAGATATGATTATACATGTTGCTCTAAGGTGAAGGCTCCACACCTTCCCTTTTCATGTGAATTTAATGATAATGAAACCTTAGCTTCTTATGCTAATGGTATATATGATTACTATGATGTGGAACAAATAGAAGAATTTGTTGCTTTTAAGGGTGCTTATGAAATTGAATCTTTGTTTGAAAAGCATGAAGCTTATGATGATGATGTTTATAGGCCTGAAAATTTAGCTATCTTAAAATATTGCTATGATAATTATGAATATAATTCCTATATTAATGCGCTTATTGAGAAAGTCTTCGTTGTCCAAGAAGAGGCTAATATTTTGCAGGAGTCTATGGAAGAAGAAATTGATGAAACTATGAGCTCATTGGATGAAAAAGATGAGGAGGAGAGCGAAGAACAAAAGGAGGAAGAGCGGATTAGCTACCTGTGCCTACCTTCTAATGAGAGTAACTCTTCAACTCATACATTGTTTAATTTCCCTTCGTGCTTACCGAAGGTGTTGGAAATATGCCCTAGAGGCACTAATAAATTAGTTATTATTATATTTCCTTGTTCATGATAATCGTTTATTATCCATGCTAGAATTGTATTGATAGGAAACTCAGATACATGTGTGGATACATAGACAACACCATGTCCCTAGTAAGCCTCTAGTTGACTAGCTCGTTGATCAATAGATGGTTACGGTTTCCTGACCATGGACATTGGATGTCGTTGATAACGGGATCACATCATTAGGAGAATGATGTGATGGACAAGACCCAATCCTAAGCCTAGCACAAGATCATGTAGTTCGTATGCTAAAGCTTTTCTAATGTCAAGTATCATTTCCTTAGACCATGAGATTGTGCAACTCCCGGATACCGTAGGAATGCTTTGGGTGTACCAAACGTCACAACGTAACTGGGTGACTATAAAGGTACACTACAGGTATCTCCGAAAGTGTCTGTTGGGTTGGCACGAATCGAGACTGGGATTTGTCACTCCGTGTAAACGGAGAGGTATCTCTGGGCCCACTCGGTAGGACATCATCATAATGTGCACAATGTGATCAAGGAGTTGATCACAGGATGATGTGTTACGGAACGAGTAAAAGAGACTTGCCGGTAACGAGATTGAACAAGGTATCGGGATACCGACGATTGAATCTCGGGCAAGTATCGTACCGCTAGACG
This sequence comes from Triticum urartu, assembly GCF_003073215.2. Lineage (NCBI taxonomy): Eukaryota > Viridiplantae > Streptophyta > Magnoliopsida > Poales > Poaceae > Triticum > Triticum urartu. The sequence continues at coordinate 452,434,422 of NC_053022.1, forward strand.
AAGGGAATTGTATACGGGATTGATTAAGTCCTTGACATCGTGGTTCATCCGATGAGATCATCGTGGAACATGTGGGAGCCAACATGGGTATCCAGATCCCGCTGTTGGTTATTGACCGGAGAACGTCTCGGTCATGTCTGCATGTCTCCCGAACCCGTGGGGTCTACACACTTAAGGTTCGATGACGCTAGGGTTATAAAGGAAGCTTGTATGTGGTTACCGAATGTTGTTCGGAGTCCCGGATGAGATCCCGGACGTCACGAGGAGTTCCGGAATGGTCCGGAGGTAAAGATTTATATATAGGAAGTCCTATTTCGGCCATCGGGACAAGTTTCGGGGTCATCGGTATTGTACCGGGACCACCGGAAGGGTCCCGGGGGCCCACCGGGTGGGGCCACCTATCCCGGAGGGTCCCATGGGCTGAAGTGGGAAGGGATCCAGCCCAAAGTGGGCTGGGGCGCCACTTCCCTTATGGCCCATGCGCCTAGGGTGAAGGGGGAACCCTAAAGAAGAGTCCCAAGGAGGGAAGGCACCTCCTAGGTGCCTTGGGGGGGGAGGGAAACCTCCCCTGGCCGCCGCCCCCTAGGAGATTGGATCTCCTAGGGCTGGCGCACCCCCCCCTTGGGCTCCCTATATATAGTGAGGGTAGGAGGGCCTCTTGAGACACACCTTATGCCTTTGGTGCAGCCCCTCCCTCTCTCCTAAGTCCTTCTCCTCTCCCGTGGTGCTTGGCGAAGCCCTGCAGGATTGCCACGCTCCTCCACCACCACCACGCCGTTGTGCTGCTGTTGGATGGAGTCTTCCTCAACCTCTCCCTCTCTCCTTGCTGGATCAAGGCGTGGGAGACGTCACCGGGCTGTGCGTGTGTTGAACGCGGAGGTGCCGTCCGTTCGGCACTAGGATCTCCGGTGATTTGGATCACGACGAGTACGACTCCATCAACCCCGTTCTCTTGAACGCTTCCGCTTAGCGATCTACAAGGGTATGTAGATGCACTCTCCTTCCCCTCGTTGCTGGTCTCTCCATAGATAGATCTTGGTGACACGTAGGAAAATTTTGAATTTCTGCTACGTTACCCAACAGTGGCATCATGAGCTAGGTCTATTCGTAGTTTCTATGCACGAGTAGAACACAAAGTAGTTGTGGGCGTTGATTTTGTTCAATATGCTTGCCGTTACTAGTCTTATCTTGATTCGGCGGCATCGTGGGATGAAGCAGCCCGGACCAACCTTACACGTACTCTTACATGAGACCGGTTCCACCGACTGACATGCACTAGTTGCATTAGGTGGCTGGCGGGTGTCTGTCTCTCCCACTTTAGTCGGATCGGATTCGATGAAAAGGGTCCTTATGAAGGGTAAATAGCAATTGGCATATCACGTTGTGGTCTTTGCGTAGGTAAGAAACGTTCTTGCTAGAAACCCATAGCAGCCACGTAAAACATGCAAACAACAATTAGAGGACGTCTAACTTGTTTTTGCAGGGTATGCTATGTGATGTGATATGGCCAAAAGGATGTGATGAATGATATATGTGATGTATGAGATTGATCATGTTCTTGTAATAGGAATCACGACTTGCATGTCGATGAGTATGACAACCGGCAGGAGCCATAGGAGTTGTCTTAATTTATTTATGACCTGCGTGTCAACATAAACGTCATGTAATTACTTTACTTTATTGCTAACCGTTAGCTGTAGTAGTAGAAGTAATAAATGACGTGACAACTTCATGGAGACACGATGATGGAGATCATGGTGTCATGCCGGTAACTATTGATGATCATGGAGCCCCGAAGATGGAGATCAAAAGGAGCTATATGATATTGGCCATATCATGTCACTATTTGATTGCATGTGATGTTTATCATGTTTTTGCATCTTATTTTCTTAGAACGACGGTAGTAAATAAGATGATCTCTCATTAAAATTTCAAGAAAGTGTTCCCCTAACTGTGCACCGTTGCGACAGTTCGTAGTTTTGAAGCACCACGTGATGATCGAGTGTATAGATTCTCCTTACGTTCACATACAACGGGTGTAAGACAGTTTTACACATGCAAAACACTTAGGGTTAACTTGACGAGCCTAGCATGTGCATAGACATGGCCTCGGAACCCAGAAGACCGAAAGGTCGAGCATGAGTCATATGGTAGATACGATCAACATGAAGATGTTCACCGATGATGACTAGTCTGTCTCACGTGATGATCGGACACGGCCTAGTTGACTCGGATCATGTAATCACTTAGATGACTAGAGGGATGTCTATCTGAGTGGGAGTTCATAAGATGAACTTAATTATCCTGAACATAGTCAAAAGGATTTTGCAAATTATGTCGTAGCTCGCGCTTCAGTTCTACTGTTTAATTATGTTCCTAGAGAAAATTTAGTTGAAAGTTGATAGTAGCAATTATGCGGACTAGGTCCGTAAACTGAGGATTGTCCTCATTGCTTCATAGAAGGCTTATGTCCTTAATGCACCGCTCAGTGTGCTAAACCTCGAACGTCGTCTGTGGATGTTGCGAACATTTGACATACACGTTTTGATAACTACGTGATAGTTCAGTTAAACGGTTTAGAGTTGAGGCACCAAAGACGTTTTTAAACATCACGAAACACATGAGATGTTTCGAGGGCTGAAATTGGGATTTCAGGCTCATGCCCACGTCAAGAGGTATAAGACCTCCGATGATTTTCTTAGCCTGCGAACTAAGGAGAAAAGCTCAATTGTTGTGCTTGTGCTCAGATTGTCTGAGTACAACAATCGCTTGAATCGAGTGGGAGTTGATCTTCCAGATGAAATAGTGATGGTTCTCCGAAGTCATTACCACCAAGCTGCTTGAGCTTCGTGATGAACTATAATATATCAGGGACATATATGATGATCCTTGAGATGTTCGCGATGTCTGACACCACGAAAGTAGAAATCAAGAAGGAGCATCAATTGTTGATGGTTGGTGAAACCACTAGTTTCAAGAAGGGCAAGGGCAAGAAGGGATACTTCATGAAATGGCAATTCAGCTGCTGCTCTAGTGAAGAAACCCAAGGTTGAACCCAAACCCGAGACTAAGTGCTTCTGTAATAAGGGGAACAGCCACTGGAACAGAATTACCCTAGATACTTGGTAGATGAGAAGGCTGGCAAAGTCGGTAGAAGTATATTGGATATACATTGTGTTAATGTGTACTTTACTAGTACTCCTAGTAGCACCAGGGTGTTAGATACCGGTTCGGTTGCTAAGTGTTAGTAACTCGAAATAAAAGCTACTGAATAAATGGAGACTAGCTAAAGGTGAGATGACGATATGTGTTGGAAGTATTTCCAAGGTTGATCAAATATCGTCCGCTCCCTCTACCATCAAGATTGGTGTTTGCGTTGAGCATAGATATGATTGGATTATGTCTATCGCAATGCGGTTATTCATTTAAGGAGAATAATGGTTACTCTGTTTATTTGAATAATACCTTTAAATGGCCTTACATCTAAAATGAATGGTTTATTGAATCTCGATCGTAGTGATACACATGTTCATGCCAAAATATAGTAATGATAGTACCACCTACTTGTGGCACTGCCACGTAAGTCATATCGGTATAAAACGCATGAAGAAGCTCCATGTTGATGGATCTTTGGGCTCACTCATTTTTGAAAAGTTTGAGACATGCGAACCATGTCTATTGGTGTATATGCATGAAGAAACTCCATGCAAATGGACCATTTGAACTCACTTGATTTTGAATCACTTGAGACATGCAAATCATACCACATGGGCAAGATGACTGAAAGCCTCGTTTTCAGTAAAATGGAACTAGAAAGCAACTTGTTGGAAGTAATATATTTTGATGTGTGCAGTCCAATGAGTGCTGAGGCGTGTAGTGGATATCGTTATGTTCTTACTTCACAGATGATTTGAGTAGATGTTGAGTATATTTACTTGATAAATCACGAGTCTGAATTATTGAAAGGTTCAAGTAATTTCAGGGTGAAGTTGAAAGATCGTCGTGACAAGAGGATAAAAGATCTATGATATGATCATAGAGATGAATATCTGAATTACGAGTTTGGCACAGAATTAAGACATTGTGGAAATTGTTTCACAACTAATACAGCCTGGAACACCATAGTGTGATGGTGTGTCCGAACATCATAACTGCACCCTATTGGATGTGATGCATACCATGATGTCTCTTATCGAATTACCACTATAGTTTATGGGTTAGGCATTAGAGACAACCACATTCACTTTAAATAGGGCACCACGTAATTCCGATGAGATGACACCGTATGAACTATGGTTTGGAGAAACCTGAGTTGTCGTTTCTTAAAAGTTTGGGGCTACGACGCTTATGTGAAAAAAGTTTCAGGCTGATAAGCTCGAACCCAAAGCGGATAAATGCATCTTCATAGGACACCCAAAACAGTTGGGTATACCTCATGTCTCAGATCCGAAAGCAATAAGGGATTGTTTCTAGAATCGGGTCCTTTCTCGAGGAAAAGTTTCTCTCGAAAGAATTGAGTGGGAGGATGGTGGAGACTTGATGAGGTTATTGAACCTTCACTTCAACTAGTGTGTAGCAGGGCACAGGAAGTTGTTCCTGTAGCACCTACACCAACTAAGTGGAAGCTTATGATAGTGATCATGAAACTTCAGATCAAGTCGCTCCCAAACGTCGTAGGATGACAAGGATGCATACTACTTCAGAGTGGTACGTGATCCTGTCTTGGAAGTCATGTTGCTAGACAACAATGAACCTACGAGCTATGGAGAAGCGATGGTGGGCCCGGATTCCGATAAATGGCTCGAGGCCATAAAATCCGAGATAGGATCCATGTATGAAAACAAAGTGTAGACTTTGGAAGAACTACTTGATGGTCGTAAGGCTGTTAGGTACATATGGATTTTTAAGGAAGACGGACAATGATGGTAAATGTCACCATTAAGAAAGCTCGACTTGTCGTTAAGATGTTTTTCGACAAGTTCAAGGAGTTGACTATGATGAGACTTTCACACTCGTAGCAATGCTAAGAGTCTGTTGGAATTATATTAGCGATTACTGCATTATTTATGAAATCTTGCAGATAGGATGTCAAAACATTGTTTCCTCGACGATTTTCTTGAGGAAAGGTTGTATGTGATACAACCGGAAGGTTTTGTAAATCCTGAAAGATGCTAATAAGTATGCAAAGCTCCAGCAATCCTTCTGAGGACTGGAGTAAGAATCTCGGAGTTGGAATGAATGCTTTGATGATGATCAAAGATTTTGGGTTTATACAAAGTTTATGAGAAACTTGTATTTCCAAAGAAGTGAGTGGGAGCACTATAGAATTTCTGATGAGTATATGTTGTTGACATATTGTTGATCAGAAATGACGTAGAATTTCTGGAAAGCATATAGGGTTATTTGGAAAGTGATTTTTCAATGGAAAGCCTGGATTAAGCTACTTGAACATTGAGCATCAAGATCTATAAGGATAGATCAAAACGCTTAATGGTACTTTCAAATGAGCACATACCTTGACATGATCTTGAAGGTGTTCAAGATGGATCAGTCAAAGAAGGAGTTCTTGCCTGAGTTGTAAGGTATGAAGTTAAGACTTAAAGCTCGACCACGGCAGAATAGAGAGAAAGGACGAAGGTCGTCCCCTATGCTTAAGACATAGGCTCTACAGTATGCTATGCTGTGTACCGCACATGAAGTGTGCCTTGCCATGAGTCATCAAGGGGTACAAGAGTGATCCAAGAATGGATCACAGGACAGTGGTCAAAGTTATCCTTAGTAACTAGTGGACTAAGGAATTTTCTCGATTATGGAGGTGGTAAAAGAGTTCGTCGTAAAGGGTCACACCGATGCAAACTTTGACACTAATCCAGATTATTCTGAGTAGTAAACTGGATTCGTATAGTAGAACAGTTATTTTGAATAGCTCCAAATGTAGCGTAGTAGTTGCATCTACAAAATGACATAAGAAATTTGTGAAGTACATACGGATCTGAAAGATTCAGACCCGTTGACTAAAACCTCTCTCACAAGCAAAACATGATCAAACCCAGAACTCATCGAGTGTTAATCACATGGTAAATGTGAACTAGATTATTGACTCTAGTAAACTCTTTGGGTGTTAGTCACATGGGGATGTGACCTTGAGTGTTAATCACATATCGATGTGAACTGGATTATTGACTCTAGTGCAAGTGGGAGACTGTTGGAAATATGCCCTAGAGGCACTAATAAATTAGTTATTATTATATTTCCTTGTTCATGATAATCGTTTATTATCCATGCTAGAATTGTATTGATAGGAAACTCAGATACATGTGTGGATACATAGACAACACCATGTCCCTAGTAAGCCTCTAGTTGACTAGCTCGTTGATCAATAGATGGTTACGGTTTCCTGACCATGGACATTGGATGTCGTTGATAACGGGATCACATCATTAGGAGAATGATGTGATGGACAAGACCCAATCCTAAGCCTAGCACAAGATCATGTAGTTCGTATGCTAAAGCTTTTCTAATGTCAAGTATCATTTCCTTAGACCATGAGATTGTGCAACTCCCGGATACCGTAGGAATGCTTTGGGTGTACCAAACGTCACAACGTAACTGGGTGACTATAAAGGTACACTACAGGTATCTCCGAAAGTGTCTGTTGGGTTGGCACGAATCGGGACTGGGATTTGTCACTCCGTGTAAACGGAGAGGTATCTCTGGGCCCACTCGGTAGGACATCATCATAATGTGCACAATGTGATCAAGGAGTTGATCACGGGATGATGTGTTACGGAACGAGTAAAAGAGACTTGCCGGTAACGAGATTGAACAAGGTATCGGGATACCGACGATTGAATCTCGGGCAAGTATCGTACCGCTAGACGAAGGGAATTGTATACGGGATTGATTAAGTCCTTGACATCGTGGTTCATCCGATGAGATCATCGTGGAACATGTGGGAGCCAACATGGGTATCCAGATCCCGCTGTTGGTTTATTGACCGGAGAACGTCTCGGTCATGTCTGCATGTCTCCCGAACCCGTAGGGTCTACACACTTAAGGTTCGATGACGCTAGGGTTATAAAGGAAGCTTGTATGTGGTTACCGAATGTTGTTCGGAGTCCCGGATGAGATCCCGGACGTCACGAGGAGTTCCGGAATGGTCCGGAGGTAAAGATTTATATATAGGAAGTCCTATTTCGGCCATCGGGACAAGTTTCGGGGTCATCGGTATTGTACCGGGACCACCGGAAGGGTCCCGGGGGCCCACCGGGTGGGGCCACCTATCCCGGAGGGTCCCATGGGCTGAAGTGGGAAGGGAAACAGCCCAAAGTGGGATGGGGCACCACTTCCCTTATGGCCCATGCGCCTAGGGTGAAGGGGGAACCCTAAGGAAGAGTCCCAAGGAGGGAAGGCACCTCCTAGGTGCCTTGGGGGGTTCCCTTATGGCCCATGCGCCTAGGGTGAAGGGGGAACCCTAAGGAAGAGTAAGGAGGGAAGGCACCTCCTAGGTGCCTTGGGGGGAGGGAAACCTCCCCTGGCCGCCGCCCCCTAGGAGATTGGATCTCCTAGGGCTGGCGCACCCCCCCCCCCTTGGGCTCCCTATATATAGTGAGGGTAGGAGGGCCTCTTGAGACACACCTTATGCCTTTGGTGCAGCCCCTCCCTCTCTCCTAAGTCCTTCTCCTCTCCCGTGGTGCTTGGCGAAGCCCTGCAGGATTGCCACGCTCCTCCACCACCACCACGCCGTTGTGCTGCTGCTGGATGGAGTCTTCCTCAACCTCTCCCTCTCTCCTTGCTGGATCAAGGCGTGGGAGACGTCACCGGGCTGTACGTGTGTTGAACGCGGAGGTGCCGTCCGTTCGGCACTAGGATCTCCGGTGATTTGGATCACGACGAGTACGACTCCATCAACCCCGTTCTCTTGAACGCTTCCGCTTAGCGATCTACAAGGGTATGTAGATGCACTCTCCTTCCCCTCGTTGCTGGTCTCTCCATAGATAGATCTTGGTGACACGTAGGAAAATTTTGAATTTCTGCTACGTTACCCACAGTAGGATGAGCTATGATTGATTGCTATGATCCCGTATGTAATTCTTTTGAAATATCCCTTTTTGATGATGCTTGCTATGCTTGTGGCCAAGATGCCAATATGAATTATGCTTATGGAGATGAACTTGCTATAGTTCCTTATGTTAAACATGAAATTGTTGCTATTGCACCCACGCATGATAGTCCTATTATCTTTTTGAATTCTCCCGACTACACTATATCGGAGAAGTTTGCACTTATTAAGGATTATATTGATGGGTTGCCTTTTACCGTTGCACATGATGATTTTGATGAATATAATATGCATGTGCTTTCTGCTCCTACTTGCAATTATTATGAGAGAGGAACTATATCTCCACCTCTCTATGTTTCCAATATGATAAAATTGCAAGATGTTTATACTATGCATTGGCCTTTACTATGTGTGCGTGGATTGTTCTTTTATGACATCTGATGCCTAGGAAGAGAGTTAGAATTTTTCATTACATGATATATGTTACCTTGTGCTCACCACTAAATTACAAATCATTGTTAATTAAAATTGGCTTTGATATACCTTGGGATCCGGGTGGATCCATTACTTGAGTACTATATGCCTAGCTTAATGGCTTTAAAGAAAGCGCTGCCAGGGAGACAACCCGGAAGTTTTAGAGAGTCATTTATTTCTGTTGAGTGCTTTTATATAGTTTAAAAATAACAAAAATAAAGAGGGGAACCCAAAACTCTTTCAAAAAGGAAAGTGAAAGTGGGAAAGACAAGCATTGTTGAAGTGGGAGCTAGCCTTGAACTTTGTTCATGCTCATGGAAACTTTGTGAATATTGATTACAGAAACTTTTAAATAAAAATAATTATCCCCTTGTACAATTCCATTGTATTATAAACATAATGTGCCAAGGTTTGCCTTTAGGATGTTTACATTTGCTTGATGGTTTGTACGGTGCAGGACAGAAACTTTGGCTGTAGTGCACGATTTTACATATTTTGCTGGAACGTCAAATGGTTCTGATTCTTTTTGAAATGTCTTACTATATAAATTGTTTATTTTTCCTAATTTTGGTAGAATTTTTCAAGTATCATAAGTATGGTGAATGTTCATATTATTACAGACTGTTCAGTTGTAGACAGATTCTGTTTTTGATGCATAGTTTGCTTGTTTTGATGAAACTATCTATTCATATCAGTAAGCCATGAAAAAGTTATATTACAGCAGACACAATGTAAAAACAAAATATGAATTGGTTTGCAATAGTACTTAGAGTAGTGATTTGCTTTATTATACTAACGGATCTTACCGAGTTTTCTGTTGAAGTTTTGTGTGGATGAAGTGTTCGATGATCGAGAAGGTCTTGATGTGAGAAGAAGAAAGAGAGGCAAGAGCTCAAGCTTGGGGATGCCCGAGGCACCCCAAGTAAATATTCAAGGAGACTCAAGCATCTAAGCTTGGGTATGCCCCGGAAGGCATCCCCTCTTTCTTCAACAAGTATCGGTATGTTTTCGGATTCGTTTCGTTCATGTGATATGTGCAATCTTGGAGCGTCTTTTGCATTTAGTTTTCATCTTTCTTTTATGCACCATGCTGGTATGAGATAGTCCTTGGTTGATTTATAGAATGCTCTTTGCACTTCACTTATATCTTTTGAGTATGGCTTTATAGAATGCTTCATGTGCTTCACTTATATCATTTGAAGTTTGGATTGCCTGTTTCTCTTTACAAAGAAAACCATCATTTATAGAATGCTCTTTTGCTTCACTTATATTTGTTAGAGCGTGGGCATATCCTTTGTAGAAAGAATTAAACTCTATTGCTTCACTTATATCTATTTATAGAGATGACAGGAATTGGTCATTCACATGGTTAGTCATAACATCCTACATAAAACTTGTAGATCACTGAATATGATATGTTTGATTCCTTGCAATAGTTTTGCGATATAAAGATGGTGATATTAGAGTCATGCTAGTGGGTAGTTGTGTATTGTAGAAATACTTGTGTTGAAGTTTGTGATTCCCGTAGCATGCACGTATGGTGAACCGTTATGTGATGAAGTCGGAGCATGATTTATTTATTGATTGTCTTCCTTATGAGTGGCGGTCGGGGACGAGCGATGGTCTTTTCCTACCAATCTATCCCCCTAGGAGCATGCGTGTAGTACTTTTTTTCGAACTAATAGATTTTTGCAATAAGTATGTGAGTTCTTTATGACTAATGTTGAGTCCATGCATTATACGCACTCTCACCCTTCCACCATTGCTAGCCTCTCTAGTACCGCAACTTTCGCCGGTACCATAAACCCACCATATACCTTCCTCAAAACAGTCACCATACCATATCTATATGGAGATTGATATGATGAGAATAGACCTGGGGGCCATAGGTTTCACTAGTGGCTTCTCTCAAGAGCATAAGTATTCTACGGTGGGTGAACAAATTACTGTTGAGCAATTGATAGAATTGAGCATAATTATGAGAATATCTAAGCATGATCATGTATATAGGCATCACGTCCGTGACAAGTAGACCGAAACGATTCTGCATCTACTACTATTACTCCACTCATCGACCGCTATCCAGCATGCATCTAGAGTATTAAGTTAAAAATAGAGTAACGCCTTAAGCAAGATGACATGATGTAGAGAGATAAATTCATGCAATATGAAATAAGCCCCATCTTGTTATCCTCGATGGCAATGATACAATACGTGCCTTGCTGCCCCTTCTGTCACTGGGTAAGGACACCGCAAGGTCGAACCCAAAGCTAAGCACTTCTCCCATGGCAAGAACTACCAATCTAGTTGGCCAAACCAAACGGATAATTCGAAGAGACTTGCAAAGATAACCAATCATGCATAAAAGAATTCAGAGAAGATTCAAATATTATTCATAGATAGACTTGATCATAAACCCACAATTCATCGGTCTCAACAAACACACCGCAAAAAGAAGATTACATCGAATAGATCTCCACAAGAGAGGGGGAGAACTTTGTATTGAGATTCAAAGAGAGAGAAGAAGCCATCTAGCTACTAACTATGGACCCGAAGGTCTGAGGTAAACTACTCACACTTCATCGGGGGGCTAGGATGATGTAGAAGCCCTCCGTGATGACGGCCCTCTTCCGGCGGAGCTCCCGAACAGGCCCCAAGATGGGATCTCGTGGATACAGAAAGTTGCGACGGTGGAATTAGGTTTTTGTCTCCTCTTCTGATCGTTTTGGGGTATGTGTGTATATATAGGAGGAAGGAGTACGTCGGTGGAGCACCGAGGGGCCCACGAGGTAGGGGGCGCGCCCTAGGGGGGCGCCCCCCACCCTCATGACCACCTCTTTGATCCCTTGCAGTAGGGTCCAGGTCTCCTGGATCACGTTCGGTGAGAAAATCACGTTTCCGAAGATTTTATTCCGTTTGGACTCCGTTTGATATTCTGTTTATCCGTAACACTGAAATAGGCAAAAAACAGCAATTCTGGGTTGGGCCTCCGGTTAATAGGTTAGTCCCAAAAATAATATAAAAGGGGAAAATAAAGCCCAATATAGTCCAAAACATTAGATAATATAGCATGGAGCAATCAAAAATTATAGATACGTTGGAGACGTATCAGGCATCCCCAAGCTTAATTCCTGCTCGTCCACGAGTAGGTAAATGATAAAAAGAGAATTTTTGATGCGGAGTGCTACTTGGCATAATTTCAATGCAAATCTTCTTAATTGTGGTATGAATATTCAGATTAGAAAGATTCAAGACAAAAGTTTATATTGACATAGAAAATAATAATACTTCAAGCATACTAACAAAGCAATTATGTCTTCTCAAAATAACATGGCCAAAAAAGTTATCCCTACAAAATCATATAGTCTGGCTATGCTCCATCTTCCCCACACAAAGTTTCCTATCAATACAATTCTAGCATGGATAATAAACGATTATCATGAACAATGAAATATATAATAATAACTAATTTATTATTGCCTCTGAGCGTGAGCCATGGATATAGCAGTATAGGTGGAATAGAATGGTGGTTGTGGAGAAGACAAAAAGGAGAAGATAGTCTCACATCGACTAGGCGTATCAACGGGCTATGGAGATGCCCATCAATAGATATCAATGTGAGTGAGTAGGGATTGCCATGCAACGGATGCACTAGAGCTATAAATGTATGAAAGCTCAACAAAAGAAACTAGTGGGTGTGCATCCAACTTGCTTGCTCACGAAGACCTAGGGCAATTTGAGGAAGCCCATCATTGGAATATACAAGCCAAGTTCTATAATGTAAAATCCCCACTAGTATATGAAAGTGACAACATATGAGACTCTCTATATGAAGAACATGGTGCTACTTTGAAGCACAATATATGAGACTTGCTATATCATGGTGCTACTTTGAAGCACAAGTGTGAAAAAAAAGATAGTAGCATTGCCCCTTTTTTTTGGGCCTTCTTTTTTCTTTGGCCTTTCTCTCTCTTTTTTTGGGACAATGCTCTATTGAATGATGATTATCACACTTCTATTTATTTACAACTCAATGATTACAACTCGATACTAAAACAAAGTATGACTCTATATGAATGCCTCCGACGGTGTACCGGGATATGCAATGAATCACGAGTGACAAGTATGAAAGAATTATGAACGGTGGCTTTGCCACAAATACTATGTCAACTACATGACCATGCTAAGCAATATGACAATGATGGATGTGTCATGATGAACTAGATGGTGGAAAGTTGCATGGCAATATATCTCGGAATGGCTATGGAAATGCCATAATAGGTAGGTATGGTGGCTGCTTTGAGGAAGGTATATGGTAGGTGTATGATACCGGCGAAAGTTGCACGGTATGAGAGAGGCTAGCAAAGGTGGAAGGGTGAGAGTGCGTATAATCCATGGACTCAACATTAGTCATAAAGAACTCATATACTTATTGCAAAAATTTAGAAGTTATCAAAGCAAAGTATTACGCGCATTCTCCTAGGGGGATAGATTGGTAGGAAAAGACCATCGCTCGTCCCCGACCGCCACTCATAAGGAAGACAATCAATAAATAAATCATGCTCCGACTTCATCACATAACGGTTCACCATACGTGCATGCTACGGGAATCACAAACTTCAACACAAGTATTCTTTAAATTCACAACTACTCAACTAGCATGACTTTAATATTATCACCTCCATATCTCAAAACAATTATCATGCTTCAATCTTTTCTTAGTATTCAACACACTCAAAAGAAAGTTTCACAAATCTTGAATACCAAGCATATTATTATTAGGCAAATTGCCATGCTATTAAGAGACTCTCAAATTAATTTAAGTGAAGCATGAGAGATCAATAGTTTCTTTAAAACAAATCCACCACCGTGCTCTAAAGGATCTAAGTGAAGCACATAGAGCAAAATTATAACGCTCAAAAGATATAAGTGAAGCACATAGAGCAAAATTATAACGCTCAAAAGATATAAGTGAAGCACATAGAGCAAAATTATCTAGCTCAAAAGATATAAGTGAAGCACATAGAACAAAATTATCTAGCTCAAAAGATATAAGTGAAGCACATAGAGCAAAATTATCTAGCTCAAAAGATATAAGTGAAGCTCATAGAGTAAAATTATCTAGCTCAAAAGATATAAGTGAGGCACATAAAGTATTCTATCAAATTTTAATTCATGTATGACTCTCTCAAAAGGTGTGTACAGCAAGGATGATTGTGGCATACTAACAAACAAAGACACAAATAATACAAGACGCTCCAAGCAAAACACATATCATGTTGGTGAATAAAAATATAGCTCCAAGTAAATTACCGATGGAAGTGGACGAAAGAGGGGATGCCTTCCGGGGCATCCCAAGCTTTGACTTTTTGGTGTCCTTGGATTATATTGGGGGTGCATGGGCATCCCCAATCTTAGGCTCTTGCCACTCCTTGTTCCATGATCCATCAAAAGAATTCACCCAAAACTTGAAAACTTCACAACACAAAACTCAAAATAGAAAACTCGTGAGCTCCGTTAGCGAAAGAAAACAAAAGACCACTTCAAGGTACTGTAATGAACTCATTATTTATTTATATTGGTGTTAAACCTACTGTATTCCAACTTCTCTATGGATTATAAACTATTTTACTAGCCATAGATTCATCAAAATAAGCAAACAACAAACGAAAAACAGAATCTGTCAAAAACAGAACAGTCTGTAGTAATCTGTAGATAGCGCAAGATCTGGAACCCCAAAAATTCTAAAATAAATTTCTGGATGTAGGAATTTATCTATTAATCATATGCTAAAATAATTAACTAAATATCACTATCCAAATAAAAATGACAGCAGTTCTCGTGAGTGCTAAAGTTTCTGTTTTTTACAGCAAGTTCAACAAGACTTTCCCCAAGTCTTCCCAACGGTTCTACTTGGCACAAACACTAATTAAATACAAAAAACACAACCAAAATAGAGGCTAAATAATTTATTTATTACTAAACAGGAGCAAAAAGAAAGGAATAAAAATAAAATTGGGTTGCCTCCCAACAAGCGCTATCGTTTAACGCCCCTAGCTAGGCATAACGAGCAAGAATAGATCTAGGTATTGCCATCTTTGGTAGGCAATCCATAAGTGGCTCTCATGATAGTTTCATATGGTAATTTTATTTTCTTTCTTGGAAAGTGTTCCATGCCCTTTTTTAATGGAAATTGAAATCTAATATTCCCTTCCTTCATATCAATAATCGCACCAACCCGTTCTAAGGAAAGGTCTACCAAGAATAATAGGGCAAGAAGGATTGCAATCTATATCAAGAACAATGAAATCTACGGGCACATAATTCCTATTTGCAACAATAAGAACATCATTAATTCTTCCCATAGGTTTCTTAATGGTGGAATCCGCAAGATGCAAGTTTAGAGAAGCAATCATCAAAATTACGGAAATCTAGTAAATCACACAAAGTCTTGGGAATAGTAGAGACACTAGCACCCAAATCACACAAAGCATAAAACTCATGATCTTTAATTTTAATTTTAATAGTTGGTTCCCACTCATCATAGAGTTTTCTAGGTATAGAAACTTTCAACTCAAGTTTTTCTTCATAAGATTGCATCAAGGCATCAACAATATGTTCGGTGAAGGCTTTGTTTTGACTATAAGCATGTGGAGAATTTAGCACGGATTGCAACAAGGAAATACAATCAATCAAAGAGCAATTCATAATTAAATTCCTTGAAATCCAATATAGTGGGTTTAGCAACATCTAGATTTTTATTTCTTTCAATCCCACTTTCATCAATTTCATCATTAAGATCTAAACACTCCGAATTTTTAGAACGCCTTCTAGGTAAAGGAAGATCATATTCAGTTTTCATCAAGATTCATATTGCAAAATAAAGATTTAATTGGAGACACATCAATAACTTTTAGATCTTCATCTTGATTTTCATAGGAATTGGAAGAACACGCTTTAATAAAGGCATCTTTGGAAGCACACATCCTAGCGGTTCTTTCTTTACACTCATCAATTGAAATTCTCATGGTTTTAGAGACTCATTAATATCATGCTTAGTGGAATAGATCTAAGTTTCAAAGCAATCAACATCAAGAGCAATTCTATCAATGTTCCTAGCCAAATCATCAATCTTAAGCAATTTTTCTTCAATCATAGCATTAAATTCTTTTGCGAAGATAAATTCTTTAATATAGATTCAAAATCAGAGGGCATCTTATTATAATTTCCATAAGAGTTGTTGTAGGAATTCCCATAATTATTAGAAGGATTACTAGGATATGGCCTAGGATTAAAATTCCCTCTATAAGCGTTGTTACCAAAATTATTCCTACCAACAAAATTCACATCCATAGATTCATTGTTATTCTCAATCAAAGTAGACAAAGGCATATCATTAGGATCAGAAGAAACACTCTTAGTAGCAAATAATTTCATAAGTTCATCCATCTTTCCACTCAACACATTAATTTCTTCTATCGCATGCACTTTTTATTAGAAGATCTTTCAGTATGCCATTGAGAATAATTAACCATAATATTATCTAGGAGTTTAGTAGCATTCTCCTAAAGTGATTTCCATAAAAGTGCCTCCCGCGGCCGAATCTAAAAGATTTCTAGAAGCAAAATTCAATCCGGCATAAAATTTTATAATCATCCACAAATTCAAACCATGAGTAGGGCAATTACGTATCATTAATTTCATTCTCTCCCAAGCTTGTGCAACATGTTCATGATCAAGTTGTTTAAAGTTCATATATCGTTTCTAAGAGAGATGATCTTAGCGGGAGGAAAATACTTAGAGATAAAAGCAAGCTTTAGCACGATCTCTAAGCGAAAAAGGAAATAGCTTCAATTTAACGACATCATTATTGACATCTTTTTTCTTTTGCATATCACATAAATCAATGAAGCTATTCAGATGAGTAGCGGCATCTTCACTAGGAAGGCCGGCGAATTGATCTTTCATAACAAGATTCAACAAAGCAGTATTAATTTCACAAGATTCAGCATCGGTAAGAGGAGCAATCGGAGTGCTAAGGAAATCATTATTATTGGTATTGGTGAAGTCACACAATTTGTAGTATCTTGAGCCATCGCGACAAACAAGCAATCTAACACACGAGCAAACAAAAAGCAAGCGGACAAAAGAGGCAAACAGAGAGGGAGGATAGAGAGAGAGGGCGAATAAAACGGCAAGGGTGAATTGGGGGGAGAGGAAAACGAGAGGCAAATGGACAAATAATGTAATGCGAGAGATAGGGATTGTGATGGGTACTTGGTATATTGACTTTTTGCGTAGACTCCCCGGCAACGGCGCCAGAAATCCTTCTTGCTACGTCTTGAGCTTGCGTTGGTTTTCCCCGAAGAGAAGGGATGATGCAGCAGAGTAGCGTAAGTATTTCCCTCAGTTTTTGAGAACCAAGGTATCAATCCAGTAGGAGGCCACGCTCAAGTCCCTCGTACCTGCACAACGATAGCTACTCGCAACCAACGCGATTAGGGGTTGTCAAGCCCTTCACGGTCACTTACGAGAGTGAGATCTGATAGATAGAATATTTTTGGTATTTGATATAAAGATGCAAAGTAAAAAGTAAAGACAAAGTAAAGAAATAGCAAAACAATATAAAAGTGATGGAGATTGATATGATGAGAATAGACCCGGGGGCCATAGGTTTCACTAGTGGCTTCTCTCAAGAGCATAAGTATTCTACGGTGGGTGAACAAATTACTGTTGAGCAATTGATAGAATTGAGCATAATTATGAGAATATCTAGGCATGATCATGTATATAGGCATCACGTCCGTGACAAGTAGATCGAAACGATTCTGCATCTACTACTATTACTCCACTCATCGACCGCTATCCAGCATGCATCTAGAGTATTAAGTTAAAAACAGAGTAACGCCTTAAGCAAGATGACATGATGTAGAGAGATAAATTCATGCAATATGAAATAAACCCCATCTTGTTATCCTCGATGGCAACGATACAATACGTGCCTTGCTGCCCCTTCTGTCACTGGGTAAGGACACCGCAAGGTCAAACCCAAAGCTAAGCACTTCTCCCATGGCAAGAACTACCAATCTAGTTGGCCAAACCAAACGAATAATTCAAAGAGACTTGCAAAGATAACCAATCATGCATAAAAGAATTCAGAGAAGATTCAAATATTATTCATAGATAGACTTGATCATAAACCCACAATTCATCGGTCTCAACAAACACATCGCAAAAAGAAGATTACATCGAATAGATCTCCACAAGAGAGGGGGGGAACTTTGTATTGAGATTCAAAGAGAGAGAAGAAGCCATCTAGCTACTAACTATGGACCCGAAGGTCTGAGGTAAACTACTAACACTTCATCGGAGGGGCTAGGATGATGTAGAAGCCCTCCGTGATGACGGCCCTCTTCCAGCGGAGCTCCGGAATAGGCCCCAAGATGGGATCTCGTGGATACAGAAAGTTGCGGCGGTGGAATTAGGTTTTGGCTCCTCTTCTGATCGTTTGGGGGTATGTGTGTATATATAGGAGGAAGGAGCACATCAGTGGAGCACCGAGGGGCCCACGAGGCAGGGGGTGCGCCCTAGGAGGGGGCGCCCCCCACCCTCGTGACCACCTCTTTGATCCCTTGCGGTAGGGTCCAAGTCTCCTGGATCACGTTCGGTGAGAAAATCACGTTTTCGAAGATTTTATTCCGTTTGGACTCCGTTTGATATTCTGTTTATCCGAAACACTGAAATAGGCAAAAAACAACAATTCTGGGCTGGGTCTCTGGTTAATAGGTTAGTCCCAAAAATAATATAAAAATGGAAAATAAAGCCCAATATAGTCCAAAACATTAGATAATATAGCATGGAGCAACCACAAATTATAGATATGTTGGAGACGTATCATTCTTCATATAGAGAGTCTCTTGAGTTATCACTTTCATATACTAGTGGGAATTTTCATTATAGAACTTGGCTTGTATATTCTGATGATGGGCTTCCTCAAATGCCCGAGGTCTTCATGAGCAAGCAAGTTGGATGCACACCCACTTAGTTTCAGTTGGAGCTTTCATACACTTATAGCTCTAGTGCATCTGTTGCATGGCAATCCCTACTCACTCACATTGATATCTATTGATGGGCATCTCCATAGCCCGTTGATACACCTAGTTGATGTGAGACTATCTTCTCCTTTTTGTCTTCTCCACCATCATATTCTATTCCACCTATAGTGCTATGTCCATGGCTCATGCTCATGTATTACGTGAAAGTTGAAAAGGTTTGAGAACGTCAAAAGTATGAAACAATTGCTTGGCTTGTCATCGGGGTTGTGCATGATGTGAATATTTTGTGTTGTGAAGATGGAGCATAGCCAGACTATATGATTTTGTAGGGATAACTTTCTTTGGCCATGTTATTTTGAAAATACATGATTGCTTTATTAGTAGGCTTGAAGTATTATTGTTTTTATGTCAAATGATAGACTATTGATTTGAATCATTCGTATCTTAATATTCATGCCATGATTAGATATGTGATCAAGATTATGCTAAGTAGCATTCCATATCAAAAATTATCTTTTTTATCATTTACCTACTCGAGGACGAGCAGGAATTAAGCTTGGCGATGCTGATACGTCTCCGTTATATCTATAATTTTTGATTGTTCCATGCCAATATTCTACAGCTTTCATATACTTTTGGCAACTTTTTATACTATTTTTGGGACTAACATATTGATCTAGTGCCCAGTGCCAGTTCATGTTTGTTGCATGTTTTTTGTTTCGCATAATATCCATATCAAACGGAGTCCAAACAGAATAAAAACTGACGGAGATTTTTTTTGGAATATATATGATTTTTGGGAAGAAAAATCCACGCGAGACGATGCTCGAGGGGCCCACGAGGCAGGGGGGCGCGCCCCAGGGGGCAGGCGCTCCCCTGACCCTCATGGCCACCCCGTAAGGCGGTTGATGCCCTTCTTTCGCCGCAAGAAAGCTAATATCTGGATAGAGATCGTGTCAAAATTTTAGCCCAATCGGAGTTACGAATCTCCGGGAATATAAGAAACGGTGAAAGGGTAGAATCTGAGAACGCAGAAACAGAGAGAGACAGAGAGACAGATCCAATCTCGGAGGGGCTCTCGCTCCTCCCATGCCATGGAGGCCAAGGACTAGAGGGGAAACCCTTCTCCCATCTAGGGAGGAGGTCAAGGAAGAAGAAGACGAAGGGGCCCCCTCTCCCCTTCTCTTCCGGTGGCTCCGGAACGCTGCCGTGGCCATCATCATCATCATCGTCATGATCTACACCAACACCTCCACCATCTTCACCAACATCTCCATCACCTTCCCTCCTCTATCTACAGCGGTCCACTCTCCCGCAACCTGCTGTACCCTCTACTTGAACATGGTGCTTTATGCTTCATATTATTATCCAATGATGTGTTGCCATCCTATGATGTCTGAGTAGATTTCCCTTGTCCTATCGGTGGTTGATGAATTGCTATGATTGATTTAATTTGCTTGTGGTTATGTTGTTGTCCTTTGTTGCCCATCATATGATCGCGTGCGTGGATCACACCCTAGGGTTAGTTGTATGTTGATAGGACTATGTATTGGAGGGCAAGAGCGACAGAAGCTTCAACCTAGCATAGAAATTGATGCATACGGGATTGAAGGGGGACCAATATATCTTAATGCTATGGTTGGGTTTTACCTTAATGAACGTTAGTAGTTGCGGATGCTTGCTAATAGTTCCAATCATAAGTGCATAGAATTCCAAGTCAGGAATGACATGCTAGCAGTGGCCTCCCCCACATAATACTTGCTATCGGTCTAGTAAAGTAGTCAATTGCTTAGGGCCAATTTCACAACTCCTACCACCACTTTTCCACACTCGCTATATTTACTTTATTGCTTCTTTACTTACAACAGCCCCTACCTTTTATTTACTTGCTCTTTATTATCTTGCAAACCTATCCAACAACACCTACAAAGTACTTCTAGTTTCATACTTGTTCTAGGTAAAACAAACGTCAAGCGTGCGTAGAGTTGTATCGGTGGTCGATAGAACTTGAGGGGATATTTGTTCTACCTTTAGCTCCTCATTGGGTTCGACACTCTTACTTATCGAAAACTGTTGCGATCCCCTATACTTGTGGGTTATCAGTGTCGCTTGGGAGCCTCTGTCAAGTTGTGGAGTTGAACCAAGAAGTTTGTAAGGGCAAGGAGATCGCTACTTCGTGAAGATCTACCCGAGTGAGGCAAGTCCTTCATGGGCGATGGCCATGGTGGGATAGACAAGGTTGCTTCTTCGTGGACCCTTCGTGGATGGAGCCCTCTGTGGACTCACGCAGTTGTTACCCTTCGTGGGTTGAAGTCTCCATCAATGTGGATGTACGATAGCACCACCTATCGGAACCACGCCAAAAATCTTTGTGTCTCCATTGTGTTTGCTCTCTCCAAACCCTTCCCTTTACCTTCATATGCAAATGTTTTACTTTCCCCTGCTACACTCTTAGAATTGCATGTGTAGGTTGATTGCTTTCCACTGCGCTGCTGCACGCCGACAACCGAGCTGCCACTGACTACCAGCCCGACGCACTGCCACCGCCTCCCGAGAGCCACGTCGATGCCACGCCCTGCCGCCGGCCTGCCCAGACCCAGATGGGGCCCAAAGGCCCATATTTGGGCCGGGTGGGCGCCGTCAACCCACGCTGCCGCATCACCTTGTCGCCTACGATGTCGCCGCCGCCCAGAGTCCGCCGCCGCCCGCGCCAGGAACCCCCTCCGCCGCGCAGAACCGTTGCCGCTTAGGGCACCGCCCAGAGTTGCTCCGCCCCGCGCCGGAGGAACCGCGAGAGGGGAAAGGCTAGGGCCGCCGCCGCCAGCGTCGCCTGGGCTAGGCCCGCGGTGGGCGCCTGCAACAAAGACGGGAAGGGAGAGGTGAGGGAGGGAAGCTCGCGGAGGAAGGTGCGGGGCGCGGTCGAAGGGGGGGAGTCGCCACGGTTTTCTTGTAAGATAAAATTAACATCTACTCCCTTCTTTTCTTAATACAAGACTTTTAGCTATTTTAAAATATTGACTACATACATACTAAAATGAGTGAACACACATACTAAAATATGTCTAGATACATGCGAATAAAAAAAAGCTAAAATGTCTTATACTCCCTCCTTTTCGGTTTGTAGGGCTCAAATCTAAAATCTCATCAACCAAGGCAGACGGTGAGTGAAGGAATGTATCTCGTACTTTACAAAACTACCTAAATTAAACTACTCCCTCCGTTTCAGTTTACAAGTCCTGCGCGTATACCTAGGTTGCCAATTTTATCACCGTAATATAAACTATATAACACAAAAATTATACCGTTTGAAAATAGAACATCTGAAGTTTATAATGGTATGTTTTTGTAATATATGACTTCTATTGGTTGATCAAATTGACGACATAGGGGTACGTGCACGCCTTGTAAACTGAGAGAGAGAGGAAGTAATGCATTAATTTGGATTAATTACAGTGTATGGATGCTTGGCCACTAGATGAGTAGAAACATTACATGCATTGATGTGTTCTTTTTTAATTCTTGCATCTAAATATTTAATGCGCTTAGTAGCGAGGACGAGTCCTTTAAATCGAAAAAACGAAAAAAAATTAAGATAAGCCTTACAAACCGAAAAAAGGGAGTACTATTGTTTTCAGGGGCAAATAAATTGACATCTACTTGGTCTTGTCTCCAATTTCGAATGACTAGTCTCCAGTTTGGCAACCGACAATGTGTACTACACCCACGTCATATCTTCACGCACTTGGTCTCAAGACCCGGCGCACGCAGAATTATTTTATCACGATTTCGCTAGCCGCTTCTAAAAAGACGACTCATCATGACAATTAACTACTCAACGAACTTCCCATACATATAAAGCCATCTTTCTTTGTCAACTAGTACTTCCGTTCTTAAAAGAGCGTATTTCTAACTTTGTTAAAGGGTCAAACTATCTCAAAGTTTGATTGAGTTTGTGCAAAATATATCAATGCTTGTGAAATAAAATAGATATATCATGAAACTATATTTTATCATGAATCTAATACTATTATTTTTTTAGAAGACTAATACTACTAAGTTGATGGCATAAATGTTGATATATTATTGTATACATGCGGTCAAACATAAAAATGTTTGATTTTTCAACAAAGTTGAAAATACACTCTTCCAAGGAGAGCGGAGTAATTTTGTGTTTACCAATCACGTGTTGGTCAGCTTGAAATGCATTTTTTTAGGGGAGCTTTAAATGCATTTTATTTGAGCCCATTCCACTTGGAACATTTCCTGCTGTACAAACAAGTACTACAAGTTGAATTATCACAACAAGCAAGAAACTCTAATATGGTAGTACTACAATTTTATTCATAAATGAAGTTGATTCTGTCAATGTTTTGCACTGCTGTAGCAAACAGTAGTGCTTACAGTTTACAGCTCATGCCTTACTTTCGAGACTGGACTATTGCCAAGTTTTGTCTTTTTACTTTCGAGACTGGACTCGATCCTATCCTTGAGAAAACAGCAGGTGCATAATATATTTTTTCTAAGGGCAGCAAAGTTGACTGCAACAATTAGCAAAGCTGACCTTCTGAACTCTTAAGACAAACAAGTAGAGTCAATGAGTCGAACTTATGCAAATTAAAGCGCACGCTATAATTCACTACGCGTTTTTAGGTGTGCAAAAATAGTCAGGTCAAACAGGTAGGTAAAAAAATATCTCGGGTTAAACGGATTGTCCTCCATTTGCACATTACCGCAGAGTCGATGTAGACAAACTGAACTTGACAGATGACATCCGACTGAAGAACTTCTAGCACGACCCAAAGCGGTCAAAAAAACAAATAGTGGTGCGTCAGGTGCAAATTTCTGCATTCTCAAATGGCGCAAACAGTTGAAAACAGAACGACCGCGAGCTAGTGAAATACACCCTCTGGTCCTAAATATAACACGTTTTCGCAGTTCAATATGAACTGCCAAACATTTTCTTTCTGAACTTTGACACAACAAGTAAGCAACTCTTGAGGCAACATTGTTTTCCACAGGAACACGGGATAACTTCAACATCAAATTATGGGGATAACTTATGCTTGTATACCCTGACTTCAGATCTTGTGCCTTGCAAGATCGCACCAAACGAGAGCAGTAGAGTTGTTAGAGGTTCCCAACACAAGCTTGACACCGTTCCTTCCAATTGTCTCGACTTGTTCCTTCAGAGATTGGACTTGATCCTCTCCATGGAAACAGAGTAGGGATAAAACACTAGGGTGGTGAAGTTGACCTGCGCAAGACCAAAACCGTAGTCATAATTCTGAATTGAAGTAGAATAAGATTGCCAATTTTCCAGACAATTAGTCAATATTTTCATCTTTTACAAAAACGTTTATGCTCAGAATTCTCCCTTGCATGTTATCTCAAAGTCAACTAAAGGCAAACTGAAATTGAATAGCACTAAAATCCAGATATGACCCAAAATGGTAGAAGAAATATAAGTGACATGCCAAGTCTGAAGCTGGCACTGCTATTTCCAAATTGAATAAATGTAAATATTTTCCCTTCAATAGAAAACTGAACCTACTTTAATGTAAGTAACTGTACAGACGAATAAATGTAAATATTTTCCCTTCAATAGAAAAACTTAGCCTGCACCTTTTTCTAGTGGGGGAAACAAGCCTCAAAGAATCAATATTTCTGCATCCTTTGATGCTCTTCTCAGCTTCAGGAGATATTTTAGGACATTTCTGTCCAATCCCTTGTCGATTATTCCCAATTTTCTTAACACTGGTGCACCTTCAAGTAAAAATTTCAAGAAGCCTAGCTCCGCAACGGAGCCAGTAAAGTCAAACAAACCAAGTACTTCAACGTTCTGGAAGAGACAGACATCACGGTCTATTGATTCCCAGAAATGCACTGTTGGTCCCGCGGAATTCCTGGAAATGAGCTGCAAAGTACAGACTGTAAATTGAGCAACGGTCCAATGGAAATTTATGATATGTAGCAAGTCGAAGATTTCATCGTCATTACCTTTAGTTTGACAAATCGCAGGTTGGGGGCATGCTGAAATAAGCACAAGGCAAAATTTGCTTCCTTGAGATCACCGAGATTGATCTCCAGGCTTATCTCTGTCAGCCGGTTGAATAATCTTGGCTGCTTGAGAATCAGAAATTCATGTTCTACGCGCTGAAATGGCAATAGGCCCCCAAACATAATAAGAAACAGTGAAATAATAAGCACTAAGCGAAAACTTTGCCATCACAGTTTCTTACCTCAAGGATGTGTCCATGAAACCTAATAGTCTCAACATCTGAAAGAGAAGCAATAAATGGAGAAAGATTGAAGTTGCATCTGGTTGTCGAAGCACCATCTGTGTCAGAATTCAGTTCCAGTCCGATCCATACGGAAGTAAGATAAGGAGCATGCAGATTGAGGTGTGTAAACCAGCCTTCAATTTTTAGCACCTTGAGCTTTGTTGAACGAATATTTATATTGGATTGGCTGCACAATCCACGAATATTAAGTTTCTCCAAATTCGGGCAACTCGCTACTAAATCCCCTAAACTGTTTCCTTCCACAGTAACATATTCTAGACGAAGAGTATGCAATTGTTTGAAGCCTTTAGATGGAGGTGGCAAATGTAAACTAGTGAAAACACAAGCTCGCAGATACACATATTCTAGTTCATCGCAGGAGAAAAAACTAGACGGGACCTTGTAACTGTCACGTATACTTGTCTGAAGTTGAATCTCCTTAATCTTATTTCTTGACAGCATAAGCATCCAACGGTAAAGGTGTCCTCCAGTGGATACCATTTCATTCGCTACGGTATTCAGGCAAAACTTCAGAATTGGGCCGTTGTGGAGGAAGAGAAACATATCAGTGAACTTAAGAAATCTGCGGTCATCGTCTGCACTATCATTTCCTGAAGCGAAATCAGCTCTCCTGAACATCAGTTCGGTCATTGAAGCCCATGTGTACCTCCAAGTCCTTGACAAGAGGCATGTTCCAACAGCTTCTTTTATTGGCAGACAACAAAGGATTTTGTCTCTGAGAGCTTCGGGTAGATTGCTGATGATATCTTCATCCACAACAGACTTACGTATCTTCGTTGGGGAACTCCCATGGTCCATTTGGTACACTTTTACTGTGAGAGCCTGCATGTAATGTGGCACAAGATAACCTATTAATCTCTAACATGCCACACATTATAAATGGGACACTAGAAAGGGGAGCAAGAGGAGACAGTCCGGAATTGGATGCATTCCTCCTCTTGATATGATATTCTATTGTACTGAAAAGATGTACAAAAAATGTTTTAAGGAAGTAACGCCATATGAGAAATTTCACATCTCCACATGACAATTCATAGTAATCAGGCGAGCATTTCTGTTAAACACCCAGAAAAGGTTAATTCGCACCACTTTAATTAATTGGACATCGCAACATAATTTGCACCCCATTGTTGGTATAGACTCGTGAAATGATTCATATTACGATTCTCGGTTAAACACTTCATATATCCAGGTGGAATGAGCCATTGAAGTTGTCACTGTTCTAATTTCTGTTTTACCTACCTAAAGACGGAGCGAAGCCAAAGCGAGAGACGATCGGGCCTCACCTAGGGTTGGGGCAGCTGCCTCCGATATCTTCCTGTCCCCCGCTCTTGTTGGTTTTCGGTTGCTTTCTCCTGTCACGGCCGGCGGTGCGATCCTGGGGAGGCAGCACGGCGCGGCACGACACCGCGCCGGCCCGACCAAGAAAATACGGCGGCGGCCGGCCGGCGAGTGGATGCTGAGCAGGTGCTTGCGAGCCGCGGAAGAGTGTAAAACCTTTCTTTCTTTTTAATCGAGGAGTCCAAAATCTTGGATCCGGTCGAACCAGAGAAGCCACATTTTTTTCCTTGCCACACACTTCTTATATATACACATTAATAAATATACAATATTAATTGCAATAAATGCCTATATGTGATATTAGGGAGGAAATTAATTGCACATTAATATTATGTAAGATATCTTTACGCATTAATTTTTTTGCGAGGTATCTTTACGCATTAATTATATGATCAACACATGCATTTATAGTTGATATGATACTACTCCCTCCGTTCCTAAATATTTGTCTTTCTAGAGATTTCAACAAGTGACTACATACGGAGCAAAATGAGTGAATCTACACTCTAAAATATGTCTATATACATCCGTATGTGATAGTCCATTTGAAATCTCTAAAAGGACAAATATTTAGGAACGGAGGGAGTAGAAGTGAAGCCGCAATCTCAAAGCTAGAGAAATATGAAATAATTCTTACCGACCTAACAAGTTCAGTCTCTGACATTGGCATCGCCACACTTTCAACCCCCACCGATCACGCTGCATGTCATACAGCAAATTAGGCACATTGTCACCATCGTAACCGCATAAGAAACACATATAGGCACAACATAATAGGGTCAAGATGGAACACGCGATATTAAATTATTAATAAGGCAAAACATCAAAATTACAATGATGCAAGGACAAATATACCCTTAGCTCTCGGTGATTTGCACTAAAAGCAGCTGGTGCTGCCTGCTAAACAAAATTTCAGAGGTCAAAATCGATGCTAGATGCTAGGCTCACAACTGAAAATTGTACTATATCCTAGCGAGTCGAAGAATAAAGCATAAAATTAAACACAAAACAAGAATGGCTAACACAAGTTATTTGCATCATGAAACATTCTCATCTAGTGCGACTTGAGATACTATGGCATGATGTTAAAGCCCTCTGATTTTAACCTTCGTCCTGGTATATCTAACAAAGCAGCTTAATGTCAAGTCCATCCACTGCATTTATGCCTTCTCCTTTTCGATTGGTTTCTGATAGCACAAGTCTTCTTTCTTTCTTTAAGGGTGTCCTGCAATTAAAACTTCAGTGTTATAGTAGCAGCAGTTAACAGCGCAGTGCATTTCTCCATTGATCATTGTTCTCCTCTTTTCTCTTGTTCATGTATACCTCTAGAGTGTAGTTACCTGCTTCTATTTCAGTTTATTATAGGCCGCACTTTTGTGCATCTTGGTCTGCTAAAAAATAGAGGACTGAGAAAGGAAGAAAATGAATTTCTTTGCTCAACATAGATAGATAGTACAGAGATATCCGTGTTTCCAGAACTAACTTTTCCTCTTAGTACTACAAGAGTCGTCTCAGCCTCTTGAAGCTTAATTAATTTCTACTTCTCTCGACAGAGCATCATGTTGATTATTCCCCATCTTTGCATGTACTCCCTCCGTTCCAAATTACTTGTCGTCGTTTTAGTTCCAAATTTGAACTAAAACGACGACAAGTAATTTGGAACGGAGGGAGTATTCCATGTTTCAACGGTCGCAGATTTCTGAGAAAGCTCACTCCTGTAAAATTACTCGCAGCACTTAACCCCAACAGCCGCTTCACCCTCTTCAGCCATGCCAGACTCCATCATCCTCTCCAACCTGGACGACACAGTGGCCGCTAAAATCCAGACGAACAAAGCATGCACACTAAAACATTCCTCACTGTCATACACAAAACTCACCACCCAATCCGGACGAACAAAGCATGCACACTAAAACATTCCTCGCTGTCATACCCAAAAGGCCAAAACTCACCACCCAATCCGGACGAACAAAGCATGCACGCTAAAAAATTCCTCACCTTAACAACCCACTGTTAGTCTTCTTTCTTGTTGGCATGTACGAACTCAGGGACTCTTTTCCAATAAGAAGCACGATATTGGACGACTCCTGTGACTGAAAGAAATCATTCAATCCAACATCATTTGCAAGAGATCGAAGAATTTTTTTTATTTTCCATCACAACATTCTACAACAATAGTACCAATTATCTCAATATCTCTGTGTGCAGACAACCCCCAGCCCTGTCCTGTTTCTCCCCTGTTCATCCCTTCTAGCACAGAGCAGCAACTATCTCAAAAAAAAAAAAATGCACAGTACATAAGCAGCACGCAACCACGAACAGCCACCGCGTGCCACCTGACCCCTCTCTCATCTCAATCAAATAAAATGGTGAGATTGGAACGAACCTTAGAGACAGAGTACCTTGGGAGAGGTTTCGGGAAGAGCTGATAATGGGGGAGACGCCGGGCGCTGCTTGAGACGCGTTCTTTGGCGTCATCGAGGGAGGGGAGCCGAGGATGTTGGGGTTGAAGTTCCCAACGGCCTGCAAGAATCGCGTGCGGGAAGCGGATTTGGAAGGGGTCTTCGTCGCTGCCGTCCGCCGTGGGCGAGGACGCGGCCGGGCTTGGCCAGAATATTCGGTGCTGGGGCCGGGAGCTTGGTCGGGATCTTCGCTACTGGAAAGGGATAAGACCCCGCATCCCACCGGCCCCGCAAAACGGTGTTTGTAGTTCGCGTAAAACAGTTTTTATTAGCCGGCGCGGGCCGGTACAGATGCAGACCCCCAAATGGATTCATAAAAAAGTAAATTTACGGAATATATATTTTTACTGGTTGGCTATGCGGGTTCTGCTTTTTGCATAGCTGCATCCCGCATATTATCGGCCCGTAAATACCAAATCCAACATAATTCAACAATTGAAAACAAACTGAATTATTCAAATCAAACATAATACAAATAACCATCCGCATTACAAATAATTATTCAAATCACCGTAGCAAACTTAAATAATGCAATACAAACTTGTCGTGAATACAAAAATTAGGCACTATCCACCCCTTTGCCAATAGTGCTCAATGAGATCTTCCTGAAGTTGAAAGTCCGTGTCTGCATTTTCAATCTCCTTGTATATCTGAAGAAAAGCTCTAATGCGGTTTGGGTCTCTAACTGGTTTGACACGGCTACTCACATTATCGTAAAAGAATTCTAAGTTCATTCCTCTCTTATCTTCAAGAATCATATTATGCAGGATAACACAGCATGTCATGATATTCTTCAAGGTTTTCTTATCCCAAAAACGAGCAGGATCATGGACAATGGCAAACCTAGATTGCAAAACACCGAATGCTCTTTTAATGTCTTTTCGGGCTGCCTCTTGCACCCTTGCAAATTCACATTGTTTTTTTGTTTTGGGTTCTTTGATGCTCTTGACAAATGTGCACCAAGGAGGGTATATATCATATGCAAGATAGTACCCCTTTGTGTATTCATGCCCATTGATAGTGTAGTTGCAAGCAGGAGCATCACCACTAGCAAGCCTAGCAAACAAATGAGAGCGTTGCAACACATTGATATCATTGAGAGTGCCCGGCATACCAAAAAAGCAATGCCAAATCCATAAATCCTCAGATGCTACGGCCTCTAGCACAATTGTTGCATCACGAGACTTGCCACAATACATTCCTTGCCAAGCCTTGGGGCAATTTTTCCAATTCCAATGCATACGATCAATGCTACCTAGCATGCCAGGCCAACCTCTCCTCTCATTAGCTGCCATCAATTTCTTTGTGTCATCTTCATTGGATGCCCGAAGATACTCAAGATCAAAGACACGGACGATCACTTTCGCAAATCTACGCACAGACTCAATTGTGCTATCTTCACCAATGCGAAGATACTCATCGACATAGTCAGCCAGAACGCCATATGCAATCACCCGCATAGCTGCGGAGATTTTTTGATATGCACTAAATCCCTTTAATCCCGCGACATTTCTTCTTTGAGTAAAATACCGGCAATTTGCCTCGCAAGCTTCAACAAGTTTCACAAAGAGGGATTAGCGCATTCGGTACCTTCTGCGGAAGAGGTGTGCAGGATATGTAGGATTCTCGCAAAATATTCTTGCATCAACATCTCGTTCCCAAGATGGCGATTCCAAGGAATGCACAGACGCCCGACAGTAGATCCCCGCCTCCTCTTCCGGTACTCATCTTCATGCTCCTTCACGGCAAGCGCCATGACTAATGTTTGCTGCCGAAAGGTCGCAAGCATGGTCTCCATATCCGAGTCATCCGAATCGGATGAATCAGATAGCAAGAACTTCTCGCACGGGGTCAACTCAATCTACACGCACACCGGCGCATCAATCTATTACACAGCTCGCAAAAATCACAAAAAAGGGACTAACCGGTGGCGGGTGATCCCGGGCGGCGACGAGGGGGGTGCGCTCGACGGTGGTGTAACGCCCCGAGACCGATGTGCCAGGTGTCCTCCAGTTATTCGCTGTTGTTGCGTTGTCATTGCTTGCGTGTCATGCATTGCATATCATGTCATCATGTGCATTTCATTTGCATACGTGTTCGTCTCATGCATCCGAGCATTTTCCCCGTTGTCCGTTTTGCATTCCGGTGCTCCGTTCTCCTCCGGTGGTCATTTCTACCTTCTTTTCGTGTGCAAGTGTTAAACATTTCCGGATTGGACCGAGACTTGTCAAGCGACCTTGGTTTACTACCGGTAGACCGCCTATCAAGTTTCATACCATTTGGACTTCGTTTGATACTCCAACGGTTAACCGAGGGACCGAAAAGGCCTCGTGTGTGTTGCAGCCCAACACCCTTCCAAAGTGGCCCAAAACCCACTTAAACCACCCCCATCATGTAGAGCGTTCGATCACAATCACGTGGCCGAAAACCGCACCTCATTTGGACTCTCCTAGCTCCCTCTACATATATATACGTGATCCCCTCCAAAATTTTCGCGGATGAAACCCTAGCCATCTTCCTCCTCGCGCCCGGACAAAACTCCTCCACTACCGGACATGTCCGCGCCGCCCTCCCCGGCGAATCACAGCGCGGCACCTCACCTCCGCCACCCTCTCTCTCCTCAACCCCGCCGCCGGCCCGCGCGGCCCGGCTCGGGCCCGCGGGGCCCGTCTCGCCAGCGCCGCCGTTCAACCGCGCCCGCCGCCCGAGCCCGCGGGTCCTCCCGCCGGCCACCATCTCCGCCGCCTCCCGCCGCCCGTCTCGCCATGCGCCGCCGCCACGCGTCGCCGGCCCCGCCGCCGAGCCGCGTGCGCCGCCGCCTTCGCCCGACCCCGCCCGGGATCTCCGTCGCGTGCTCCGCCGCCGGGCGCCGTCCCCGCCACCCAACGCCGCCCGCGCCGCGCCGCTCCGGTCGCCAGCCACCGCCGCCATCGCCGGAGTTCGATCCGGCCAGATCTGTACCGGGGTGGACCAGATCCACCAACCCCGCCATCCAAACGCCTCCCCGTGTCCCGAATCTCGCCATCCCGCACTACCTCGTCCGCCCGTTGACTTTTCCGGAGGTATAATTTCGCTAAGTCCCCGAAATTTCTAGATTCATATGCCCATCTTCATCGCATCGTATCTATGCATCCGTAACTCTGTTTTGCGCGTGTAGCATAGCAAAATGTTCGCCTCAAAGAGTACATCATTTCATCTCATTGCATCATTTTCGTTTGAGCTCATCTTGATGCCCGAAATGCTGTTGGAAGAGTGCTATTTGAGTTAGTTGTCAGATCTGCTGCACCAAATAGCTATTTGTCATTTTTGCCATGATTATTGTGTGCATGATATGCCCCTGAGCTCTACATGTGTTTTGTTATATGCTTTGCCATCTTTACAGAGGTGCCATCCATGTATTTTTTTGATGTGTGTGGTGGCTAGCACAAGCTTGCAAAGTGGTGCATTCGTTAATGCTGATTTCAGGGACTTAGCAATTCCACTGTCTTTGATCTGTTTTTATCAATATGCCATATGTTCATGTTGTTTCCTAGTGATCCGTGCCTCTTTTAAGGATGATCAGTAAGGATGATTTGTTAATCTTGTAGTGCTGTATCCATCAATTTCTTTGTTTGCAATTATGGAGCACCCTAGCTTGAGTCAATCGAGCTCTACTTTTGCTATTTCGTGAATCCTGACAGATTATCTACTTGTTAGCGATTTTGCCGAGGATGTTGTTGTTGATCCGTGCATGCTATGTTGTTGTTCTTGCCATGTCTAGCTTATATAACATGAGTTCTTGATGGGTGTATGATTAGATTGTCATGCCTTGCTCTGTAGTGAGTGCATCGAGCTCGTAAACATGCCTACTTGCTATCATATTTGCATGCTCCAGTTTTTCACTAAGTCTGAGATCTGATTATGTTTTTGCCATGTTCACATGCTTGCAATTGTATTTTCTGATCCCTTTTGGCTCAAGGTCACTAAGGGACTTTTGTTAAGCTCTTTGAGTAGCTCCATTCCATGCCTTGCTTTGCCATGTTAAGTTCCTATAGCATATAGTTTTATTGCTCCAAAGTGTGCTACCTGATCTGAAATTCCAGGCTTGTGTTAATTTCACTAAGTCTGAAACCTGTTTACCAATTGCACTTTTGCCATGCTTGTTTGAACCTGTTAATGGATAAATTGGCCGTACCTCAGTGTTCATCTTTTGTCAAGCATCATGAGTGGATCCTGCCATGTATTTTGTTGCCATTTTTGGGTGCTTCATCATATTTAATTTGTTGCATTTAGATGGCTACTTGCTGTTTATCGCAGACCGTTGCCATATTTGTTTTGCTTGTCATTTCCAAACCGTGCATCCGATTCCGGTGATCTTTATTTCGATTTCAACCGAAATTATCTCCCCTTTCTAGTGGCACTCTTGGATTTCCATGTTGAGGCCAGGTTCAATCATTCCTTTGCAAATCATGCATATGCATCGCATACCGCATCCCGCATATCATATCGTGTTCATGTGTTGGTTGTTTACTATGTTGTGTGCTTCTTTCCGGTGTTTGCTTCTTCGGGTTGGTTCCGGTAACGTCGCGTTTGTGAGGACCCGTTCGACTATGTTCGTTTGTCTTCTTCATGGACTCGTTCTTCTTCCTTGCGGGATTTCAGGCAAGATGACCATACCCTCGAAATCACTTCTATCTTTGCTTGCTAGATGCTCGCTCTTTTGCTATGCCTATGCTGCGATACCTACCACTTGCTTATCATGCCTCCCATATTGTTGAACCAAGCCTCTAACCCACCTTGTCCTAGCAAACCGTTGTTTGGCTATGTTACCGCGTTGCTCAGCCCCTCTTATAGCGTTGCTAAGGTGAAGATTGAAGTTTGTTCCTTGTTGGAACATGGAGATGTTGTTCCTTGTTGGAACATGTTTACTTGTTGGGATATCACAATATCTCTTATTTAATTAATGCATCTATATACTTGGTAAAGGGTGGAAGGCTCGGCCTTATGCCTAGTGTTTTGTTCCACTCTTGCCGCCCTAGTTTCCGTCATATCGGTGTTATGTTCCCGGATTTTGCGTTCCTTACGCGGTTGGGTTATAATGGGAACCCCTTGACAGTTCGCCTTGAATAAAACTCCTCCAGCAAGGCCCAACATTGGTTTTACCATTCGCCACCTAGCCTTTTCTTTCCCTTGGTTTCTGCAGACTCAAGGGTCATCTTTATTTTAACCCCCCCGGGCCAGTGCTCCTCTGAGTGTTGGTCCAACTGAGCGATGTCCGAGGCTACCAGGGGCAACTCTGGGCTGGCTTACCCGACGTCTTGCTCATCCGGTGTGCCCTCAGAACAAGATATATGCAGCTCCTATCGGGATTTGTCTGCACATCTGGGTGGCTTTGCTGGTCTTGTTTTACCATTGTCGAAATGTCTTGTAACCGGGATTCCGAGCCTGATCGGGTCTTCCCGCTAGAAGGAATATCCTTCGTTGACCGTGAGAGCTTGTGATGGGCTAAGTTGGGACACCGCTGCAGGGATTTGAACTTTCGAAAGCCGTGCCCGCGGTTATGGGTAGATGGGAATTTGTTAACGTCCGGTTGTAGAAAACCTGAAGTTGACCTTAATTAAAATACATCAACCGCGTGTGTAACCATGATGGTCTCTTTTCGGCGGAGTCCGGGAAGTGAATACGGTGTTGGAGTTATGCTTGACGTAGGTTGTTCTAGGATCACTTCTTGATCATACTTTTATCGACTGTGCTTTGCCTTCTCTTCTCGCTCTCATTTGCGTATGTTAGCCCCCATATATGCTAGTCGCTTGCTGCAGCTCCACCTCATACCTTTACCTTACCCATAAGCTTAAATAGTCTTGATCGCGAGGGTGTGAGATTGTTGAGTCCCCGTGACTCACAGATACTTCCAAAACCAGTTTGCAGGTGTCGATGTTGCCGAGCAGGTGACGCAAGCAAGCTCAAGGAGGAGCTCGATGAAGATCTTCTCCTTTGTGTCGTTTCGTTCTAGTTGATCAGTAGTGGAGCCCAGTTGGGGTCGATCGGGGACCTTGTCGCATTTTGGGGTTCTTCTTTTACTTTGGGTTCCGTAGTCGGACCTTGATTGTATTTGGTTGTTGTAATGCTTTATTCATGTAATTGTGTGAAGTGGCGATTGTAAGCCAACTATGCGTCTCTGTCCCTTATGTATTACGTGGGTTGTGTGAAGATTACCTCACTTGTGACATTGCTTTCAATGCGGTTATGCCTCTAAGTCGTGCTTCGACACGTGGGAGATATAGCCGCATCGAGGGCGTTACAAGTTGGTAATCAGAGCCTTCCCGACCTTAGGAGCCCCCGCTGCTTGATCGAATTAGTGGACGAGTTGAGTCTAGAAAAATGTTTTGAGTCATTTAGGAATTATATATCAGAGAGTTTAGGAATTCTTTTTACTCCCCAGTCCCTTCATCGCTCTGGTAAGGCATCCTGACGTAGAGTTTTGACTCTTCTCTTCTCAAATTTCACAAAAAAAAATTTAGGATCACGCGGGTATCTTGGAATCGTTCCGTTCGATTTGTGACGAGAACATTGTTCTTGGTGCCTCCTGTCATTTAGGGGTTGTGGCAGTGTCCCGGGGAGTTGAGCTCCGAGGTGTTGTCGTCACAATTTTATTGTTGCAGTTCTGGAATACCTGAGTTTCGTTTCGCCGACATCGAAAATCTCTTTTATGCAGTTGTTGGTGAGATAACCTCGACGCCACCCAGTACTGGGGCGGGAGTTCGGGAGTATCGCCATAACTCGTATAACAGATGCTTTTAGAAGGTTGAGGTAGACGATTTCCGAAGGTTTCTTGGTTATGTGTTGAAGGATGGATATAGCTGGATGTAGGATTTGCTAGTTTTGGGTGAGATATTATGCTTCCCCTGTATCCCCAACACCTGATTGCATAACCGGAAAATTTCGGGAGTTTTTAAGTGGGAATTCAAGTAGCTCTTAGGATATCTTTCCGACAGATGTATGATATGAAATTGGGGTTCGACGTCT
Source organism: Triticum urartu (assembly GCF_003073215.2). Classification (NCBI taxonomy): domain Eukaryota; kingdom Viridiplantae; phylum Streptophyta; class Magnoliopsida; order Poales; family Poaceae; genus Triticum; species Triticum urartu. The sequence goes on from NC_053022.1 coordinate 452,470,123, forward strand.
AGTGGTCCGCCTATTCACGGTTGGTTTTACAGTGGTCTCGTTGTGTCTTGAAGAGTCCTTGGCTATGCCGACTCGGGGACGCTTCGTATGTCATGTGCACTGCCTTGTACATGATGGTGCTGTACGATCGAGCCCGTGTAGGCCCCACCACGAAAACTTCAGACAAAATCTCTATCATATGTTTGTTCCGGCTTATTCTGCAAGCCAATCCTTTGTTTTGTTTTTAGTTGTGGTATTCGAGTTGCTTCGAAGTCGAATGTTGATTCCATCCCTTGTCTAAGTGGTGTTCTCATATTCCTATGTGAATACTAATCCTTCTTGATCATCGAGATTGTCTTTCCAATCCTTTTCAACTGGCGTGTTTTCTCTTCAAGTGGATCCGATCATTTCAACATCCGCTAGATCAAGTATCAGTTCTTCTCAACGGTGTTTGTTTCATCCGTCTCCAAGTTGCCTTTGTTTTTTCCCCCCCCCCCCCCCCTTTTTTTTCAAGGAATCCGATGTTTTAATCAAGTATCCTTTATATTCTCGTGAAGTCTCTCCATTCCTTTTCCGTCAATGTTCTTATCCGGTGATTCTCAGGAAGATTCTAATGGAGCTTCAAGTTCGTCATTCTTCATTCTTTTCATCTCCGGTGGTTTCAAGTCAAGCTTTGTTGATCATACCCTTCCTCATTTCAATACCTTCTCATGCCGGTGCACCTCTTTATCATTCACTTCTCATTATTCAATTGCTCCAGAGTGCTGAAGATATCTTAGAAGACTCACAGTTACATTCTCGATCCATTCAAGTTATTTCGAGGTTGTTATCTCATTCAAGTCATTTCATTTAACCGGTGCAAATCTCTCTTCCAAGCAATCGTTCTACGGTGTTTCTTTTGAGTGGGCCCTAACCCACAGGTCTTTTTCCAGGATCTTACCTGACTCTTCTTATTCTCTCGGAGTTATTCTCAAATTCTTTCAAAGTTTGACGTAAGAATGATTCTTCATCAGTCAAATGCCTTCTCCAAGATCTTTCACACTATTTTCATCGTTGGTTCAACTTTTCCATTCTACTTTATTCCGAAGTATCTCAACAATTTGGTGGTGTTTCTCATCGTCATTCTCAGATTTGGAAGACCAAAGAAGAGCTTTACCTCCATATCTGAACCTTTCTCTCAGAGATTCGTGGTTCTAGTTCAAGGCCATCCTCTCATAATTGTTTTGATCGTGAAAATTCTTTTCCTTCCTCCGGAGCCCATCATTTCAGAAGACTTATTCATTCTCAGCTTTCAGCTATTGTTCTCCAAATCTTACCGATGCATCAGTCAAGTATTCTCTAATCAGTTCGTGAACTATTCGTCCTCTTGTATCTAAATTCTCTCAAGTACCTTCGTTCATTTGCTAATTTTTCCCGGTGTTCCTTTATCTTTCCTTCTGTCATTTTAATTCTTACGGTGGTTCGTGCAAGATTCCTCTTCTTTCGTTATCATATCAATTCATTCGTTGTTTCGATTCCACCGGTGTTTCATTGAAGACCTTCTCAAGTTGGCGCGATATCTATCTTAATCCTTTCTTCGAGAATAAGTAGTATGCCAAATCCGTTGTTTGTCATCAATGTAAATTGGTGAAGGATACGCATAACGTAATCCTTATTCTTGTTCATCCAAGTGATTAATTCCTTATTCCGGAGGTGCATCATATCACATTCTGGGTTCGAGATGCTTTATCTTTTCTTTTCCCGGAGTCCCAAGCTCTCGCAATTATATCACCACAGAGATTCATCTAAATCATTACAAGGTTTCACCTTGTGTTTTCAACTTCTCTTTCCGTCCGTTTGATCATCCTTTTGTTACCGGAGTTCTTCATCAAGGTTCTACATGATGGTTCATAAAGGATTTAATTCCTTCTCGAAGTGTTCATCAAGATTCTTTTCAGATGAGCTCAAGCTTTCTTCATATTGTAATCCGGAGTGCAATTCTTCCTTCCGTATCAATAGAGGTGGTATTATGTCATTCTTGATAATTTGAGTTCATGTTTCATGTTCCACATGTTGTTAAGAATGAGGTATTTTAAATCCATCAATCCCTTCGTTGGAATTATCTTAGGTTATATTTCACCTTAAGCCTTCCCTAAGGATGGTTGCTATTATGGTGCTTATAAATGATCCAAGTTCTTCATCTATCCTCCCGGTGAAATAATTTTCTCGCCTCCTTGGTCATACCAATCCAATTCTTTTCCCATGAGTGGCAGGTTGTCACCTCATAATTTGAGATGTATTCCATAAGACCATATCAAGCTTATTCTTTTCGTTGTTGGTTTTCCAACAACTCCGTTCTAGCTGTCGTTGTAAGCGTGCTCCCTTGAGATCTTGTTTCACTTCGTTCATTCCATTCCACTCTTGCTTTTGTTCCGGAGGCATTGTGATGGTGCTATCTTCAACATTTCTTCTTGTTCTTGTCAGGACCTTGTTCTTTTCTTGCTTATACATTTAACCGGAGAGTGGTGCCCTCTGCTCGAGTTCTTTTCATCTTATCAAGTTCTTATTCAATTCCTGTTATTTTCAATCGGAGTGCTGTCTGAATTTGTTCTTCCTTGTTCCTTTTTCCTAACGGAGTGCTTTCAACTTTGTTCTACTCTGTTGCTTTCTTTCTTTCATTTTGCTCAACCTTTTCAAGGTTCTTTGGTTTCACTCATTTGTCAAAGGAGCAACTTAGCTTTACCTCTTCTCTTTCTCTTCCATTTTTCCCTCCGGTGCCATTCTAGATCTCGGGACGAGATCCTCTCGTAGTGGTGGAGTATTGTAACGCCCCGAGACCGATGTGCCAGGTGTCCTCCAGTTATTCGCTGTTGTTGCGTTGTCATTGCTTGTGTGTCATGCATTGCATATCATGTCATCATGTGCATTTCATTTGCATACGTGTTCGTCTCATGCATCCGAGCATTTTCCCCGTTGTCCGTTTTGCATTCCGGCGCTCCGTTCTCCTCCGGTGGTCATTTCTACCTTCTTTTCATGTGCGGGTGTTAAACATTTCCGGATTGGACCGAGACTTGTCAAGCGGCCTTGGTTTACTACCGGTAGACCGCCTGTCAAGTTTCGCACCATTTGGACTTCGTTTGATACTCCAACGGTTAATCGAGGGACCGAAAAGGCCTCGTGTGTGTTGCAGCCCAACACCCTTCCAAAGTGGCCCAAAACCCACTTAAACCTCCCCCATCATCTAGAGCGTTCGATCATGATCGCGTGGCCGAAAACCGCACCTCATTTGGACTCTTCTAGCTCCCTCTACCTATATATATGTGATCCCCTCCGAAATTTTCGCGGATGAAACCCTAGCCATCTTCCTCCTCGCGCCCGGACAAAACTCCTCCACCGCCGGACATGTCCGCGCCGCCCTCCCTGGCGAATCACAGCGCGACACCTCACCTCCGCCGCCCTCTCTCTCCTCAGCCTCGCCGCCGATCCGCGCGGCCCGAATTGGGCCCGCGGGGCCCGTCTCGCCAGCGCCGCCCGAGCCCGCGGGTCCTCCTGCCGGCCACCATCTCCGCCGCCTCCCGCCGCCCGTCTCGCCATGCGCCGCCGCCACGCGTCGCCGGCCCCGCCGCCGAGCCGCGTGCGCCGCCGCCTTCGCCCGGCCCCGCCTGGGATCTCCGTCGCCTGCGCCGCCGCGTGCTCCGCCGCCGGGCGCCGTCCCCGCCACCCAACGCCGCCCGCGCCGCGCCGCTCCGGTCGCCGGCCACCGCCGCCATCGCCGGAGTTCGATCTGGCCAGATCTGGACCGGGGTGGACCAGATCCACCAACCCCGCCATCCAAACACCTCCACGCGTCCCGGATCTCGCCATCCCGCACCACCTTGTCCGCCCGTTGACTTTTCCGGAGGTATAATTTCTCTAAGTCCCCGAAATTTCCAGATTCATATGCCCATCTTCATCGCATCGTATCTATGCATCCGTAACTCCGTTTTGCGCGTGTAACATAGAAAAATGTTTGTCTCAGAGAGTACATCATTTCATCTCATTGCATCATTTTCATTTGAGCTCATCTTGATGCCCGAAATGCTGTTGGAAGAGTGCTATTTGAGTTAGTTGTCAGATCTGCTGCACCAAATAGCTATTTGTCATTTTTGCCATGATTATTGTGTGCATGATATGCCCCTGAGCTCTACATGTGTTTTGTTATATGCTTTGCCATCTTTACAGAGGTGCCGTCCATGTATTTTTTTGATGTGTGTGGTGGCTAGCACAAGCTTGCAAAGTGGTGCATTCGTTAATGCTGATTTCAGGGACTTAGCAATTCCACTAAGTCCTTGATCTGTTTTTATCAATATGCCATATGTTCATGTTGTTTCCTAGTGATCCGTGCCTCTTTTGAGGATGATCAGTAAGGATGATTTGTTAATCTTGTAGTGCTCTATCCATCAATTTCTTTGTTTGCAATTATGGAGCACCCAAGCTTGAGTCAAGCGAGCTCTACTTTTGCTATTTCGTGAATCCTGGCAGATTGTCTACTTGTTAGCGATTTTGCCGAGGATGTTGTTGTTGATCCGTGCATGCTATGTTGTTGTTCTTGCCATGTCTAGCTTATATAACATGAGTTCTTGACGGGTGTATGATTAGATTGTCATGCCTTGCTATGTAGTGAGTGCATCGAGCTCGTAAACATGCCTACTTGCTATCATATTTGCATGCTCCAGTTTTTCACTAAGTCTGAGATCTGATTATGTTTTTGACATGTTCACATGCTTGCAATTGTATTTTCTGATCCCTTTTGTCTCAAGGTCACTAAGGGACTTTTGTTAAGCTCTTTGAGTAGCTCCATGCCATGCCTTGCTTTGCCATGTTAAGTTCCTGCAGCATATAGTTTTCTTGCACCAAAGTGTGCTACCTGATCTGAAATTCCAGGCTTGTGTTAATTTCACCAAGTCTGAAACCTGTTTACCAATTGCACTTTTGCCATGCTTGTTTGAACCTGTTAATGGATGAATTGGCCGTAGCTCAGTGTACATCTTTTGTCAAGCATCATGAGTGGATCCCTGCCATGTATTTTGTTGCCATGTTTGGGTGTTGTAGCATGATTAATTTGTTGCATTTAGATGGCTACTTGCTGTTTATCGCAGACCGTTGCCATATTTGTTTTGCTTGCCATTTCCAAACCGTGCATCCGATTCCGGTGATCTTTATATCGATTTCAACCGAAATTATATCCCCTTTCCAGTGGCACTCTTGGATTTCCATGTTGAGGCCAGGTTCAATCATTCCTTTGCAAATCATGCATATGCATCGCATACCGCATCCCGCATATCATATCGTGTTCATGTGTTGGTTGTTTAGTATGTTGTGTGCTTCTTTCCGGTGTTTGCTTCTTCGGGTCGGTTCCGGTAACATCGCGTTTGTGAGGACCCGTTCTACTACGTTCGTTTTTCTTCTTCATGGTCTCGTTCTTCTTCCTTGCGGGATTTCAGGCAAGATGACCATAGCCTCGAAATCACTTCTATCTTTGCTTGCTAGATGCTCGCTCTTTTGCTATGCCTATGCTGCGATACCTACCACTTGCTTATCATGCCTCCCATATTGTTGAACCAAGCCTCTAACCCACCTTGTCCTAGCAAACCGTTGTTTGGCTATGTTACCGCGTTGCTCAGCCCCTCTTATAGCGTTGCTAGTTGCAGGTGAAGATTGAAGTTTGTTCCTTGTTGGAACATGGAGATGTTGTTCCTTGTTGGAACATGGAGATGTTGTTCCTTGTTGGAACATGTTTACTTGTTGGGATAACACAATATCTCTTATTTAATTAATGCATCTATATACTTGGTAAAGGGTGGAAGGCTCGGCCTTATGCCTAGTGTTTTGTTCCACTCTTGCCGCCCTAGTTTCTGTCATATCAGTGTTATGTTCCCGAATTTTGCGTTCCTTACGCAGTTGGGTTATAATGGGAACCCCTTGACAGTTCGCCTTGAATAAAACTCCTCCAGCAAGGCCCAACATTGGTTTTACCATTCGCCACCTAGCCTTTTCTTTCCCTTGGGTTCTGTAGACTCAAGGGTCATCTTTATTTTAACCCCCCCCCCCCGGTCCAGTGCTCCTCTGAGTGTTGGTCCAACTGAGCGATGTCTGAGGCTACCAGGGGCAACTCTGGGCTGGCTTACCCGACGTCGTGCTCATCCGGTGTGCCCTGAGAATGAGATATGTGCAGCTCCTATCGGGATTTGTCGGCACATCTGGGTGGCTTTGCTGGTCTTGTTTTACCATTGTCGAAATGTCTTGTAACCGGGATTCCGAGCCTGATCGGGTCTTCCCGCTAGAAGGAATATCCTTCGTTGGCCGTGAGAGCTTGTGATGGGCTAAGTTGGGACAACCCTGCAGGGACTTGAACTTTCGAAAGCCGTGCCCGCGGTTATGGGCAGACGGGAATTTGTTAACGTCCGGTTGTAGAAAACCTGAAGTTGACCTTAATTAAAATACATCAATCGCGTGTGTAACCGTGATGGTCTCTTTCCGGCGGAGTCCGGGAAGTGAACACGGTTTTGGAGTTATGCTTGACGTAGGTTGTTCTAGGATCACTTCTTGATCATACTTTTATCGACCGTGCTTTGCCTTCTCTTCTCGCTCTCATTTGCATATGTTAGCCCCCATATATGCTAGTCGCTTGCTGCAGCTCCACCTCATACCTTTACCTTACCCATAAGCTTAAATAGTCTTGATCGCGAGGGTGTGAGATTGCTGAGTCCCCGTGACTCACAGATACTTCCAAAACCAGTTTGCAGGTGCCGATGTTGCCGAGCAGGTGACGCAACCAAGCTCAAGGAGGAGCTCGATGAAGATCTTCTCCTTTGTGTCGTTTCGTTCTAGTTGATCAGTAGTGGAGCCCAGTTGGGGTCGATCGGGGACCTTGTCGCATTTTGGGGTTCTTCTTTTACTTTGGGTTCCGTAGTCGGACCTTGATTGTATTTGGTTGTTGTAATGCTTTATTCATGTAATTGTGTGAAGTGGTGATTATAAGCCAACTATGTGTCTCTGTCCCTTATGTATTACATGGGTTGTGTGAAGATTACCTCACTTGCGACATTGCTTTCAATGCGGTTATGCCTCTAAGTCGTGCTTCGACACGTGGGAGATATAGCCGCATCGAGGGCGTTACAGGTGGTCAATCCCCAGCGGCGGCGGCGGCGACGGGGGGCGGCTCTTCTCGCCGGATCCGGAGGGGCGGTGCAGCGGCTCGGCGCGGGAGGGTGTGGGGCGGCCCCGTGGAGCGATTCTGCCCGCAGATATGGCCGGAATCGCCGACGGTGGGCGGCGGCGGAAGGAGGGGGAAAAGAGTGCGGGGCTGAAATGTCCCTTCCGCCAACTGCTTTTTTGTGATGCAGGGCACCGCAGCCACGAGGGGGAAACCCGCGTTTTCCCGGGTTGGGGTCGGGAATTTTCCGCGCCCCCAAATTTTTTTGTGGGACGGGGCGGGATGCGGGGTCTGGTCGGGTAGGCTTTCCGGCCCGTACCCACATTTTGGCGGTTATTTTGCGGGTCGGGGTGATGAAGCTATGTACATAGGGTAGTGTCATGGATCTGTCTAACATACCCTCCCCAAGGACATCTCTACAAAGAATCAGAAGCAGTCGAAGAGAAACCATCATCCACTCAACCATGAAGACGTGCTCACTCGACCATCTTGAAGACACTCGACCACCAGAAGATGAGAAACCCTCCACTCTGCAACGGTCAAGACTTAAACCATAGCTTTATGGGCATTTACAGAACTTTACTACAGACGTTACCAGTAACGCCCCTCCTTTATGAGCATTGAACCTTGTGTAACAGAGGGGAGCTGGGGTCCTGGCGTACTATATATAAACCACCCCCTCCTCTGGGACAAGGGTTCACACTTTCTGTAATTCACACGCATATATTCAGTCGACCGCCTCCGGGCTCCGAGACATAGGGCTGTTACTTCCTTTGAGAAGGGCCTGAACTCATAAAACTTGTGTGCACAACTCCTCCATAGCTAGGATCTTGCCTCTACATTCCTACCCCCTTATTCTACTGTCAGCCTTAGAACCACGATAGTTGGCGCCCACCGTGGGGCCGGTGTCTTAGCGACTTGTTGGAGAAGTTGCACTTTTTCCGATCCCCTTCATCATGGTTCCAGGCGGAGGTTTGGCTGAGGGCCGCGAGATCCGTCTCAGCGCGCTCGTGTTTGTCGTCGACAACTCCACTTGGCTTCAGGAGGCACCACTCGACGCCGACGCGCTCCCCGCCCGCGGGGCGACGCACTTACGCGCGTGCGTCCGTGGCGTCCTCCTGCGGCAACCGTCGACCCAGTACCAGTCGACTCCAGCAGCTTTCCCCCTCCCTGCAACCCGCCAGAGCAAACGCTCCGGTCGGTCGAGGCTTCAGCGGTGGGTGAAGCATGCGGTGGCTCACCACTCGGCCACCCCTCAAGTCGCGGTGATCGAGCTCGACGAAACTCTCTACGGCCTGTTCGATCTGTCAACTGGCTCCGAAGAGATCGCATCCGAGTGCGACAGCAGCGACCCGGCGGCGGAAGTTTTGATGGTCAACGGACCATGCAGCCCTCCTGGCTTCAACCGTGAAGACGGAGGCGACGGGAACGGAGATCCGTCGCGCGTTCACGAGGAATACCGCCCCGAACCCCTCTCTTCGCAGCAGAGGGAGGAACTTCGCCGCCGGAACATGGATGCACTGCATACTCCTATAGTTGGAGAAACCCCTGAGGCCCAGGCCTTGGAGCAGGCGTGCTTGGCCAACTTGGCTGAGCGCACTCGACTGGAGAACCTCCAGCACGCACTCGACGATCGCGCTCAGCAGCGCGCTCCCGAATCCAGTCGACGCCAACTTTTTCCTCCTCCGACTCAGGTATACCGAACCCCGATCCAGAATCTGGCAGCTGCTGCCCGGATAGCGGAGTCGATCCAACCCTCCCAGTCAGAAGCTGGTCGAGGTCTGGTGCCGATCCGAGCCTTGCTCCGAGCAGCGGGAGAGCAGAATACGGTCGTGTCTCATTCGCGGAATGGGATCCATAGTAGACCCATGGTCGCAGACACAGTTCAGTCGGCCCATAGCCCAAGATCGCCTCTGAGGCGTGAGGGACGTGGATATTGGCGTGATCAGTACAGAAACCGAGAGCAGTATGATCGCCGTGCCGATCGCGATGATCGCCGTCGAGTGCCCACGCCTCCTCCAAGGAGTGGGTCATACGTGCCTCGGCCACATGAAGACAGACGCCCTCACAGTGTCGGACGAGGTATTCCAGTTGACCCCATGGAGCCAGGCTTTGATGCGAGATCTATTCTCGTGCAGGGCTTGGTCAACAAAAATAGAGCTCAATGAGAGGGCCATGACAGAGATCCGCAAACCAGCAACAGGGTGCATGTCTCTGGTCCAGAGTGCTTCAGCAGAGCTATCAGGGCTGCGGTGATTCCCCCCAACTTCAGGTTGGCGTCTGGAGTCAGTAAGTTCACCGGAGAGTCCAAGCCTGACACTTGGCTTGAAGACTACTGAGTGGTTGTCCATATTGGTGGCGGCAATGATGAAGTGGCCATGAAACACCTTCCTTTGATGTTGGAGGGTTCGGCTAGAGCATGGCTGAATCAGTTAGCGCCTGACAGCATCTATACTTGGGAAGATCTCGCCCGAGAGTTTGTCAGAACATTCGATGGTACTTGCAAACGGCCGGTAGGTTTGACAGAATTACAATGTTGTGTTCAGAAGCCGAATGAAACTTTGAGGGATTATATCCAGAGCTGGATCACCCTACACCACACGGTAGAGGATGTGCCGGATCATCAGGCAATTTGTGCCTTTAAGGAAGGCGTCAGGTATCGGGAGTTGAATATGAAGTTCGGCCGGACAGGAAATATGACTCTGGCTCGGATGATGGAAATTGCCACCAAGTATGCCAATGGTGAAGAAGAAGAGCGACTCCAGAGTGGCAAGCACAAAGCAGTCACCCACGAAGCCGAAGGAGGAAACCCCGGCCGGAAACAGAAGCGCAAGGCCGAGCCAGCTGCTCCGGGTGAAGCCTTGGCTATGGTTCAAGGAAAGTTCAAGGGGAAGCCCAAAGGGCCATGGAACCCCAAGAAAGTAAAAGATCAAGATGGAAATGACGTGTTGGATCTGCCGTGCCATATCCACACCAAAAAAGATGAAGAAGGTAATTTCATTTACCCGAAGCACACCACTCGGCAGTGTCGGCTCCTAATCCAGCAGTTCCGAGAGAAACAACCCAAAGAAAAGGAGAAGGAGGCAGACAAGGCTGAGGATGAGGGAGAGGATGATGATGGTTATCCCCACGTGAATTCCACTCTGATGATTTTCGCTGACGTTGAGAGCAAAAGTCGATTGAAAGTCATCAACAGGGAAGTGAACATGGTTGCTCCAGTGACACCCAGTTACTTGAAGTGGTCGCAGACTGCCATTACATTCGACCAGTCTAATCATCCAGCGCACATCGCCACCCTTGGGAGGCAAGCACTGGTGGTCGACCCGGTGGTCGAAGGCACTCGACTGACAAAGGTCATGATGGACGGTGGCAGTGGCCTGAACATACTGTATGTAGAAATGTTGAAGGGAATGGGCATTCCGATGTCCAGACTCAATGAAAGCCATATGAGTTTCCATGGGGTCATTCTAGGCAAGAAGGCTGCATCCCTCGGTCAGATTGCGCTCGACGTGGTTTTCGGTGATTCCAAAAATTACCGCAAAGAAAAGTTGACGTTTGAAGTTGTGGATTTCCAGAGTGCTTATCATGCAATTCTGGGCAGTCCAGCTTATGCATGATTTATGGCTCGACCATGTTACATGTACCTCAAACTGAAGATGCCTGGTCCCAGAGGAGTGATCACTATCTCAGGTAATCGGAAGAAGGCAGAAGAGTGCTTCCAGAAGGGCTCAAAGATCGCCGATGCCCAGATGGTCGTGGTAGAATTGCAAGAATACCAGAAAAATGCAGATCCGAGTGACTTTCTGCGAGCTAAGAAGCCAGCCACAGATTCAGCATTCCAGTCGTCTGGTGAAACGAAGTCGATTCACATTCACCCGACAGATCCCAATGCAGCTCCGACTCACATTTCAACTACACTCGACTCCAAATAGGAAGAAGCGCTCACCCAGTTCCTCCGTGAGAACTAGGACATCTTTGCATGGAAGCCTTCTGACATGCCGGGTGTTCCCAGGGGACTGGCTGGGCATCGTTTGCGAGTCGACCCGAAGGTGAAACCAGCCAAAGAACATCTTCGACGGTCCGCCATCCAAAAAAGAAAGGCAATCGGTGAAGAGGTGGCTCGGCTTTTGGCAGCTGAGTTTATCCGAGAGATTTATCACTCCGAGTGGTTAGCCAATGTTGTCATGGTCCCAAAGAAAGACGACTCACTTCGCAAGTGCATTGATTTCAAGCATATCAATCGGGCCTGCTCGAAAGATCATTTCCCTCTCCCTCGCATCGATCGGATAGTCAACTCGACTGCAGGGTGCGAGCGTTTGTCCTTTTTGGATGCCTACTCTGGGTACCACCAGATCCGTCTGTACAGACCCAACGAAATAAAGACAGCTTTTATCACCCCGTTTGGGTGCTTCTGTTATGTCACAATGCCATTCGGTTTGAAGAATGCCGGAGCCACATTCATGAAGATGATTTAGAAGTGCCTGCTCACTCAGATCAGTCGGAATGTGGAAGCATACATGGATGACATTGTGGTCAAGTCACATAAAGGTTCCGACCTATTGACTGACCTTGCTGAAACCTTTGCCAACCTCAGAAGGTATGATATCAAGCTCAATCCATCAAAGTGCACGTTTGGAGTTACAGGCAGAAAGTTACTCGGTTTCCTTGTTTCCGAACGAGGAATCGATGGTAACCCAGAGAAAGTAGGTGCTATACTCCGAATGAAACGCCCTGTGCGTGTGCATGATGTCCAGAAGCTTACTGGTTGCTTGGCCGCCCTAAGTCGATTCATTTCTCGCCTCGGTGAAAAGGCGCTGCCTTTTTACCGACTGATGAAGAAATCAGACAAGTTCGAGTGGACCCCAGAAGCTGATGCAGCGTTTGCAGAGCTAAAAGCCCTGCTTTCCACCTAGCCGGTGCTTGCGACTCCAATCAGCAAAGAGCCTCTACTGCTTTATATAGTAGCCACCGGACAAGTCGTCAGTACAGTACTTACGGTCGAGCGGGAAGAAGAAGGAAAAGTTTATAAGGTTCAACGCCCAGTTTATTATATTTCTGAAGTCCTGACCCTGTGAAAGCAGAGATATCCTCATTACCAGAAGCTTGTCTATGGGATTTACATGACCACGAAGAAGGTTGCACACTATTTCTCAGATCACTCTGTTACAGTCGTCAGCGACGCTCCATTGTCAGGAATTCTGCACAACAGAGATGCAACTGGTCGAGTGGCCAAATGGGCGATTGAACTCCTTCCCTTGGATATCAAGTTTGAGGCAAAGAAAGCTATCAAGTCCCAAGCAATAGCAGATTTCCTCGCTAAGTGGATCGAACAGCAACTGCCGACTCAAGTTCACTCTGAGCACTGGACTATGTTCTTTGACGGGTCCAAAATGCTAAACGGTTCTGGTGCTGGAGTAGTTCTGGTATCCCCCCGAGGAGACAAGCTCAGATATGTCCTCCAGATTCACTTTGATTCCTCCAACAATGAAGCAGAATATGAAGCACTCCTGTATGGGTTGCGCATGGCCATCTCACTCGGCGTCCGTCGCCTCATGGTCTATGGCGACTCAGATTTGGTAGTTAATCAAGTGATGAAGGAGCGGGATGTCAGAAGCCCAGCCATGACTGGTTACTGCAACGCGGTGAGAAATCTTGAGATGAAGTTTGAGGGGTTAGAACTCCACCACATACCCCGATTGAAAAATCAAGCAGCCGATGACTTGGCAAAGATAGGTTCCAAGAGAGAAGCCACTCCCAGCAATGTGTTTTTGGAGCATATTCACTCGCCGACAATTCAGGAAGATCCTTTTACTGAGGAGCCCCCGCAACCTAAGAGCGCCACAGATCCGACTGAAGTCGAGATCCCAGCCGTGGTCGACCTGATCATGGAGGTTCTGGCCATTACTCCCGACTGGACAGTGCCCTACATTGCGTACATCCTCAGGAAAGAACTCCCAGAGGATGAAGAAGAGGCTCGACAGATCGTCCGCCGATCCAAGGCCTTTACTGTGATAAGAGGACAACTGTTCAGAGAAAGCGTGACTGGAGTCGGTCAGAAATGCATAACACCAGAGGAAGGTCGAATGATCCTCAATGACATCCACTCAGGGACCTGTGGTCATCATGCGTCCTCTCGGGCCATCGTGGCTAAAGCATACCGAGATGGATTCTATTGGCCACGAGCAAATGAAATGGCGAAAGATATAGTCGACAGATGTGAAGGCTGCCATTTTTACTCAGACACGTCTCACAAGCCAGCGTCAGCCCTGAAGACCATCCCCCTCATCTGGCCCTTTGCTGTTTGGGGACTGGATATGGTTGGACCGCTGAGAACCGGCAGGAGCGGGTTCACTCATGTGCTCGTTGCAGTCGACAAGTTTACCAAATGGATCGAAGCTAAACCTATCAAGAACCTTGATGCTAGCACCGCCGTCAGTTTTATCAGAGAATTGACATTCAGATATGGAGTCCCACACAGCATCATCACAGACAATGGGTTGAACTTTGATTCCGATGAGTTCAGAGCTTTCTGCGCCTCTCAGGGCACTCGAGTCGACTATGCTTCAGTCGCTCACCTGCAGTCGAACGGACAAGCAGAAAGAGCCAATGGCCTAATTCTCAAAGGGCTGAAACCCCGACTAATGCGTGATCTCAAACACACAGCAGGCGCTTGGGTTGATGAACTTCTGTCAGTTCTGTGGGGTTTAAGGACAACTCCTAATCGGTCGACTGGACGAACTCCTTTCTTCTTAGTCTATGGGGCCAAAGCTGTTCTGCCAAGTGACCTGCTCCACAACGCACCCCGAGTCAAGCTCTTCTCCAAAGAGGAAGCAGAACAGGCCTGGCAAGATTCAGTCGATCTCTTAGAGGAGGAAAGAGAGATGGCCTTGATCCGGTCGACTATTTATCAGCAAGACTTATGTTGATTCCACGCCAGAAATGTGAGGGTCGAGCCTTTCAAGAAGGAGACCTGGTTCTCCGAGTGGATCAACAGAAACCGCACAAGCTTGCCCCGACTTGGGAGGGCCCCTTCATCATCACCAAAGTTCTCCACAACAGAGCATACCATCTTTACAGTATTGAGCATCAGAAAGACGAGCCACGGGCTTGGAACGCAGAGCTGCTCCGCCCCTTTTATACTTAAGCACTCGTTCGAATAAAATGTAATAAGAAACACCTCTGTAATTTGTTTATCAAAGACAAGAGCTTATGGTTTTATCATTCAATTGTTGTGTTCTTACTTACTTCTTAAATCCCCCAGTGGGTGGGCTTAGTCGCGAATCCGTTTCACCTAAGTTCGAAAGAAAATCCTACCGAGCGGAGAGCAATCCTCCCACTCGGGGGCTTAGCTGCAGTCCAGTACTCGCCTAAGTTCTCCCACTAGGAGGCTTAGCTGTAGTCCAGTACTCGCCTAAGTTTGAAAAAATCCTACCGAGTGAGGAGTAATCCTCCCACTCGGGGGCTTAGCTGCAGTACAGTACTCGCCTAAGTTCTCTCACTAGGAGACTTAGCTACAGTCCAGTACTCGCCTAAGTCTGAAAAAATCCTACCGAGTGGAGAGCAATCCTCCCACTCAGGGGCTTAGCTGCAGTCCAGTACTCGCCTAAGTTCTCTCACTAGGAGACTTAGCTGCAGTCCAGTACTCGCCTAAGTTGGAAAAAATCCTACCGAGTGGAGAGCAATCCTCCCACTCGGGGGCTTAGCTACAGTTCAGTACTCGCCTAAGTTCTCTCACTAGGAGACTTATCTGCAGTCCAGTACTCGCCTAAGTTTGAAAAAATCCTACCGAGTGGAGAGCAATCCTCCCACTCGGGGGGCTTAGCTGCAGTCCAGTACTCGCCTAAGTTCTCTCACTAGGAGACTTAGGTGCAGTCTAGTACTCGCCTAAGTTTGAAAAAATCCTACCGAGTGGAGAGCAATCCTCCCACTCGGGGGCTTAGCTGCAGTTTAGTACTCGCCTAAGTTCTCTCACTAGGAGACTTAGCTGCAGTCCAGTACTCGCCTCAGTTTGAAAAAATCCTACCGAGTGGAGAGCAATCCTCCCACTCGGGGGCTTAGCTGCAGTTCAGTACTCGCCTAAGTTCTCTCACTAGGAGACTTAGCTGCAGTCCAGTACTCGCCTAAGTTTGAAAAATCCTACCGAGTGGAGAGCAATCCTCCCACTCGGGGGCTTAGCTGCAGTTCAGTACTCGCCTAAGTTCTCTCACTAGGAGACTTAGCTGCAGTCCAGTACTCGCCTAAGTTTGAAAAATCCTACCGAGTGGAGAGCAATCCTCCCACTCGGGGGCTTAGCTGCAGTCCAGTACTCGCCTAAGTTCTCTCACTAAGAGACTTAGCTGCAGTCCAGTACTCGCCTAAGTTTGAAAAAATCCTACCGAGTGGAGAGCAATCCTCCCACTCGGGGGCTTAGCTGCAGTCCAGTACTCGCCTAAGTTCTCTCACTAGGAGACTTAGCTGCAGTCCAGTACTCCCCTAAGTTTGAAAAAATCCTACCGAGTGGAGAGCAATTGAGGGAGTCCTGGATTAGGGGGTGTTCGGGTAGCCGGACTATACCTTCAGCCGGACTCCAGGACTATGAAGATACAAGATTGAAGACTTCGTCCCGTGTCCGGAAGGGACTTTCCTTGGCGTGGAAGGCAAGCTTGGCGATGCGGATATTCAAGATCTCCTACCATTGTAACCGACTCTGTGTAACCCTAACCCTATCCAGTGTCTATATAAACCGGAGGGTTGTAGTCCGTAGGACATCAACTCCATATACAACAATCATACCATAGGCTAGATTCTAGGGTTTAGCCTCCTTGATCTCGAGGTAGATCTACTCTTGTACTACCCATATCATCAATATTAATCAAGCAGGAGTAGGGTATTACCTCCATCGAGAGGGCCCGAACCTGGGTAAAAACACTGTGTCCCTTGTCTCCTGTTACCATCCGGCCTTGACGCATAGTTCGGGACCCCCTACCCGAGATCCGCGGGTTTTGACACCGACATTGGTGCTTTCATTGAGAGTTCCTCTGTGTCGTCGCCTTTAGGCCCAATGGCTCCTTCGATCATCAACAACGATGCGGTCTAGGGTGAGACTTTTCTCCCCGGACAGATCTTCGTCTTCGGCGGCTTCGCACTGCGGGCCAATTCACTTGGCCACCTGGAGCAGATCGAAAGCTACGCCCCTGGCCATCAAGTCAGGTTTGGAAGCTTAAACTACACGGCTGACATCCGCGGAGACTTGATCTTCGACGGGTTCGAGCCACGGCCAAGCGCGCCGCACTATCTCGAGGGGCATGATCTAGCTCTGCCTCCGGACAGTGTCCTGGAGGCCGCACACGCACCGGTTCCGACCCCTAACTCGGAGCCTATTGCGCCAATCGAGGATGAGCGGTTGGACGTCACCTCGGGGGCTGCGATCTCAAAGGCGATCGAGCCGAGTGCTATCCCCGCACTCTGCATAACCCGTGACTCCGAGGATCCAGACTCCTCCCCGGACTCTGAACCCCCCGCGCCCCTGCCAATCGAATCCGATTGGGCACCGATAATGGAGTTCACCGCCGCGGACATCTTTCAGCACTCGCCTTTTGGCGACATCCTGAATTCTCTCAAGTCTCTCTCTTTATCAGGAGAGCCCTGGCCGGATTACGGTCAGCGAGGATGGGATACGGACGATGAAGAAGTTCAAAGCCCACCCACCACCCACTTTGTAGCCACTGTTGACGATTTAACCGACATGCTTGACTTCGGCTCTGAAGACATCGACGGTATGGACGACGATGTAGGAGACGAACAGAAACCAGCACCTGTAGGGCGCTAGAAGGCCACCTCGTCATATGACATATATATGGTGGATACTCCAAAAGATGGAGATGGCGATGGAACAGCGGGGGATGACACCTCCAAGAAACAGCCAAAGTGCCGGCGTCAGCGGCGCCGCTCTAAATCCCGCCAAAACAAAAACGGTGATTCCGGCACGGGAGATAATACTACCCCGGATAGCGCCGAAGAACACTCACCCCAGCAAGATTCGGCACAAGAAGATGGAGAAGCCAGCCCTCATGAGAGAGCGGCAGACCGAGAGGTCGAGGATGATAACGATATGCCTCCCTCCGAAGACGAGGCAAGCCTCGATGACGATGAATTCGTCATACCATCAGACCCCGCCGAACAAGAGCGTTTCGAATGCAGGCTTTTAGCCACGGCAAGCAGCCTCAAGAAAAAGCAGCAACAGCTCAGAGCTGACCAAGACTTGCTAGCTGACAGATGGACTGAAGTCCTTGCGGCCGAAGAGTATGAACTCGAACGCCCCTCCAAGAGTTACCCAAAGTGCAGGCCGCTACCCCGATCAGAGGAGGAAGCACCTACATCACTAGCGCACGACATGGCAGACCGGCCACCTCGCGGCCGCGACAGAGAGGCCTCTTGGCCCTCCACCCAAGCCATGCCCCGACGCCGCTCAACTAAGGCACGGGAAAATGCGCCCGACCTGCGAGACATACTGGAGGATAAGGCAAGACAAATAAGATCGATCTACGGATCGCGCAGGCGCCCTACGGCACGTGACGATGATCTTCACTCCGGATACAACAAATCCGGCCGGGCCGAACACAACAGACATAGCTCTTCCGAGCTGCGTCGTGATATAGCCCAGTACAGAGGCGCCGTACACCCGCTATGCTTCACGGATGAAGTAATGGATCATAAAATCCCAGAGGGTTTCAAACCCGTAAACATCGAATCATACGATGGCACAACAGATCCGGCGGTATGGATCGAGGATTATCTCCTTCACATCCACATGGCACGCGACGATGATCTACACGCCATCAAATACCTCCCGCTCAAACTTAAAGGACCGGCCCGGCATTGGCTTAACAGCTTGCCAGTAGACTCAATCGGTTCTTGGGAGGACCTGGAAACCGCATTCCTCGACAACTTCCAGGGCACTTACGTGCGACCATCGGATGCCGACGACTTAAGCCACATAATTCAGCAGCCAGAGGAATCGGCCAGGCAATTCTGGACACGGTTCCTAACAAAGAAAAACCAGATAGTCGACTGTCCGGACACAGAAGCCCTAGCAGCCTTCAAGCATAACATCCGTGACGAGTGGCTTGCCCGGCACCTGGGACAGGAAAAGCCGAAATCTATGGCAGTCCTCACGACACTCATAACCCGCTTTTGCGCGGGAGAAGACAGCTGGCTAGCTCGCAGTAACAACTTATCAAAGAACCCTGGTAATTCGGATACCAAGGACAAAAGTGGCAGGACACGTCGGAATAAGCAAAAACGCCGCGTTAGCAGCGACAGCAATGAAGACACGACAGTCAATGCCGGATTCAGAGGCTATAAATCCGGTCAGCGGAAAAAGCCATTCAAAAAGAATACTTAGGGCCCGTCCAGTTTGGACCGAATACTCGACCGCTTGTGCCAGATACATGGCACCCCCGAAAGGCCAGCCAATCACACTAACATGGATTGTTGGGTGTTCAAGTAGGTAGGCAAGTTAAGAGCCGAAAACAAAGACAAGGGGCTGCACAGCGACGACGAGGAGGAGCCCAGGCCGCCAAACAACAATGGACAGAAGGGCTTTCCCCCACAAGTGCGGACGGTGAACATGATATACGCAACCCACATTCCCAAGAGGGAGCGGAAGCGTGCGCTACGGGACGTATACGCGATGGAGCCAGTCGCCCCAAAGTTCAACCCATGGTCCTCCTGCCCGATCACTTTTGATCGAAGGGACCATCCCACTAGCATCCGTCATGGCGGCTTCTCCGCATTGGTTCTCGACCCAATCATCGACGGATTTCATCTCACAAGAGTCCTCATGGATGGCGGCAGTAGCCTGAACCTGCTTTACCAGGATACAGTGCGGAAAATGGGCATAGATCCCTCAAGGATTAAGCCCACAAAAACGACCTTTAAAGGCGTTATACCAGGTGTAGAAGCCAACTATACAGGCTCAGTAACACTTGACATGGTCTTCGGATCCCCGGACAATTTCCGAAGCGAAGAGTTAATCTTCGATATAGTCCCGTTTCGCAGTGGCTATCACGCCCTTCTTGGACGAACCGCATTCGCAAAGTTCAATGCG
This sequence comes from Triticum urartu, assembly GCF_003073215.2. NCBI lineage: Eukaryota > Viridiplantae > Streptophyta > Magnoliopsida > Poales > Poaceae > Triticum > Triticum urartu. The sequence continues at coordinate 452,489,364 of NC_053022.1, forward strand.
GTGCCGCACTACGCATATCTCAAGCTCAAGATGCCAGGCCCTCGAGGAGTAATCACGGTCAACGGAAACACCGAACGCTCCCTCCGTACGGAGGAACACATGGCGGCTCTCGCAGCGGAAGTACAAAGTAGCCTTCTTAGGCAATTCTCCAGCCCGGCCGTTAAAAAGCCAGACACTACCAAGCACGCCCGGAGTAACCCACAGCAGGACTGCCTGGCATGCTCTGAGCAAGCGTAGCAATGCGGCCCCAACCCCAGCTCTCGCGACATAGCGAAACCAGTGCCTCGCGTACATAACTACGCCCTTGAAATACCATGGGCACAGGGGAAGGGGCACAATAACAGACGCCCAAAATACGGCTTAAAACGTACTAGGGGTTGCCGAATTCTTTTTTTTAATTTTTCCTTACTTTCAGGACTCCATACTTCGGACGACCTGTTCGGCAATTCGACTGCAGCACAAACGATGCAAGATCCAGGGAGGCAGACAAGCCATGCCGCATTATGGAACTCCCAGGTGGTCTCTATTACGAGCAGTATACCTGTTTTGAATACAATTCCGCGGCCTGGCCCTGGTCAGGACATGTTAAATAGTCCAATATCTTTTTGCTTATCGCACTATTTATATCGTTCGGCTTTGATAAATAGCCTCTCTATAAACAATGCATAGCTTTTTGTCTATTTTTTGCATTATACTCTTTTCACATATATTTTTATTAAATGACATGATTGCACCCGTACACCATGGTACGGCAAACACGCCAGGGGCTTCAGTACCCCTCATTATGGTGTGAGAAGTCCGTACACTTTCACAAGTGCGACACCCCGAACTTATAGCACTATATGCATCGGCTCCGAATCATGATTTGGGTCAATAGTTGGGTTTGCCCGGCTCCTATGTTTTGGTGCCTTACGTTCCGCTATATCGGCTAAGGTAGCACTAGGAGAACCACTGCGATTGTGCCCCGGTTCAGCTGGGTTAAGCACCTCAGTGGAGAAAGCTAAAACTGACTGTCATGATGAGGCGAGAGACCGGTCGCTGTTCGAGAGGTTTTTCGAGTCCCTAAAGACTTATGCCGCTTCGAGCGAGGAGCCGGCTTTGTCCGGCCAAGGCGTGGATAGTGCCCCGAACTCGGTCTTCCGAACTAGGGGCTTCGCCGAAATTTAAAATTATAGAGTTCTATGGCTAAGTGAGAGTGTTCAAGCATTATAGTCCGATTGCCTGGTTCGTTGTGCTGAGCGCCTCCCTCGAAGGACCCAACTATGGGAAAAAGAGCGCTCAGGTTTATCCCGAACACCCCAGCACTAGTGGCATGGGGGCAGAAGCCGATGACTGGCCATCTCTCAATTTTTGATAAACGTCCGCACAGAAAGTAATATTTTAAATTCAATAAGCATTGCTTAGTGCATATGAACAAGTTTTCAGCGCACAGGATAAACACGAGCGAGTTCATTCAAAAATCACATCCTTGGTACATTCATCTGCCACAAGGCGGGCACCTGCAAGAACATCCTTGTAGTAGTTCTCGGGCTTGCGATGCTCCTTCCCCAGCGGCGGCCCGTCCTTCACAAGCTTCTCACCGTCCAGCTTACCCTAGTGCACCTTTGCACGGGCAAGGGCCCGACGGGCACCTTCGATGCAGACGGAGCGCTTGATGACCTCGAGCCTCGGATAGGCCTCCACCAGCCGCCGCACCAGCCCGAAATAGCTCCCAGGCAGGGCCTCTCCGGGCCACAGCCGAACTATGAAGCCCTTCATGGCCTGTTTGGCCGCCTTGTGGAGCTCGACCAACTGTTTCAGCTGGTCGCTCAAGGGCACAGGGTGTCCGGCCTCAGAATACTGAGACCAGAACACCTTCTCCGTCGAGCTGCCCTCTTCAGCTCGGTAGAATGCGGCGGCGGCGGATACGCTGCGGGGAAGATCTGCGAATGCCCCTGGAGAGCTCCGGATTCGGGTAAGTAACAAGTAGTTTACTTTTATATTTCTGCTTTGCATAAAGAATGCCTTACCCGCTGCTATCTTCCTCATCTCCTCCAACTCTTGGAGGGCCTTTTGGGCTTCAGCCTTGGCAGACTTGGCAGTCTCAAGGGCCATCGCGAGCTCGGATGCTTGCGCCTTTGACTCAAGCTCCAAACTCTCATGTTTTTTCATGAGAGCCTGAAGCTCTTGCTGCACCTCGCCGACCTGAGCCCCAAGTCTGTCTCGCTCGGTGCGCTCCGCGGCCGTTTTCTTTTCGGCCTCAGACAGCGCCTGCTTAAGGGTCGCCACCTCAGTCGTGGCCCCTACAATAAGCAGTACAATCCTGTTATTTTTTTTGCAATCACGCCTTTTTATAGGCACCTTCTCTGTAAGGTATTTCTTACCTTCTTTATCCTCGAGCCGCCGCTTGGCAAGGCCGAGCTCTTGCTCGGTCCGCTCGAGGTCCTGCTTCAGGACACCCACCTCCGCAGTCAGTGCGGCGGTGGATAGCAGCGAAGCCTACATACGCATATTGACTCTTTTTTGTTAGACTCCTGCGATATTTAATAGATCCTCTATTCGGCTTTTCTTTCCGAACGCCAAACAGAGCATCAGGGGCTACTATCTATGCGGTAATATTTTTACATATTTTTACTTACCTCGAAGCCTGTTAAAAGGCTAGCGCAAGCTTCAGTCAGTCCACTCTTGGTGGACCGAACCTTCTGGATCACCGTACTCATAATAGTACGGTGCCCCTCGTCGATGGAGGCGCCGTCAAGCACCTCCAGCAGATTGTCCGGCACCTCCGGTTGGACGGAGGCCGCCGGCTCAGAAGGCTTGCTCCTCTTGGAAGGAGTTCGCCTACCGCGGTCCGGAACTGTGGAAGATTCTGGTGCGGTGTCCGACACAAAGCCGGACTTGGAGCCCTGGGGGGCCTTATCCCCTTCACTCCTGGAGTCCGGGAGGTTGCCTTGCGGCTCCTCCGGGACCACCTCCTCCTGCCTCGGAGCTTGTCGCGACGCCACTTCAGCGTCGTCTGCAGTGCAGGGGGAGACAGCGGGCGGAACTGAGTTCATGTCCGATGAGTCCAGGGAGCCGCCCGACGATTCGTTGAATTCGGCCCGGGGCGGGCTGCATAATTACGTTCGACATTAGGGAAAGCCGTGCAACAAAGAAACATCATGAGTTACTCTGATATCCGAACTTATGATTTCGCCGGACGCTTGGCCTTGTTTGGCCACTCCTCTTCGCCCTCTTCGGCGTCGGGGGAGTAGTCCGGCGGAGGGGTCTTCCTTTTCCTAGACCCCTCAGCCTCCCCCGTTGGGGCGGCCTTCCTCTTCTCTCCTCCCTCCGCTGGGGGGGAGAGTTTTCTTCTTCCTCCTCCTCGTTTTCATGGGAAGAGGGCGTCTCGGACTCGTCGGATGACGAGTCCGACACCACCACGTTACGGGCACTCTTTCGAGTCCCCGTGGTCTTCTTCTTCTTGGCCTTCTTCTCCGGCACCACATAGGGCGCCGGAACCAACAGCTTCACTAGTAGAGCTGGGGCTGGGTCTTCGGGCAGCGGAGCCGGACAGTTAATCGGTCCGGATATCGCCCGCCAAGCCTGTCAAAGGTAAGGGGGTTTAGATCCCGCATAGAGTCAAACTATGAAAAAATCTTAACATCCTGTAAAAGGTGAAGATAGCTTACCTCGCTAGCGTGACGCTACGAGATGTATCCGCGGTCCTCGGAAGCGGATGCGGGAGCCTCGGCGCCCTTGAATAGCACCTTCCAGGCATGTTCGTACATCGTGTCGAAGAGCCTGCTAAGGGTTTGGTGCTGTGCCAGGTCGAACTCCCACAGATTAAAATCCCGTTGTTGGCACGGGAGGATCCGGCGGACGAGCATAACCTGGATTACATTAACAAGCCGGATTGGCTTGTTCACCAGGTACTGGATGCATGTTTGCAATCCGGTCACCTCTTTTTCGTCACCCCACGATAGGCCCGTCTCTTTCCAGGACATAAGCCGCGTGGGGGGTCCGGATCGGAACTCGGGGGCTGCGATCCAGTTCGGATCACGTGGCTCGGTGATGTAAAACCACCCGGATTGCCACCCCTTTAGGGTCTCCACAAAAGAGCCCTCGAACCATAGGACGTTGGCCATCTTGCCTGCCATGGCGCCTCCGCACTCCGCCTGGCTGCCGCGCACCACCTTGGGCTTGACGTTGAAGGTCTTGAGCCAGAGGCCGAAATGAGGGCGTACGCGGAGGAAAGCCTCGCACACGACGATAAACGCCAAGATGTTGAGGATGAAGTTCGGGGCCAGATCGTGGAAATCCAGGCCGTAGTAGAACATGAGCCCCCGGACAAATGGGCGGAGTGGAAAACCCAGTCCGGGGAGGAAGTGGGGAAGAAATACTACCCTCTCATGGGGCCTCGGGGTGGGGAGAAGCTGCCCCTTTCGGGAAGCCGGTGCGCGATGTCCTTAGACAGGTATCCGGCCTTCCTTAGCTTCTTGACTTGGCCCTCCGTAGCGGAGGAGACCATCCACTTGCCTCTCACTCCGGACATTGCTGGAGAAGGTTGAGGTAGGAAGTGCGGGCTTGGGCGCTGGAGCTCGAGCGCGCAGGAGATGGATAGGCAAAGGAGGAAGAAGGCGTAGGTAAAAAGGTGGATCCTTATCCCCTTATATGGGCGGATGCGGTTGTGCGTCCCCACCAGCCTAGTAAAACTCGCTTGCCTCCCAAGCGCCATGATAAATGGCGCGGTTGGGTTACCCACGTCCGTGTTGATGAGAATCCCATAAAAGGGGTACACGATCTCTGCTTTGACAAGACGTGCCAAGGAAACCGCCTCGCAAAACATGCTGAGGTGGAAAAGTAAAAATGATTCGAGTAAAGGACTTGGCCTAGTGTGATGACGCACTGCGGAATACGTCAGCAGATTTGATTTGTGTTAATATTATTCTCTCTATGGCAATATGTGGAAACTTATTTTGCAGAGCCGGACACTACTCTTGGTGTTTACAATCTTCTATGAAGGACTTGGAGGAGGAACCCGCCTTGCAATGCCGAAGACAATCTGCGCGCCGGACTCGTCGTCATTGAAGCCTGGTTCAGGGGCTACTGAGGGAGTCCTGGATTAGGGGGTGTTCGGGTAGCCGGACTATACCTTCAGCCGGACTCCAGGACTATGAAGATACAAGATTGAAGACTTCGTCCCGTGTCCGGAAGGGACTTTCCTTGGCGTGGAAGGCAAGCTTGGCGATGCAGATATTCAAGATCTCCTACCATTGTAACCGACTCTGTGTAACCCTAACCCTATCCGGTGTCTATATAAATCGGAGGGTTGTAGTCCGTAGGACATCAACTCCATATACAACAATCATACCATAGGCTAGCTTCTAGGGTTTAGCCTCCTTGATCTCGTGGTAGATCTACTCTTGTACTACCCATATCATCAATATTAATCAAGCAGGAGTAGGGTATTACCTCCATCGAGAGGGCCCGAACCTGGGTAAAAACATCGTGTCCCTTGTCTCCTGTTACCATCCGGCCTTGACGCACAGTTTGGGACCCCCTACCCGAGATCCGCCGGTTTTGACACCGACAGCAATCCTCCCACTCGGGGGCTTAGCAGTCCAGTACTCGCCTAAGTTCTCTCACTAGGAGGCTTAGCCGCAGTACAGTACTCGCCTAAGTTTGAAAAAATCTTACCGAGTGGAGAGCAGTCCTCCCACTCGGGGGTCTTAGCCGCAGTCCAGTACTCGCCGAACCCAAAACACATCCCTATGGACGACGAGGTGCAGGTCGACTGCAACCTTCTCCTTCGGAGCTACGACACAAGTACAACGTTCACTCCATCCCTATCCGCAAGGACGACGAGGTGCATGTCAACTGCAACCTTCTCCTTCGGAGCTACGGCACAAGTACAACGTCTGCTCCATCCCTATCCGCAAGGACGACGAGGTGCAGGTCGACTGCAACCTTCTCCTTCGGAGCTACGACACAAGTACAACGTCCGCTCCATCCCTATCCGCAAGGACGACGAAGCGCAGGTCGACTGGAGCCGCCACCTCAGAGCTGCGTCTCCAGCGCAAAGACTATTCCAAGCAGTGAGCAAAGTCCATTCGAAGGCAAACGCAAGCACATTCGGAGATAAACCAAATCCAGATAAATCCTAAAAGTTCCAAGCAGCAAATCAAAAGTACTTGGGCATCAAGCCCGAAGGAGTTCAACGGTTACAACAATCACTCGGCATTCCGAGGAAAATTTAAAGCAGATTCAAGTTTCATAAGTTTGTTCACTCGGCCGAAGGAGGGCTGGCAGGCTCCACGAATGAGTCCAGGTCGATCCCATCAGCGATCCGAGTGGCGGCAGCAATGAAAGTCTCCATGAAGGACTGGAAGTCATGCTTTTTGGTGTTAGCGACTTTGATCGCAGCCAGCTTGTCTTCACAAGCCTCCTTGCAATGGACTCGCACCAAGGACAGCGCCACGTAAGCACCACACCGGGCGGAGGATTTCTTCCATTCTTGCACTCGGTCAGGGATCTCGTTCAGTCGAGCCATCAGGGATTCCAGGTCATTCTGAAGCGTCGCCCCCGGCCAAAGCTATGAGTCGATTCGGGAGACTACCTCCTTCAGGCGCACGAGGTAGCTTGTGGCGCTGGCGATACGGGACTCCAGTTGGAGCACATTCATCGCAGTTTCATCGCAGGCTGGAGAAGCGATAGGATCCAGACCCGTCTCGACCCTTCTAGTTTCCTCGTCGAAGTCTTGGCAGAATTCTGCAGCCAAAAATTAGTGAATCGACCGAGCAAGATCCGATCGCAAGCATCAACACAGTCGGTTTAGAAGAAATACCTTCCAGCGTGAGATAGCTTCTTGGCAAGAGTCATCAGATAAGCTTCCGTGTCATTCCTCTTGCGGATTGCAGACTCCAACTTTTCATTCAGGACAACCTTGTCCCTCTTCAGACTGGTCACTTCGCCATTAGCTTCATTAAGACAAGATTTCAGTTTGTTCACCTCCCCTTCCAGCGTTCCGATTGAAGCAAGCTTCTGGTCTGCGAGAGCAGTTTTTATCTTGGGATGCTTTTTGCGCGGCGGCGAGGTACGAGTCCTTCTTCTCCAGAGCCAACTTCATTTTCTCTGCAAAAGAAACAATCGAATCAAAGAAGAGATCAAAGAAATATATTGAAAGTCAGTCGATAGTCAGTTACCTTCCATACCAGCGGCTTCGTCTTGAGCTTTCTTCAGATTCTGCCGGGATAATTCCAAGTCGAGGTTGAGTTGCCTCTGCTTCTCCTCAAGTTCAGCAAACTTAGAAATAAGAGTACAAGACCTCTGCAGAAGGCAAAAGACGAATCAGTCGATAAGATCAAAGGTTGTTTACTTCCGAGTGAATAAAACCTAAGTTCGCTTAGACCCCAGCCAACTGCACACAGTCGACTGCGGTCTCAGGGGCTACACCCAGCGGGTGCACTTGGCGTGCCCCCGCTGACTAAGACTCAACTTGACCGGTCTGCCCGGACCAAAAAAGCTGTTCAGACCCCAGTCGACTGCCAGCAGTCGATTGCGGTCTCGGGGACTACACCCAGTGGGTGCACTTGGCGTGCCCCCACTGGTTCGGATCCTACTCGACCGGTCCGCCTGAGTCGAGTGTAAGGAGTAAAAAAGAAAGGAAAGAAAAACTCAGACCCCAGTCGACTGCCAGCAGTTGACCGCGGTCTCAGGGACTATCGGTGTTCTGGGAATGGGGGTCCCCAGACTTGCCTGCCTGCGGCCTGTGGCGTGGCTCAAAAGGGGGCCCAGCAGGCCCATCTTCATCAACACAGACCCAAGACCCTCGCGAGGGGCCAAGCCTCGCAGGGCGGACGACACGGAGCTTCCTCAGGCACGGCCTCATCAGGCTGGCTCGCGAGGAGGCGGAGAGATCAAGGAGGGGTACCTCACGAGGTGTCCGTGACACAAGCCATGACGACCAAAGGCGCCAGGCGGGCGCCAGCCGCGCAGTGTCCTTCTTTCCTCTTTGGTGCAAAGGGAGCAAGCGCAGGCGAGAGCATCAAGCAAAGGCACCCGTTTCGGTGCAACGAGACCAAGACCAGACCAACGGCAGGGAGGAAGTCATTGTGGAGCCCAAGCCAGCATCACCACCAGAGCCTTTGGCAGGCGAGGACCAACTTTAATCAGGATAAGTGTACCAGATGTTCCCCTTCAAAATGGCCAATTGTTGGCGCCCTTCCCGCTTAATATTTGGGAAGAGGCCCAGGGCCTTTGCCTATAAATAGGACTAGCCACCCCCAGGGTAGAGGGGCAATCAAGAAGGGAGAATCTAGAAGCCAAGAGAGAAACTAGCTAGGATCGGATCAAGTAGCATCACACACAGAGAGAGAGAAGGGCGACTGAACTCCTCCTAGCAGTTCATCCCCCAGCCAAGAACAGGCCCTCGCGAGGTTGTTCTTCCTTGTATTGCTCATCATCATTAGCCCAAGAGGCAATCCACCACACCACACACTAGAGTAGGGTATTACACCACAACGGTGGCCCGAACCAGTATAAACCCTGTGTCTCTTGTGCTGTTCTTTCCATAGCTTAGATCTTAGCGAGGCGGAGGGGTGCAGGTAGGTAGAAGGAGAAATCTCCGCGCGCACCCTAGTGTTCGAACCTCAAGGGTCTGCCGGAACCCGAAATCCGACATTTGGCGCGCCAGGTAGGGGTGCACCGGAATTCGTCTTCCACCACCCCGTTCTCCTCCGACCATCGCGTCCATGTCTAACGCTCATCGGGCCCGCGCCGAGCGCCGGGCCGCTCTCGCTTCCCACGTCGCCCAGACGGCTCCTATCGGCGGGCGTCCTCGCCATTCCCCGTCACCTGTCGTCAACGCCGCCACCGGCCCGGCGGGGAACGAGTAGCAAGTGTCGTCTCAGCATCCGTCCGTGCGGCAAGATGGCCGCACCGCTACTCCCTCGCTCACCCCAGCTGGTTCTTCGTCCCGCGAGCTCCGCGCACCCATGGAGGCTCGAGCTGCGCTCATCGCGGCAAACGAGCTCCTGCGCTACCGTCCCGTCGATGACGTCTACGAAGAATGGCTCGACCGCGTCCCCGAGCTTGTCCGCGCCGCAGGGGGCTCTCCTGCGTTGTCCGTTCCGCTGCACCGCACCCCGCCCCGCGTGGGCGACGAAGCTCCGGGGGCGCCCCAGATGCCTCCTCCTCAAGAAGGCGCCATGGCCCCAAGGCGCGTGGCCCCTGGGCGGAACCCGCTCCGTCAGGTGCTAGCGCGGCAAGAGCAGAGCTGCCAAGAAGTCCCTCGCCCGTAAGAAGCTGCCCGGGCGCTCCCTGCTCCAGCACGTCGTGACCATGCTCCTGCTCCCTCACGTCAAGACCCCGCGCTGCTCCCAGCTGCAGCGCGTGGGGACATGCAAGACCAAGCTCTCCGTCACCCAAGGCCTCCCGTGGCCACAGCAGGCCACCGTGCCTTCACCACCGAGCTACGCAGCGTCGCGTGGCCCGGCAAGTTCAAGCCAGACCTGCCTCCTCGTTACGACGGCATGGCCGACCCTGCGGAGTTCCTCCAGCTCTATGAGCTGGGCATCGAAGCTGCCAACGGAGACGAGAAGGTCATGGCGAACTGGTTTCCCATGGCGCTCAAGGACGGGGCCTGCACCTGGCTCCTGAACCTGGCTCCAGGCACGATCTCCTCCTGGGACGAGATGTGCACCCGCTTCATCGCCAACTTCCAAGGTACTCGCGACCGGCCACCCGCCGTGAGCGACATGCGCCGCATCAAGCAACAACCCAGAGAGACCCTGCAGAAGTACATCCAGCGCTTCAACAACGCACGCCTCAAGATTCCCAAGGTGACCGAGGAGGCCATCATCTCAGCCTTCTCCGACGGCGTGCGCGATGTCAAGATGAAGGAGGAGCTGGTGATGCATGAAGACTTGTGCACTTCCTTGGAGTTGTTCAACTTGGCAACCAAGTGCGCCAGTGCTGAGGAAGGGCGTCTCTCCCTCCTCGAGCTGCCTGCCGCAGACCCAGAAGAGAAGAAGCCCAAGGCCAAGGATGTGAAGCGCAAGGGGGCTGCCGTGCTCGCGGCAGAACCAGACACCAGGCGGGGCAGAGATCAGCCCGAATCTTCCAAGGGCAGTCGGTACTGTGTGTACCACGACCTCCACACCCACAACACCAACGAATGTCAAGAGCTCCGAGCCATGCGAGAAGGAAGGATCGGCTGTCGCCCCGACCACGGTGACCGGGGCTATGGTCGAGGAGGAGGAAGGAACGCGGGATGCTGGGAAGACCGCTGCCCGTGCCAAGGGTGGCGCGATCGACCTCGCGAGGATCGCTGGCAAGACCCGCCTCGCGAGGGAGACTGGAGGGATCAGCCTCGCGAGGATCGCCCGCAAGGCAACGCAGGCCTCCCTCCGCTGCCGCCGCAGCCAAGGAGAAATGAGGACCGCCATCAGGACGACGGGGCTGGGGGCTTCCAGGAGCCACGCGTGATCGCCTGCATCCTAGGCGGGGCTCAAGCCCCAGCCTCTCAACGCATCTTCAAGCAGTTCGCCCGCGAAGTGAATGCAGTCCTCCCCAAGCTCGAAGCCACGCGCCCTCTCAGGTGGTCGGCGTGTGCCATCACGTTCAGCTCAGCAGATTAGCTCAAGTGTGCGGCCACAGCCAGAGTCCTCCTGATGCTTTGTTCCCCAATCATCAGCAACATGGTGGTCACCAGGACCCTCATCGATGGCGGGGCAGGGCTCAACGTCCTGTCCGTGGAAACATTCAACAATCTCCAAGTGCCCTATAACCAGCTTCAGCCAACCAAGCCTTTCTCCGGAGTCACCGACGGTGCCACGGTCCCGATTGGGCAGGTCCACCTCCCTGTCACCTTCGGGGCACGCGACAACTACCGCACCGAGCTCATCGACTTCGACGTCGCTCACATTCGCCTGCCGTACAACGCCATCCTTGGGTACCCAACGCTGGCCAAGTTCATGGCCGTAACTCACCACGGCTACAACGTCCTCAAGATGCCAGGAAGTGGCGGAGTCATCACGGTGCCCTGTGAAGAGAAGGACGCGGTGTGTTCCCTGGAACGAGCCTTTCAGGCCGCATCACTGGAAGACCTGGATCGCGGAAGCAGGAGGCTTCCCGAGACCGCCCCCAAGAAGAAGAAGATATCGTCCGGCCCGGCCCCTCAGGGCCCGCGCCTGCCCAGGGGGAACCTCCTTCCATCGCATAGGAAAGCGCGCCCGGCTCCCTCCTTAGGCAGGGCTCGGGGGCTCTCCCCTGGAGGGCCACCGACCTGGCTAAGGTCATGAGGGAGGTGCTTGGGCACCACATGGAGGCGTGTTTCGAAGCACGTTTCCCTCAAGAAGGAGTAAGGCAAGGAGAGCCAGACCCTCAGGAGTTCGTCAGCAAGGCCATTCAGGAGCTACATGAGTCAAGAGTCATGAAAGGCGGCCGCCGCCTACCAGCTGTGGCTCCCCATCCAGGCAAGGATGGTGGGCTGCGCGTCTGCATCGACATACCAGGGCTCAATCGAGTCGCCTCTCTGGAGCGCCTCTGGCCCTCGCGAGTGGGGCGCTGCGAAGGTCCACCCCACAGCTATGTTCGCATGCCTTACGGCTCGCCAAACGCGGCTGCCACGTACCAGCGCCTCATGAGGGGCATCATGGAGACTCAAGAGGCCAGACATTTCGCAGCCCTGGCGGAGATGGAGATGGTCCGCGAGGAGCCACCAGCGCCTCCAGAGCCTCCCGAGGCCCCTGGGCCTGGGGGCTCGTGAGGATCGGCTTCCGCAGCCCACCGAGTCTGCTACGTCAACATTCCTTCGTCCTCAACATCATCAGGTGACATCTTTCAAGTTTCATTTCCAGCTGGGAGCTCCCCCCAGGGCTGCATTATTCCCAAGCCGCGTGGGTCCGTCCCTGCGGCATGTATCCCTTTTATTTCATGTTGTTAGCTTACCTTGTTGGGGGCGCCCCTCGGGCTGCATCATCCCCCAAGTCGCTCGGGCCAGACCCAACGACATGTATCCCTTTTGTGTTTATTTCCGGCTATGTGTTCGACCCACCATGCTTGATTATTTGATGCCTGTCCACGGCACCTCTTCTTCTCCATGCCGACCACTTGCACGTTAAAGGGGGGGTACCTGAGCATCACGACTCAGGGCTCTTACTGGCTCTCCAGCCCTCACCCTCTGGCCTTGTCCACGGCATCGTGACCTGGCATACCAGCGACGGCTGAGACCAGCTCGAGGGCCAGGACCCGAGGACATAGAGTGCCGGCATCTAACCAAATTTGCAGGGACACATCACAAGATAAGGCCCAGTGCCAGGCGCAACCTGCCTAGAGGTAGGGCCCCGTGAGTCCCGCGCTGGCTCACGGGTGCCCAGATACACCTCGCCAGGCCCTACCGTGCCAGCCACGTGTCAGGGCGGGGTTGTACATGCCCCGGGGGCTCCTCCCGGAGGGGAGCCCCCTTCCATATACTAGTGGAAGCACCATGCTCCGCGCTGGCTGACGACACTGCCGAGGAGCGGCTATGCCCGTACACATACGGAAGCGCTATGCTCCGCGCTGGTGATAAACAACTGAGGGCGGCCCCCGAGCCGCATCAACCTCAGGGAGCCCAGAGCTCAGTGTCTAGCCTCATCGTAATGCCTCCCCTCGGGAGTGCCGCGCGAGGGGGCTGGGCACGGGGACTGCGCCTGGGTCACGCCCAGACGCACGCCACCCAGCCAGGCCCCCCCGGTCCTGGTTCATCGCGCATCTCTCCCCGAGCGGAGCCAAGGTACGAAGGCCGTTTGAGCGTCAAGGGGGACTCCTGAGCATCGCGACTCAGGAGCCTAACTGGTCACGTAGCCCCTCACTCCTTAGTTCCGAAAGGCTAACGATGGTTGAGGTATGCGCGCGGCCGGGCTCTGCAGACGTAGAACGGTAGATCCACCCACATCACACCTCCCTACTTGCTGTTCGTGCGCCAAGGGGGACTCCTGAGCATCGCGACTCAGGAGCCTAACTTGTCACGTAGCCCCTCACTCCTTGGTCCCGTCCTGGTTTCCGGTCGGGGCTAATGGCGGCTGAGGTATGCGTGGGGCCGGGCTCTGCCGGCATAGAACATAAGCAAGTAGGAAGGAAAAGCATAAATTTCAAGGAATTCAAAAGCAAGTATTACAGTCCACACTGTTATCTCAATTCCAAACGCAAGTTTAAACGCCTCCCCGAGGCATGATACATGTGCAGGAATTAAAGGCAGGACAGGAGCCACAACGGAGTCACTTGTCGGTGGTGGAGCAACGCGGAGTGGGTTCGCCTCATCGAGCAGCGGGGTCGGCAGCGCCTTGCTTCGGCTTGGTGCTGAAGGCCCGGAACTTCCCCAGCGGAGCCTCCGCGCGACCCTTCACGACCTCGGCAGTGGCAGCGGCACGCTCGCTGCTTACTGGCTCCAGCAGGCTGTCGAGGTCGACACCGGGATCGCGAAGGTAGACGTGGGTGAGGACCCGCGTCAGCGCTGCAGAAGACAGGACACGCGCCTCGGCCTCGGCCGTGGGGCCAAGGCCAAGGGCGACATCTTCAAGAGCGCGAACCAGGAAGGGAAGCAGCTTGGCGGGGCCGTCCTCGGCGCCAGCCAGCGGGCTCTCCAGGCCGCTGTCGTAAAGCGTCCTCAGCGAGGAGCGAGCCTTCGCCTCCATCTTCGTGAAAGCCATGCGGTCCTCGGCAAGAACCTGGGCCTTGTCGTCCAGCTCGACCTTCCTCGCCCCCGACCAGAGATTGGAGGACCGCAGCCAGATCTTCGTCGGCCAAGGCCGCGGGGCTCGGATGGGGCCTCCACATCGGAAGTGAGTACTGCCGAAGCGGAGCCAGCTGCTGCTCCAGGAATTCCCTCAACAGCGACGCGCCGGTCAGCTTCGCCGCCGCCATGTTGGCCGGCCTCAGATCCGCGTCCATCTTCTCCAACACCAGCTTCGTGCGGGGGTCTGCGAGCTCCGCTCGACCCCAATCGCTGGAGCTCGTGGGTTGCTCCGTGGGCAAGATCAGCCGAGGGTGGATGCGCCCAGCATCTGCCAAGACCCACTTGCTCCTGAAGCCCTCAGTCCTTTTCCCGGGGTTCGAAATGGCAATGGCGCCACCGTACGCGATGAAGCTCGCGCACGCGGAAGCAGGACCGCGAGAGGTCCGGAGGTAGAAGTAATGGCGCAGCAAGGCCACTGAGGGCTGCACCCCTACATGAGCCTCGCAGTAATAGGCGAAGATTGCCACGAGAAGGACGGAGTTGGGGTGGAGATGCAGAGCCTATAGCTTATAATGGCAGAGGACAGAGAAGAAGAACTCGGAGAAAGGAGGCACCAGGCCAGCAGCAATGGCGCTTACAAAGAACGGATAGAAGGTGCTCCCTTGGCCCTCAGGGGTGGCGGAGCCGGCCTTGAACACCTTCGCCCCGTCAATGCCCTGCGCCGCCGCCATCCGGCGCAACCGGGCGAGGCTCGCCTCCGACACGTTCGGCGAGTCCAGGGCAGACGAGTACTGACGGTATCCTGGACTAGGGGGTACTCACCACGTCGTCTCCCGATCTATTAGATTGGGCCGAGGACCCCCGTGGCCGTATACTCATGGGCCAGTTCAGACGGCTACCGCATACAAGGAAGATTCCACAAGACTTGGCGATCAAGACAAGGACTTCTCCCCACCGGCGTATTCGGCTAGGACTCTTGTTATCCTAGGCCTCCGATGCATTATATAAACCGAGGCCAGGCTAGTCGATATATACACAATATATACAACAATCATACCATAGGCTAGCTTCTAGGATTTAGCCTCCTTGATCTCGTGGTAGATCTACTCTTGTACTACCCATATCATCAATATTAATCAAGCAGGAGTAGGGTATTACCTCCATCGAGAGGGCCCGAACCTGGGTAAAAAACATCGTGTCCCTTGTCTCCTGTTACCATCCGGCCTTGACACACAGTTCGGGACCCCCTACCCGAGATCCGCCGGTTTTGACACCGACATTGGTGCTTTCATTGAGAGTTCCGCTGTGTGATCGACAAAAGGATCGATGGCTCGCCTGCAGATCAACTGGGACTTCGGCATCTTCGTCACCAGCTCGACTGGTCACCTTGGTTCGACCAAGAATTGCGCCCCGTGTTCGGATCACCATGTCCGGACGAGGGCCTTCATCAAACATCAACTCCGATCTCTATCAAGATCACGGAGGAATCATCTATGGAGCTCGGGGGCTCAACGTCAAGATTGCCCTCAAGCGACCGTGCTGTTTTTCTGGACAGCGAACTCGTATCTGCCACCACCACCTCCTCGAGTATCACTTTGACGATCGCTTTGGTGGAATTGTGCGGAATTGAGTCTACAACAAACCTGGAAAATTTCGTCGAGTTCCGATGGAGGAATCTCTGGCAATCCACGATATACCGGAGCCCTGTCAAATCTGGACGGGAATTTGGATGAGTTTTAGGGCATGGTGTCCAGCTTCTAGCTCGGACGTCCTTTGGAAGATCCAGCCGTTGATCGGCTCGGAATTCTTATATCTACCACCTCTCAAAATTTCGGCTCGATCCGACCGTCCAAACTCCGGGAACCTTCCGATTAGTGCATCACTTTTCGGATCTATTTTCTACGCGAAAACGAATCCGACCCGAGTTCATCTTTTTTATGAACGGGATTTCGGACATCCCTTTTGAAGGAAGTTTTGTATGGGGTATTGTGTTTTGTTTCTGAACACATCCCACTAACTTTAAAATCTTTTGAAGATGATCTTCCATATCATGCTGGTGTCAAACCAGTCCGGCAATATTGCTCCACGGCTGCCGACCTGCACTAGACACGTCGTCACTTTATTGAGCCGAGCTCAACTTCTTCGGATCATCACCTCGGCAAGCTGAACAACAGTTTGGCATCGCAAAGAATAAATCATCACCAACATCGCCACCCCACAGGTTACACGAAGCGGGCACACCGGCATCGCCGCACGGTCACTTCATCAAGCCAGCATTGACCACGTCACGACCTGCATCGGCAGGGCCGCACTATTGCTCCTCCGAGCCGGTGTCCATCACGCCGACCTACTTCGACATCTCGGCTGGACCGGGGGCTTCCTCATCTCTTCATCAACCTACTCCGGTAACGGGTGTGCGGATCGAGTCCCAATTTTGGGAATCACCTTCCTTCGGATTGCTACAACAAATAAACCAGGTGCTATTAATCCTAGTATTTTTTGCTTGTTTGGGTTCAATTTTTTCCAAGGAATTATTACTCTGGTTTGTCCATCATATGTACACAGGTGTATCAAATGGTGGCCGCATTAACGACGGTCGCATGGTGGTCCGGTCAGTCTCCGTACATAGTCCGGCGAATGCCGCATCCGGAACTCGGACCGACCTATGAATTTAGGCTTTGCCACGCCTTTACCGCATCACGCCGATGCCCTGCATCGACTTGACTTCGGCGCCAGGCCATATTTCTTTTATTACTCACTTTGCATAAATTATTTATTATGCAACGATTTTTTTTAATTATCATTATTACTATTATCTCCGATTTGCACTATTTTTTGTGCACAGGAAAATGATCCGGGGACTTCGGCGTCACTCTGCCGGTCTGCATTGATCGTGCTATGTCACCACTTCGGCGTGTCAAGCTCTCCGCTCCGCCACCTCGGGACCGGCTTGAGGAATGGAACCTTGCCCCGCATCAAGCTCGGACCGCGTCATCAATACCGAACACATTAACCAGCTAAGTCGCTTTCATGCTCAAAGCTTTAATTTCTAACTTGCGTTCGGTTCGACCAAGCATTATACTTTTTTGGAAAAAAGTTGCTTCTAAAAAATTTTCTTGTCCAAACTTTGTTTGTGACGCATAAATTCAAATACCCCATTTACTTGGGGGCTTCCTTTATGAAGCTTTTCCTGTTGCATATGATTATACTTGTACGGCTTCGTTCCTTGTTCGTGTATTATGCCACAATATGCACCACATTGACTTAAGCGATTTGCAAGCTGGGTTGCCTCGCTCCTGTGTTTACCCCTACGTTCCCGATTGTTCGGCTAGGGAGTAAAGGGAGCACCTCTGCGATTGTCACGATCGGGTCACCCGAGCCGGACCTCAGACTGGGTGAAGCCGAAAGCTAGCGCTCTTATAGTTATTCAATGATGGTCGGCACACAACGGAACTCATGAGTACAAAAAATCTATTGCACAAGTCTCATAATAACAATGAGCACCAAAGAAAGGTATCGGTGGGGGTACTATTTTCTTCGAAGATGCTTCTTACTCTTCGCAGTAATATAGCATAAGTTCCCTGAGCGCGCTTTGTCTGTTACATCCTTATGGCCTGATTGCCTGGTTATTGGAAACACCGTCGATATTCTCGACCGATGGAGTACATAACACTTTTTGGTCCTTGACCGAAGAGGGAGAAGCTGACGGTCGGTTAAGACGCGTTTAAAGTTCGGTTGAACATATATATGATATAAGTACTTCGGTACATGCAATCATTCTTCTACCCAAGTCACTTGGGGGATCTTAAGTTTATTTGAGCCGTTTTATAATAAGTGTTCTTCTTCTTAGTCGTTGCAAAGCTTTATTATTATTTATCACTCCTTTTTCGACACGAGTGTGCGGTCACTAGCCGGGGAGCCTAATTTCTCTCTCAAAGCCGCTAGAGTTTAGTTTGCTAAACTGGCCTGATGAGAAGTACTCCGCCCTCGAGATAGGAGGTTGAAGCCGTAGGCTGACCCGCTCGAAGTCTTGAGATAGGATGTATCATGTTAAAGCACGACAGAAGCACTTCTTTTTTCTCAGACCAACTTTCGGATTGGCACCGAACACTTGATATTGTTCGGACGTCATGTTTTTACTGACGTTTCTTGGTTTTCCAAGCTTTTTGGCACTTTTAATACTATTTGTGCTTCTCCAGCATTAGTCTCGCAGTGCAACGCCGGACACCTTTAGGGATTCGGCAAAAACATTCTCAGATATTGCTATATATGCATCGGTTTTGAATTGTGTCTTCGGTCAATAGTTGGGTTGCCCGACTCCTGCACTTGCTTCCTACGTTCCGTTTTGTTCGGCTAGGCGTGCAAAGGGAGAACCACTGCGATTGTGCTTCTAGCTCACATGGTTAAGCACCTCAGTGGAGAAAGCCGAAAACTGACTTTCACAATAAGCGTAAACTGGTCGGCGATCCGATGACTATGTTAAATGATGGGCCGTTCATAACATTGGCCGAAGTGTTTACGGCTTGACCCCGACTGTCGCCGAACACTACCAGGGGCTATTAACTGGCCTCCCAAACTAAATCCTCGATATTTTGCTCTTACATTCGAGCTGAGGTTTCATGATCATGCTTAGCATGACAACCCAAAGAAAGGAACCGATAGCGGGACTATTTTCTTTGGAATACATTTCTTATGTTAAACAGTAATATAACATATCTCTCTGCATACCTTTGTTTATAAAACCGTGTGGCCAGATTGCCTTGTTTGTCGTAAATCTTTGCCCTCATAAAGGCTTTATAAAGTAGGACAAACACTCCTCGGCTACTGGCCAAGGAGGTGGAAGCCGATGGTCGGTCAACAAAGTTTTGTACAATGCGGATCCGAGCATTAATGACGTAAAGTACTTGGATACATAGAGTCATTACACATAATTTGTGATTTTACTATGGAAATTGATCCTTAATTCGGCCACCCGTGCCCGCATTAAGGCTCGGGGGCTACTGGGCTTCGGGCTTATTATTTACAAATATTAAAGGGGCACATCGATCCCCTGATCTGGTGTTGCCACCCGACCAGTGTCTTGGGGGCTACTGCATTGCTTGTCCAATGCAGAAAATTTTATGTGCAATATAGTTTCCGAGGAGATTTTGATCCTCAGGTTGGTCGGCCGCACCCAACCTGAGTCTTGAGGACTGAGCACGCCGCTTTTGTGTCCCGAAGTATTCTGCCGAGCTAGGACTTGATCCTCAGGCCGATTTTGCAAATCAACCTGAGTCTCAACGGCTACTGGGATCAGCGGTCTTATGTCATCCTTCATGTGCATCTCGGGTTTTAGACCGATACACACCTTGAGGGCTACTGGCTATATATCTCGGCAGAGAATAAATTGCACCAATAAAAAATATTGACAAAAAATCGGCCCATAGTCGGGGTGGTGCACCACCTCGGAAGCAGTCCGGCATAAAGCTCGGGCGCTAGTGGCTGGCTCCATAGAGGGCATTTCCGGCATTAAGCTCGGCTAAACTCCTTCAACTTTTTTGAACCAAGGTGATATGACACCTCGGATATAGTCCGGCATTGGAGCCTAGACACAGTCCGGCGTTGGAGCTCGGATATATTTCGGCGTTGGACCTCGGATATACAGTCCGGCGTTGGAGCTCGGATACATAGTCCGGTGTTGGAGCTCGGATACATTCCGGCGCTAGAGCTGGGAAGCGGTCCGGCGTTGGTGCTCGGCTGCAAAAGATACCTCGAATGCAGTCCGGCGTTGGAGCTCGGACGCAAGAGGACCCTGCCTCCCGGGAACAACTTCAAACCCGAGTTGTGGCATAAAAATAAACAAGGCATTGATAAAGGCCGGAAACTTAAAGGGGCTCCTCGGATACCCGACGTGTAAACTCGTCGAATGCATTTCGGCAATCCTCAAGATCGAAGATAAAGAAGATTTGTTGAACCAATTTTCAAGACCGGCAACCGAAGATGAAGAACAGTTCGAAAGAATCGAGGAGTGTCCCTAACTTGAACACCAGTTCAGGGGGCTACTGACGGTGTCCTGGACTAGGGGGTACTCACCACGTCGTCTCCCGATCTATTAGATTGGGCCGAGGACCCCCGTGGCCGTATACTCATGGGCCAGTTCGGACGGCTACCGCATACAAGGAAGATTCCACAA
The DNA here is from genome assembly GCF_003073215.2 of Triticum urartu. Taxonomy (NCBI): domain Eukaryota; kingdom Viridiplantae; phylum Streptophyta; class Magnoliopsida; order Poales; family Poaceae; genus Triticum; species Triticum urartu. The sequence continues at coordinate 452,509,214 of NC_053022.1, forward strand.
GACTTGGCGATCAAGACAAGGACTTATCCCCACCGGCGTATTCAGCTAGGACTCTTGTTATCCTAGGCCTCCGGTGCATTATATAAACCGAGGCCAGGCTAGTCGATATATACACAATATATACAACAATCATACCATAGGCTAGCTTCTAGGGTTTAGCCTCCTTGATCTCGTGGTAGATCTACTCTTGTACTACCCATATCATCAATATTAATCAAGCAGGAGTAGGGTATTACCTCCATCGAGAGGGCTCGAACCTGGGTAAAAAACATCGTGTCCCTTGTCTCCTGTTACCATCCGGCCTTGACACACAGTTCGGGACCCCCTACCCGAGATCCGCCGGTTTTGACACCGACAAGTACCAAGCTCCGGCCGGGGACTGACGAGGTGCCATGGCTTCCTAGGTCACGCGGTCGGAGTAGATCTGGAAATTTTGGAGGAAAGAAGGAGAGGCGCAAGAAAGGGGATCTGAGCAGAAACCGGAGAAAGCAAAAAAAGCAAAGCCTAGGCAGATGCCGCTCCCTTATCAACTCGCGCGGTTGCTGAGGCGCCCACGTCCAGTCAACCGCCACGCGGCGCCCAAGGCCGCAGGCTGTTAGGGCCCGCGGCGCTTCGCTCTTGCCCTTTCGCCTCCATGCACGGCCAAGTCCGGGCGCGCCTTGGGCCCGGGGGCTACTGTCGGTGTTCTGGGAATGGGGGTCCCCAGACTTGCCTGCCTGCAGCGTGGCTCAAAAGGGGGCCCAGCACGGCCCATCTTCATCAACACAAACCCAAGACCCTCGCAAGGGGCCAAGCCTCGCGGGGCGGATGACACGGAGCTTCCTCAGGCACGGCCTCATCAGGCTGGCCCGCAAGGAGGCAGAGAGATCAAGGCGGGGTACCTCATGAGGTGCCCGTGACGCAAGCCATGACGACCAAAGGCGCCAGGCGGGCGCCAGCCGCGCAGTGTCCTCCTTTCCTCTTTGGTGCAAAGGGAGCAAGCGCAGGCGAGAGCATCAAGCAAAGGCACCCGTTTCGGTGCAACGAGACCAAGACCAGTCCAACGGCAGGGAGGAAGTCATTGTGGAGCCCAAGCCAGCGTCACCACCAGAGCCTTTGGCAGGCGAGGACCAACTTTAGTCAGGATAAGTGTACCAGATGTTCCCCTTCAAAATGGCCAATTGTTGGCGCCCTTCCCGCTCAATATTTGGGAAGAGGCCCAGGGACTTTGCCTATAAATAGGACTAGCCACCCCCAGGGTAGAGGGGCAATCAAGAAGGGAGAATCTAGAAGCCAAGAGAGAAACTAGCTAGGATCGGATCGAGTAGCATCACACACAGAGAGAGAGAGAAGGGCGACTGAACTCCTCCTAGCAGTTCATCCCCCCAGCCAAGAACAGGCCCTCACGAGGCTGTTCTTCCTTGTATTGCTCATCATCATCAGCCCAAGAGGCAATCCACCACACCACACACTGGAGTAGGGTATTACACCACAACGGTAGCCCGAACCAGTATAAACCATGTGTCTCTTGTGTTGTTCTTTCCATAGCTTAGATCTTAGCGAGGCAGAGGGGTGCAGGTAGGTAGAAGGCGAAATCTCCGCGCGCACCCTAGTGTTCGAACCTCAAGGGTCTGCCGGAACCCGAAATCCGACAGGGACTACACCCAGTGGGTGCACTTAGCGTGCCCCCACCGGTTCAGATCCCACTCGCCCGGACCGAGTGGAAGAACGAAACTACCAAGAATAACAAAACACCTATTGGGTGCTCTAATTCGACGCAAACAACAGCAGGTTGTGTGGAAGAAGATTTTTCGAGTAACATTTCCTCACAGAGCAAAAACAGTCGGAAAGTCTACTCACCTGGACATTGGCCCGAAGAGCAGCACTGGCGTCGTAGGCAGCCTGGCTGTTCTCATGCACCGTCTTCACCCGCTCCATCATCATGTCAGCCTGTTGGATGGCTTCCGCAGCCACTTCCGACTGGTTGTCCGGGACGGGATAGCTGGTGAAAAAGTGAGCAGACGACCCAGGTGCGGCGGCTTGGAGCTCCATGGTGTGGAGTTGGACGACTGAAGGAATCACAGGCGCAGTCGGCGGTGTGGGGTGCTCACTCGACAAGGGTGCAGCGAAGGTCACTGAGGCCCTGCCCGCGTCTTCAGGTTGACGGACGGGAGGTGTCGTAGTGGGTTCTTGCCGAGACATCCTACCAGCTGCTACCTTCTTGCTCTTCCTGGGCTTAAGAGCCACATCTTCATCGTCATCTCGAAGATCGATGACGTTGGGTGGAGCTGCAAGGCAGATCATTCGACCCCAAGTGAACCACTAGAACACAATCGACCAAAGAATCAAGTACAAAATTGCAAGAGTTTATACCTGGGTTGGAGGTTACCGCATCTTCCATTTCCTCGTCCCGGTACTGGAAAGAAGAGGTTCTTGACGTAGCAGCACTGCAAATGCCCGCATTCAATCGGTTATGTCCGGTTAATCGAGTCGACGAAAAGGACAAGTCAGATGATTACCCGGAGATAGTAGGAACGGTCACTTTGATCCTGGGCAAAGCTTTTGGCAGTTTGGAGGAGGTGGCTTTCGGCGCTGGAGGCGGCGCGACTTTGGACTGCTTTGGAGCCTTCTCAGTCAGCGTTGGGGAAGACGTCCTGGGACGCTTCAAAGACTGTCCAATCGGTGCGGCCACCAAGTCCGGAGTGCTCGCCGGGTCGTGAGCGTGTTTGGATCTCCTCTCCCTGCGAGGAGGCGAGTCGACTTCTTCGTCATCAGTCGATTCGTCGCTCTCCTCGTCCTCCTCGGCATCCGAGTGCTCCTCGCCGCTCTCGCCCCCGCTCGCTTCTTCCTTGACATCTTGTTCCTGCACTCTGGTGGGCATTGAGTACATGTTGATGAGGGCCTGAAAGGACAACGATCAAAGGAAATTCAGTCGACCATAAACAAGATGTCACACAGTGAATCGGAAAGATACTTGATAAAACAGAATTATACCTCCTCCGGCTGGTGCGAGTTGTCGAATGGAATCACCCTCCTAGACCCCCGAGGGTTGTCTTTGTTGCTGGTGATCCCCATCAACCACTTCTCCAAGGTATCCTCACTGACATCCTCCGGGTGGATCCGAGTGGAATCCTCGAGCCCAGAATACATCCACATCGGATGATCACGCGCCTGAAGCGGTTGGATGCGTCGACCGAGAAAGACCTCTAGCAGGTCCATCCCGGTCACCCCGTCGCGGACGAGTTGGACGACCCGCTCGACCAGCACCTTGACCTGCGCCTTCTCTTCTGGGACTACCTTCAGGGGGCGGGCTTCTCCACTCGATCCAAGGAAAAGGGAGGAAGTCCGGTCGACTTACCCGGGGTCGGCTGATCCTTGCAGTAGAACCAAGTCGACTGCCAGCCCCAGACCGAGTCGGGAAGGATCATGGCTGGGAAGGTACTCTTGCTCCTCATCTGGATCCCCAGACCCCCAAACATCTCGATCACTTGTGTCTTCTCGTCATTCGATTTGGCCTTTTTGACCGACTAGGAGCGGCAGGTGAAGATGTGTTTGAAAAGACCCCAGTGCGGTCGACAGCCCAAGAAATTTTCACACATCGACACGAAAGTGGCCAGATAGACTATGGTGTTTGGAGTGAAATGGTGAAGTTGAGCCCCAAAGAAGTTCAAAAAACCCTGGAAGAAAGGATGGGGAGGCAGCGAGAATCCGCGATCTACGTGGGTGGCGAGGAGAACACACTCACCCGCCCTTGGCTGCGGCTCGGTTTCGTTCCCCGGGAGCCGTGGCGACTTGTGGGGGATCAGTCCCCCCTCCACCAGGTCGTCAAGGTTGTCCTGGGTGATTGTCGAGCGGATCCAGTCGCCCTGGATCCAGCCCGGCGGCAGGCCGGATCTCGACGAGGATCCGCCCCCACTAGTCCGCTTGCCCTTCGCCTTCGCGGTCGCCTTCTTCGCATGCTCCAGCACCACCGTCTTCTCTTTCCCCATGGCGACGGGTCGAGCGAGAGCAAGAGTCCGGCGACGAGAGCGGAAGTGAGCGTGGTGGAGAGATTGGGAGAAGAAGAAGAGAGAATGGGAGCGCACGGGGCAAAGGCCTGGTCCGGAGCCTTTTATAAGGTCGTCCCCCGAGTGACTGACTGGTGGACCCAGACGATCTAAACAAATCCCGCAACAGTCGCGTGCGCGGTACGTGGCGAAAAAGGTGGCGCGGAGATCGAGGAGACTTGCTAATCCATCCCGATAACCTCGGTTCCGTCCGTCTGGCGCACTTCCCAAAATTCGAATCCCACGAAATCCGCGGAGAGCAGAGCAACCTGTCAGACTGAAGACAAACATCCTCTACATCATCATTCGGAATTCTACCGAGAAAATTCACTCGACAAAAAACAAGAATGGACCAAAGCGACTGAGAAAGGAGTCGACGTCGTCACCTCAACTCATTGTTCCAGAACAAGATATACTCATAGCACAAAGAATGGGTCGGAAGTGTTCCCAACTCCTTCCTCACTCAAACCCTGATCCATTCGGGGGCTAATGATGAAGCTATGCACCTAGGGTAGGGTCATGGATCTGTCTAACATACCCTCCCCAAGGACATCTCTACAAAGAATCAAAAGCAGTCGAAGAGAAACCGTCATCCACTCGACCATGAAGACGTGGTCACTCGACCATCTTGAAGAAACTCGACCACCAGAAGATGAGAAACCCTCCACTCTGCAACGGTCAAGACTTAAACCATAGATTTATGGGCAGTTACAACACTTTACTACAGACGTTACCAGTAACGCCCCTCCTTTATGAGCATTGAACCTTGTGTAATGGAGGGGAGCTGGGGTCCTGGCATACTCTATATAAGCCACCCCCTCCTCTGGGACAAGGGTTCGCACTTTCTTTAATTCACACGCATATATTCAGTCGACCGCCTCCGGGCTCCGAGACGTAGGGTTATTACTTCCTCTGAGAAGGGCCTGAACTTGTAAAACTCGTGTGCACAACTCCTCCATAGCTAGGATCTTGCCTCTACATTCCTACCCCCTTATTCTACTGTCAGCCTTAGAACCACGATAGGGGGCGGATGCGGGGTCTGCTAGAGTTTCTCTAAGAGCATCTCTAGCACACCCTGTATAATACCGACCCGCAAAACTTGTTTACAATTCGCTGAAAAATGATTTTGTGGACCGACGTGGACTGTGCCGAGCTGACCCTGCATAGCCGACTCGTGAAAAGAGCATATTCACACAGAATATGTTTTCTTACGGGTCAACTACGTGGGGTCTGTTCGACCACAACCCGCGTCGGCCCGCAAACCGAAAACCCCCGATAAGCGAATTTGACAGTGACTCCGACAATTGACTTCAAATTCAAAAAATAAAACATAGTTCGCGCGCAAATAATAAGATAGTTTTGTACGACAAAGGCAAAAGGGATTCATGCAAAAGCGACGACCACGTCCATCATCATCTTGGTCGCTTTTCACCCATCGTCATGATCTTCACTCCGCATCACCGCCATCGATGCCATCGCCACCCCCGAATCCATCGCCGCCACTTGTTCCAACTCCGGCACCGAAAGCATCACCGGACGCACTGGATGCATCAGCGTCATTGGTTCCAACTCCTGATGGGAAAACATCACCGACACCAAAACACACACCGGCCGCCGCTAGCATCCTCCTCTTCAAGATGTCTCTCCTTGCCATATCATGCCATTCTTTGGTGATGTCGTCCATGTAATCGCGGTTCAATGTCATGATCTTGTTCTCTCCTTAAGCTTGGCCATGGCTTTGGTCTCAGTGGCATAGGCTCTTCTCTCCTTAAAGGCCGCCTGGCGCAACCCCTCGCCCTTGAGCAATTGTCACTTCTCTTGCTTCTCTCATGCCTTCTTATCGGCCAACTCTTTCTTTGTCTCCAATGTCTTCGCTAACATCAACTCATTTGATTGCACCATGGCATCTATCTTGTCCTGCAAGCTCGATGCTTCATGTTCCCTCTTGGTCTTCTCCTTTGTCTTCTTCTCACCATCAGCTTGTTCAACTTTCGTGGGCCATCATCATCTTCATCTTCATCCATGTTCGTAAGTGAACCTCACTTCGATGGGGATTCTCTGTCAATCAACTTCCACTTGTCACACGCTTTGAGCAAGTCCCAACAATGCTTTAGTTTAAAAAAATTGCCTTTGTAAGCTTCCATGCCTTTGTATCTTTGTTGGGAAATTTTCTCATACACAATTAAAAAAATATCAAATGATGCAATCATTTCAAATGGTACAAAATGATTTGCACAACTTGGGACATGAAAACGAACTCACATAGTCGGATTCCACGGTTCCACTTGGAGGTGCATTGTGAACTTGTTCCAAGCAAGCAGCCCAACGGCTACAAATCGGCTTGATCATGTCCCAACGACCTTGGAGTGACCAAAAGGTGCGTGGAGTCCTATTGGGAGCATTCCCATCATGCAGAAGTATTGATATTCGATCCTTTGCCAATACCTCTTGGCGGTTTGAGATGTACCGGTGCAAGCACCAAGAGACACCGCACTCCAAGCCTTGATCAAGATTTGGTCTTCCAACATCGTGTAGTTCTTCGATCTCGCGCCTTTTTTTGTTTGCGGTTGCTCATACGCCCCCTCATCTATATCCTCCACTTCATCTTCACCATTGTGATCATCCACGCCACCCTCCATTTCATTGTAATCGAAATCAGTGAACGGGGCTTGATCGATGTCGACGGTGTTGGTGTCCAACAAGTTGATGAACTCGGCAATGGCATCGTTCGAACTACCGCTATAGTTAGTGACTGATGACCCACAAGTATAGGGGATCACAACAGTTTTTGAGGGTAGAGTATTCAACCCAAATATATTGATTCGACACAAGGGGAGCCAAAGAATATTCTAAAGTATTAGCAACTGAGTTGTCAATTCAACCACACCTGAAAGACTTAATGTCTGCAGCAAAATATTTTGTAGCAAAGTAGTATAGAAGTAACGGTAATAGTGGCAAAAGTAATAGTAGCAGTTTTGTAGCAATCGTAACAGTGGCAACGAAAAAGTAACTTAGTAAAGATCAATATGAAACGAGCTCGTAGGCAATGGACAATTGATGGATAATCATGTCGGATGTCATTCATCATGCAACAGTTATAACATAGGGTGACACAGAACTAGCTCCAATTCATCAATATAATGTAGGCATGTATTCCTTATATAGTCATACTTGCTTATGGAAAAGAACTTGCATGACATCTTCTGTCCTACCCTCCTGTGGCAGCGGGGTCCTACTGCAAACTAAGGGATATTAAGGCCTCATTTTAATAGAGACCGGACCAAAGCATTAGCACTTAGTGAATACATGAACTCCTCAAACTATGGTCATCACCGGGAAGTGTCCCGACTATTGTCACTCCGGGGTTGCCGGATCATAACACGTAGTAGGTGACTATAACTTGCAAGATAGGATCAAGAACACAAATATATTCATGAAAACATAATAGGTTCAGATCTAAAATCATGGCACTCGGGCCCTAGTGACAAGCATTAGGCATAGCAAAGTCATAGCAACATCAATCTTAGAACATAGTGGATACTAGGGATCAAACCCTAACAAAACTAACTCGATCACATGGTAAATCTCATCCAACCCATCACAGTCCAGCAAGCCTACGGTGGAATTACTCACGCATGGCGGTGAGCATCATGAAATTGGTGGTGGAGGATGGTTGGTGATGACAATGGCGACGATTTCCCCTCTTCGGAGCCCAAAACGGACTCCAGATCTGCCCTCACAAGGAAGAACAGGGCTTGGCGGCGGCTCCTGTCGGCGCTCTGGGAATGGGGGTCCCTAGACTTGCCTGCCTGCGGCCCGCGGCGTGGCTCCACCAGCGGCCCTGTATGGCCCATCTTCACCAGCAAACACTCAAGACCCTCACGAGGGTCCAAGCCTCACGAGGTGGATGGCACAAGACCTCCTCGGGGGCGGCCTCACCAGGCTGGCTCGCGAGGGGCGGAGAGATCAAGGCAAGGGACACCTCGCGAGGTTTGAGTGACGCAAGCCATGATGACTGGAGCCAGACGGGCGCTAGGCGGGCGCCAGCACGCGTAGTGTCCTCGTTTCCTCTTTGGTGCTAAAGGGGGCAAGCGCAGACGAGGAGTCCTGAGGCATCAGGCAAAGGTTTTCATATCGGTGCAACAAGACCAAGACCAGCAGGACAGCAGGACGGAGGTCACCGTGGAGCCCAAGACAGCGTCACCACCAGAGCCTTTGGCAGGCGAAGACTACTTTTGTCAGGATAGCTTGTACTAGCTGTCCCCCTTCAAATTGGCCGTTGTGGGATCCCTTCCCGCCTAATATTTTGGAAGAGGACCCGGGCCTCTATATATAGGACTAGCCACCACCATAGAAAGGGGCGGATCTAGAGAGAATCCCCGACCGCACTATCCAAGCACAAGAGCACCTCTCCTCAGGAGGATGTTCTTCCCTTGTAACTGTTCATCCTCAGCCCAAGAGGCAATCCACCACACCACACTGGAGTAGGGTATTACACCACATTGGTGGCCCGAACCAGTATAAACTCTTGTGTCTCATGTTCTTTGGGTTCGTCGAGCTAGGCCGTGAGATCATGATGTGTGCGAGCTAGAGAGGGGGAGAGATCTTCATGCGCACCCCAGTGTTCGAACCTCAAGGGTTTTGCCGGAACCCGAAATCCGACATTTGGCGCGCCAGATAGGGGTGCGCCGAAGCTTGCCCCTGACGACCTCGCTGCTCTGACCGGCTCTCTTGGACGCCGCCGCTTCTCCGACTGGATCAACGGACGCCCTCCACGGCGTCGTGGGGCTCCAGGCCTTCACCCCCGCCTTGCGGCGGGTACGGTAGGCGCACAAGTTCAAACCGGAGATGCTGCCCCATTACGATGGTGCGGCGGATCCGGCAGCCTTACTGCTGGCGTACGAGGAGGCCGTCCTAGAGGCCGGGGGCGATGGTAAAGTCATGGCCAACTGGCTCCCAATGGCCCTCGCTGGCGTGCCGCGCGCCTGGCTCCTCCATCTGCCGGAATCTTCTGTGGCCTCCTGGGAGGAGTTGCACGACCTCTTCATCACGCGCTTCGGGGGACCAGCACCCCCCATCGTCGTGGTTCTCCTCGGTGGCTCGCAGGCGCCGCCCTCGGACCGTCACGCCAAGCCGTTCTTTCGCCAGATCGGCGCCGCCTCCACTCGGCAAGGGGCTCCCTCGGGTTGGGCGGCACCAAGGCCGACCTGACCTTCGACTCAAGGGATCACCCAGTCACCATCGTCGGTTCGGGTGTGCTCCTGATGCTTTGCACGCCCACCATCTAAAGCGTGGCCGTCACCAAGACCCTCATCGATGGCGGCGCTGGCCTCAACATGCTCTCTATGGAGGCTTTTAGTCTCCTTCACATACCGCTTGAGCAGCTCTGCCCCAGCAAGCCCTTCTCCGGAGTTGGCAGCGGCTCCTCCAACCCCCTGGGGTAGATCCGTCTCCTGTTGACCTTCGGCACACGCGACAACTACCACACCAAGCTAATCGACTTCGACATCACCCGCATCGGCTTACCGTACAACGCCATCCTCGGGTACCCGGCGTTGGCCCAGTTCATGGCAGCTACCCATCCTACCTACAACCTCATGAAGATGCCAGGAAGTAAGGGCATCCTCACTGTGGCCGGAGACACCAAGGAAGACGTGGCGGCCCTCAAGCTCGCCTTCAGGGCCACAATGGCAGCTTGCCCGACCGACAAGGCCGTGTCCAGAACCAAAGGCTCTGCACTAACCAAGAAGAAGCAGTTATTCACTCAAGGTCAAGCTAAGACGAAGCAGATACCGGTCGACGCAGATGGGGCCTCTGGCGCCACCTTTACTATAGGCGCCGACCTTGCCCAGATCAAGAAAGGGAGTTGGTAGACTTCTTGTGGGCGAACAAGGAAGTATTCGCCTGGGAACCCAAGCAGCTGGTTGGGGTACCGAGGGAGTGATCGAGCATCATCTGAGGGTATGCCCCAACGTGCGCCATGTGAAGCAGAGGGCGAGGCGACAGTCCATGGAGAAGCAATCATTCATCGTTCAGGAAACCCGCAAGCTGGAGGCAGCAGGCATCATTCGCGAGGTCTGGTACCCAGAGTGGCTGGCGAAGCCGATCGTCGTGTCGAAGAAAGGAGGGAAGGAGCGCATGTGTGTCGACTTCCCCAGCCTCAAAAAGGCTTGCCCTCAAGACCCATTCCCGCTGCCGCGCATCGACCAGATTGTCGACTCCACCACCGAGTGTGATCTGCTATGTTTCCTGGATGCGTTCTCGGGCTACCACCAGATCAAGATGGCGGTGGAAGATGTGGAGAAAACAGCTTTCTTGACCCCATCCGGGGTATACTGCTACACTTGCATGCCATTCGGACTGCGCAACGCGAGAGTGACCTTCCAGCGACTGATGCACATCGCCTTGGGGCGGCAGCTCGGGAGAAACGCTGAGGCCTACATCGAGGACATTGTGGTGAAGTCTCAGGAGGCAAGAACCTTGATTCAGGACCTGGAGGAGACCTTCGCGAGCTTGCGCCAGGTGGACCTGCGGCTCAACCCAGAGAAGTGCATGTTTGGTGTTCCTTCCGGCAAGCTGCTGGGCTTCCTCGTGTCCCATAGGGGGATCGAGGCCAACCCGGAGAAGGTCAAGAAAATCGAAGACATGAGCCCACCACAAAATCTCAAGGAGATGCAGAAGCTTGCGAGCTGCGTGACTTCGCTGGGGCGCTTCATCTCCAAGTTGGGGGAGCGCGCCTTGTCGTTCTTCAAGCTGATGAAGAAGAAGGGTCCGTTCGAGTGGACCCCCGAGGCCGACTTGGCATTTCAAGACCTCAAGAGATACTTGACCAGTCCGCCGATGATGGTGGATCCTCGTCGTCTCGAGCCCTTGGTACACCCCACTCCGCCAGCGCGGCCCTGGTGGCTCTCAGAGAGGAGCCCCAGGTCAAGGGTCCATGCTACCTCTTGAGCACCGTGTTGGTTTTCCCTTGAAGAGGAAAGGGTGATGCAACAAAGTAGCGTAAGTATTTCCCTCAGTTTTTGAGAACCATGGTATCAATCCAGTAGGAGATCACGCTCAAGTCCCACGCACCTACACAAACAAATAATAACCTCGCAACTAACACGATAAAGGGGTTGTCAAGCCCTTCACAGTCACTTACGAGAGTGAGATCTAATAGATATGATAAGATAATATTTTTGGTATTTTTATGATAAAGAGAAATAAAGATGCAAAGTAAAATAAACGGCAATGGAAATAACTAAGTGTTGGAAGATTAATATGATGGAAGATAGACCCCCGGGCCATAGGTTTCAATAGTGGCTTCTCTCAAGAGCATAAGTATTATGGTGGGTAAACGAATTACTGTCGAGCAATTGATAGAATTGAGCATAGTTATGAGAATATCTAGGTATGATCATGTATATAGGCATCACGTCCGAGACAAGTAGACCGACTCCTGCCTGCATCTACTACTATTACTCCACACATCGACCGCTATCCAGCATGCATCTAGAGCATTAAGTTCATAAGAACAGAGTAATGCTTTAAGGAAGATGACATTATGTAGAGGGATAAACTCATGCAATATGATACAAACCCCATATTTTTATCCTCGATGGCAACAATACAATACATGTCAGTTCCCTTTCTGTCACTGGGATCGAGCACCGCAAGATTGAACCCAAAGCTAAGCACTTCTCCCATGCAAGAAAGATCAATCTAGTAGGCCAAACCAAACTGATAATTCGAAGAGACTTGCAAAGATAAACCAATCATACATAAAAGAATTCAAAGGAGAATCAAATATTGTTCATAAATAATCTGGATCATAAACCCACAATTCATCGGATCTCGACAAACACATCGCAAAAGAAGATTACATCGAATAGATCTCCAAGAAGATCGAGGAGAAATTTGTATTGAGATCCAAAGAGAGAGAAGAAGCCATCTAGATACTAGCTATGGACCCGTAGGTCTGAAGTAAACTACTCACACATCACCGGAGAGGCCATGGAGTTGATGTAGAGGCCCTCCATGATCAATGCCCCTTCCGGCGGAGCTCCGGAAAAGGCCCCAAGATGGGATCTCTCGCGTACAGAAGGTTGCAGTGGTGGAATTAGGTTTTCGTGGTGCTCCTGAATGTTTGGGGGGTACATGGATATATATAGGAGGAAGAAGTACGTCGGTGGAGCAACAGAGGGCCCACGAGGGTGGAGGGCGCGCCCAGGGGGGCTAGGTGCACCCCCTGCCTCGTGCCTTCCTCCCTTGTTTCTTGATGGCCACTCCAAGTCTCCTGGATCACGTTTGTTGAGAAAATAACGTTCTCGAAGGTTTCATTACGTTTGGACTTCGTTTGATATTCCTTTTCTTCGAAACTCTGAAATAGGCAAAAAACAGCAATTTGGGCTGGGCCTCCGATTAGTAGGCTAGTCCCAAAAATGATATATAAGTGTAAAATAAATCTCATTAACATCCAAAATAGATAATATAATAGCATGGAGCAATCAAAAATTATAGATACGTTGGAGACGTATTAGTTCGCCAAGTGGAGCCACCAAGCTAGATGAGGCAGCAAACATCAAGGCGATGCTCCTGAGACAGCGGCTGCCCCAACTAGTCATCAAGCCCCAGAAGCTGGGGCTCCACAGGGAATGCCTCAGCCCCTGGGAGCCAAAAACTTCGTCAGCTCTCCCACCCTCGTCGAGCACCCAGTGTACTTCGTCAACACAGTGCTACGAGATGCGAGAGCGCGATACCCCATGCCTCAAAAACTCTTGCTCACGCTCCTGGTGGCCTTGCGTAAGCTGCGCACTACTTCCAGGGTCACCCCATCAAGGTCGTCTCAGCTTACCCATTGGAGAGAGTGCTCAGGAGCCCCAATGCTGCAGGAAGAGTCGTCGAATGGAACATCGAGCTACAAGCGTTTGACCTAGAGTTCAGCACAACCAGGGCATCAAGGGGGCTGCACTCGCCGACTTTGTGGCAGAATGGATCGACACCCCAGAGCTTGAAGCAGGCGAGAACTGATCCCTCTTGCCAGGGAGTGAAGCGCCGGATGGCTGGGTCATGTACTTCGATGGCGCATTCGCACGCCAGGGCACGGGGGCTGGAGCCGTGCTCATCTCGCCCACTCATGACAAACTTTACTACGCCGTGCAGCTCTGCTTCCAGCGGGGTGAGAAGGTCTCCAACAACATCGCAGAGTACGAGGCTCTCATTGTCGGTCTCAAGGTTGCGGTGCCCCTGGGGGTGAAACGCCTCACCATCAAGGGAGACTCGCAGCTCCTCGTCAACTTCTCCAACAAGGTGTACGAGCCAAAGGATGAGCACATGGAGGCATACCCCGCGGAGGTACGCAAAATGGAGAAGCAGTTCCTGGGCCTGGAGCTACAACATGTGCCACGTGGCACCAACAAGGAGGCCGACGACATCACCAAAAGAGCATCCAAGCGGCTACCCCAAGAGCCTGGCATCTTCGAGGAATGGCTCTTCAAGCCTTCGGCGACACCCCCGCCTGCGGAGCCGGCGCCACCCCAGGAGGAGCTCCCCCAGCCACCAGCCTCGGAAGCCCCCGCCTGCGGCCTGACCTCAGGAGCGCGCCTCGTCTTAGCGCTCGAGCCTCAGGAGGGGTGCTGGATCGAGGAGTGCTGGGCGTACTTGACGCAAGGCACGTTGCCGGAGAAGGAGGAAGATGCGGAGCGTGTGGCCCGGTAGGCTACAACGTACTACATTCAGGACAGTGAGCTATACAGGAAGCGGCCAAATGATGTTTCTCTACGATGCATTTCTAGGGAACAAGGGAATGAGTTGCTGGCTGACATACACGACGGAGACTGCGGGCACCACTCGTCGTCGTGCACCCTAGTCGGCAAGGCTTTTCGCAGCGGGTTCTACTGGCCAACGGCACTCAATGATGCGGCCGAGCTAGTGAAATCCTGCGACGCCTGCCAATTCCATGCCAAGCAGATCCACCAGCTGGCTCAGGGCCTCCAGACTATCCCGCTCTCATGGTCGTTCGTGGTCTAGGGGATGGATATCCTGGGCCCATTACCTCGAGCGCCTGGAGGTTACCGCTACCTCTATGTTGCCATCGACAAATTCACCAAGTGGGCGGAAGTGGAAGCCGTCTGCACCATCCCAGTCGGGTCAGCAGTCAAGTTTGTCAAGGGCATCGTAAGCCGATTTGGGGTCCCTAATCGTATCATCACCGACAACGGCTCACAGCTCACTAGCAGACGCTTCAAAACATACTGTGCTAACCTTGGAACGCAGATCTGCTACGCCTCCGTGGCGCACCCCGGGAGCACCGGCCAGGCCGAACGCGCCAACGCGGAGGTCCTGAGGGGTCTCAAGACTAGGACCTTCAAGAAGAAGCTCGAGGCTTGCGGCAGGGGCTAGCACGACAAGCTCCAGTCCGTGTTGTGGTCCATTCGCACCACTGCCACCAGGCTGACAGGCGAGACCCCGTTCTTCCTCGTCTATGGAGCAGAATCGGTCCTCCCACACAAGATCAGGCATCGCTCCGCGCGGGTCCTGGCGTTTGTTGAAACGCAGCAGGACGCCATGTGGGGGATGGACCTCGTGCTGGGGGAGGAACGCTGCCGTGAAGCCTCGCTCCAAGCTGCGAGGTACCAGCAGGCGCTGCGGTGGTGCCACTGCCACAGCGTTCGCTCTAGGACGCTCGAGGTGGGTGATCTTGTCCTAAGGCAGGTGCTCTCTAGGGAAGGGCTGCACAAGCTCTCACCCATGTGGGAGGGCCCGTTTCGGGTCGCCCACATCTCCAGGCCTGGCGCCGCACGCCTGGAGACGCAGGACGGGATCCCCATCTAGAACACCTGGAACATCCAGCACCTCCGAAGGTTCCACCCATGAAGCAAGGCCCGGTGCCTGTGAAGATCTCCGCTCGTGACACTCTCACATAATAATAAGTGGGGTTGTACACGCCTCGGAGTCTCAGGAGTACCACCCTCGGGCCTCGGGGGCTCCCTCCCAGGTCTTAGTGGCAGCACTTAGCTCCACGTTAGTGACAAGACAAGAAGACTAGACTAGGTGCCAGACACGGCTTTTCATTTGCTTTCCGCAGTTGGCTTGCCCCTTTTAGCAAGAATTTGCTTTCTGGTGTTCCTTGTTGGCCTGGTTCCATTGCCTTTTGCCTCCTTTTCTACTCTCGGTTCCTCGTTTTTTGACCCATGCTCTCCCTCGCATGCCTCGCGAGGGGGCTGGACAGTCGCCCTCGTGAGTGTTTTCGTTTTCCTATTTTTCTTGCAAGGCACCCTCGCTCGAGTTCGCAAGCTGGCGCACCCTCTCAATCCGTGCCCCCTAGGTACCATGATACGAAGCACTGGATCATGACCGTCAGTGCATGCGACCAGGATTCGTAAGGATAAGAATTTCCTAGCGGATTTTTACAGTTCTTAGACACCTTCTGAGCACAGGAGGCCTCGCCAGGCATTGGGGAACGTGCGTCTCGCGAGGCGGAAACTACTTCAGGCGCATCAAGCTAAGTTGTTCCTACGCGCATACATAGAGCGTGACACTGCAACACGACACAAGAATGATAAACATAGCACACCCACTTAGAAATCATAATTGTTGCACGCCCCAGCAGGGCCCCATACTTGTCTTTCTCTTAATGCATGAAGGAAAGGAAGGAGGAAACAAAAGCGGAACGTGCTCCCACGGCAAGTCACGAGGACGGGCCCGTGGCGCTCTCCTGAGCTCAGCCAGACCCCCCCTCGCGCTTCACTGAAGCGCGGCGATGAGAAGACCCGCTGCCACCTTCGAAGCGGGCGCGACGGCTGGTCGTAGCCGCCGCTGCTGGAGCTGTCGCCGGAAGAAGAGTCGCCGTAGCTGGACGAGCCTTGGCGGGCGCTGAGGGCGAGCCCGCCTTCACTCTCGTCGCGGCCGTCGCCGAGGTCGAGCACCTCACCGCTGTCGTTTTCCTCGGGGCAACACCCGACGCGGCGGCCATCTTCCCTGAACACCCTCATATAGAGGGTCGTGTTGCCATCATACGTGAAGTGGAGGGAGCAGCGCCGGCCCAGGCTGCGCGCGTGGGAAAACATCTGCCAGCCGCGGGCCAGGATTGCGTTGCCTGCGGCGGAGACCTCGACCGCGACCCACGAAGCCTTGCTGCAGCAGCCGTCCGCCTGCAGCCAGAGACCGCCTAGACCAGTGGCTTGCAGCTCGCCAAGCAAAGAAGCGCGGGAGCTGAAGCCAAGTGTTGGCCGGGTTCTCCGCCCACACGACGAACTCCGGCAGCACTTCCGCAGAGTGGAAGCGCGGCCTGGGCGGCCGTGCGACCATGGTGCGCCTCCCTTCATCGACGGGGCTCCCACGACTCAGGCGACCACCACCACGCGAAGAGGCGCCACCGCGGCCACAAGGGGCCGCGGCGGGGGTCACGGTGTGCTTGCGGGGACGGTCGCGCCCCCTCTTGGGCGGCGGTGAGCCGGGCCCCTCCTGGAAAGCCTTCCCCTTCTCCGCAGCCGAGAGCCTCTTCGTAGGCGCCATGGGTGTCGCTACCGGCAGTGAAGCGAGGAAGAAGAAGGAGCGGGAGAAGCAAAGGAAGAGATGGGTGACGGGGGCTCTGCCCCCTTCCCATTTATAGCCAAGGGGAGGCCAACCGCTGGCCTCCACGATCTAAGGTAATAATGATCTTTTTCTACATGCAGCAAGGACCCGTCAAGTCGGGCAGTTTCCGAGGCGGCGTGGGGAAGCAAAGACGCCCACGTCCAATCAATCGCCACGCGTCAACCATGGTCGCAGGCTGTTGGGGCCTGCGGCGCTTTGCACTTGCCCTTTGGCTTCACCTCGAAGCCAAGCCCGAGCGCGCCTTGGGCCTGGGGGCTATTGTCGGCGTTCTGGGAACGGGGGTCCCCAGACTTGCCTGCCTGCGGCCCGCGGCGTGGCTCCACCAGCGGCCCTGTACGACCCATCTTCACCAGCAAACACTCAAGACCCTCGCGAGGGGCCAAGCCTCGTGATGTGGACGACACAAGACCTCCTAAGGGTCGGCCTCGCCAGGCTAGCTCGCGAGGGGCGGAGAGATCAAGGCAAGGGACACCTTGCGAGGTTTGCATGATGCAAGCCATGACGACTGGAGCCAGGCGGGCGCCAGTGCGCGCAGTGTCCTCGTTTCCTCTTTGGTGCTAAAGGGGGCAAGCACAGACGAGGAGTCCTGAGGCATCAGGCAAAGGTTTCCATATCGGTGCAACAAGACCAAGACCGGCAGGACAACAGGACGGAGGTCACCGTGGAGCCCAAGACGGCGTCACCACCAGAGCCTTTGGCAGATGAAGACTACTTTTGTCAGGATAGCTTTTACTAGCTGTCCCCCTTCAAATTGGCCATTGTGGGATCCCTTCCCGCCTAATATTTGGTAAGAGGACCCGGGCCTCTATATATAGGACTAGCCACCACCATAGAAAGGGGGGCAGATCTAGAGAGAATCCTCGACCGCACTAGCCAAGCACAAGAGCACCTCTCCTCAGGAGGCTGTTCTTCCCTTGTAACTATTCATCCTCGGCCCAAGAGGCAATCCACCACACCACACTAAGTAGGGTATTACACCACATTGGTGGCTCGAACCAGTATAAACTCTTGTGTCTCTTGTTCTTTGGGTTCGTCGAGCTAGGCCATGAGATCATGATGTGTGCGAGCTAGAGAGGGGGAGAGATCTTCGTGCGCACCCCAGTGTTCGAACCTCAAGGGTTTTGCTGGAACCCGAAATACGACAGCTCCGTATCGTAAAACACGATGAATCCTTCTCTCTGATTTGTTTTCTCCCCGAACGTGAATACATGGAGTTGGAGTTGAGGTCGGTGGAGCCTCATGGGGCCACAAGGACAGAGGGCGCGCCCTCCACCCTTGTGGTCAGGGTGTGGGTCCCCTTCAGTTGATTCTTTCGCCAATATTTTTTATTTATTCAAAAAATGATCTCAGTGAAGTTTCAGGTCATTCCAAGAACTTTTATTTCTGCACAAAAATAACACCATGGCAGTTCTGCTGAAAACAACGCCAGTCCAGGTTGGTTCCATTCAAATCATGCAAAATAGAGTCCAAAACAAGGGAAAAAGAGTTTGGAAAAGTAGATACGATGGAGACGTATCAACTCCCCCAAGCATAACCCATTGCTTGTCCTCAAGCAATTCAGTTGACAAACTGAAAGTGATAAAGAAAAACTTTTACAAACTTTGTTTGATCTTGTTGTTGCAAATATGTAAAGCCAACATTCAAGTCTTCAACAAAGATTATGAACTAACCATATTCACAATAACATTTAGATCTCACATTTACTCATATCAATGGCATAATCAACTAGTGAGCAATAATAGTAAATCTCGGATGACAACACTTTTTCAAAACAATCATGATATGATCTAACAAAATGGTATCTCGCTAGCCCTTTCTGAGACCGCAAAACATAAATGCAAAGCACCCCTGAAGATCAAGGACTGGCTAGACATTGTAATTCATGGTAAAAGAGCTCCAGTCACAGTCATACTCAATATAAATTAATAACAATTCATACAAATGACAGTGGTGCTCTCCAACTAGTGCTTATTATAAGAGGATGATGACTCAGCAATAAAAGTAAATAGATAGGCCCTTCGCAAAGGGAAGCAGGGATTTGCAGAGGTGCTAGAGCTCGAGTGTTTGAAATAGAGAGGAATAATATTTTGAGCGGTATGCTTTCACTGTCAACATAACAACCAAGAGATCTCGGTATCTGATGACCCACAAGCATAGGGGATCTATCATAGTCCTTTCGATAAGTAAGAGTGTCGAACCCAACGAGGAGCAGAAGGAAATGACAAGTGGTTTTCAGCAAGGTATTCTCTGCAAGCACTGAAATTTACCGGTAACAAATAGTTTTGTGATAAGATAAATCATAACGGGTAAAAAGTAAATAAAATAAATTAAGTGCAGCAAGGTGGCCCAATATTTTTTGTAGCAAAGGACAAGCCTGGACGAACTCTTATATAAAGCAAAGCGCTCCCGAGGACACATGGGAATTGTTGTCTAGTTAGTTTTCATCATGCTCATATGATTCGCGTTCATTACTTTGATAATTTGATATGTGGGTGGACCGGTGTTGACCTTCCTTGGACAAGCCTCCCATTTATGATTAACCCCTCTCGAAGCATCTGCAACTATGAAAGAAGTATTAAGGTAAACCTAACCATAGCATGAAACATATGGATCCAAATCAGCTCCTTATGAAGCAACACATAAACTAGGGTTTAAGCTTCTGTCACTCTAGCAACCGATCATCTACTTATTACTTCCCAATGCATTCCCCTAGGCCTAAATAATGGAGAAGTGTCATGTAGTCAACGTTCACATAACACCACTAGAGGAGAGACAACATACATCTCATCAAAATATCGAACGAATACCAAATTCACATGATTACTTATAGACTTCTCCCATGTCCTCAAGAACAAACGTAACTACTCACAAAGTATATTCATGATCAAGATCAGAGGAGTATTAATTATATTTAAGGATCTGAAAATATAATCTTCCACCGGATAAACCAACTAGCATCAACTACAAGGAGTAATCAACACTACTAGCAACCCACAGGTACCAATCTGAGCTTTTGGGACCAAGATCGAATACAAGAAATGAACTAGGGGTTGAGAGGAGATGGTGCTGGTGAAGATGTTGATGGAGATTGACCCTCTCTCGATGAGAGGATTGTTGGTGATGACGATGACTTCGATTTCCCCCTCCCGGAGGGATGTTTCCCCAGCAGAACAGCTCCGCCGGAGCCCTAGATTGGTTCTGCCCAAGTTCCGCCTCGAGACGGCGGCGCTTCGTTCTGAAAGCTTCCTTCTAATTTTTTCCTGGTCAAAACACACCATATAGCCAAAGAAGGGCACCGGAGGCCTGCCAGGGGGCCCACAAGGTCGGGGGCGCGCCCAGGGGGTAGGGCGCGCCCCCACCCTTGTGGCTGGCTGGTGACCCCCTCTAGTTCTTTCTTCGCCCAATATTTTTTTATATATTCCAAGAATATTCTCCGTGAATTTTCAGGACTTTTGGAGTTGTGTAGAATAGGTCTCTAATATTTGCTCCTTTTCCAGTCCAGAATTCCAACTGCCGACATTCTCCCTCTTCATGTAAACCTTTTAAAATAAGAGAGAAAATGCATAAGTATTGTGATATAATGTGTAATAACAGCCCATGATGCAATAAATATCAATATAAAAGCATGATGCAAAATGGACGTATCAACTCCCCCAAGCTTAGACCTCGCTTGTCCTCAAGCGAAAGCCGATATCGATAAATATGTCCACATGTTTAGAGATAGAGGTGTCGATAAAATAAAATACGTACATGAGGGCATCATGATCATCTTTAGAACAACAACATATAATGCCATATAATTTCTTATGCGAAAGTAACAATTCATTCACAAGGTGAAGTATGAATCAAAAACTTTATTGAAAACTAACAAACTATGATCTTAGTTATTGAAGCAATTGCAATTTATCATAACATCAGAAAGAGTCAATTAAAGAGCTTTTCAGCAAGTCCACATACTCAACTACCATTTAGTCTTTCACAATTGCTAACACTCACGCGATACTTATGGGTTCAAAGTTTCAATCAGACATAGAGAAATATAGGGGCTTATAGTTTCGCCTCCCAACCTTTTACCTCAAGGGTAATGTCAATAATAATACTTTATGAAAACTTACATCCGAGTGGATATACATACATACATATATATATATACATATATATATAGGGTGGATCTATTCTAATAACACCCTTAAAAGTCTTATTCTAATAACACCGAGTCTTATTCTGATAACACCCGACGCCCACCCCCAAAGCTACAAAGCTACAAACTAACCACGCGCCCATCGCACCCACCCACCCACGCGCACAAACCAGCACCCCCACCCCTATGCACAGTACCCACCAACTTCTCCCCGATCCCCCCCACCCCACGTCGCCGCCCGGCCTACCACCTCCCACCGCGCCGGCCATCGCCTGGCCACCACCTTCCACAGCGCGAGCCACCTCCAGGCCACCACCTCCCACCGCCCCGCCCGCCAACCACCACGCAGTGCGCCAGCAGCCGATCTGCCATGGGCGGCCTTCCCAAGCCACTGTCGTCGCCCCGATGACCACCTTCTTTGCTCCGGTGGTCGGATCCATAGCACCCCGTGCCTGTGACCTCATTCTACATTGTGGTTGCCGGATCCAGAGCCCTCCCCTGCCCCGTTGACCTCCTTCTGCGCCGCCGCGGCCAGATCCAGCGGACCTCCCGCTGCCGCCAGATGCAGGTGCCCCGGCCGCCGCACCTTTGCCCCCAGGAGCGCCCGCACAGCTGCCGGCGTGGATCTGGCCCAGGGCCACGGGATCCGGCCCTCCACCAGACCCTGCCGCAAGCTCCCTTGTTGCAGCGCCAAAGATCCTCCATCTCTTCGCTGCCGCCCGCCCTTGTCGCAGCGCCGAAGGGCCATATCCTCATCAGCTCGACAGGGGGACGCCGTGCAGCTCGCCGGAGTGAGCTTGCAGTACGTGCATCGCTGGTGTGGTACTAGCCCCGTGCCCCCATGTCGTCGCTGCTCGCCATGATTCAAGTAGCACACCCACCCTCTCGGCTTCCCCTCCCCACTCCACTGGATCTGGCTGGAGCACTTCGCCCGCAACACCCAGCTCCTCGCTCGTCGACGTGCCTCCGTCGTCAGATCGGGAGCTCAGCCACCCCGCGCCGTCAACGCTATACTGACTCTTCCGGTGCGTGCAGTGCACATCCTGCCGTGAAGCAGTCAACGGTGGTAGCCCTGGTCCCGCATCCCCCTGGTCCCGATGCCGGCAACGCTGTCTTCGGTGGGGACGAAGCCCGTGCAGTTCAAAAAAAATATTTTTGCTATTTTGGGGGATTTTTGATGTGCAGGAAACTGTTGCAGTGCGGAGTGTGTTTTTGGTGCAGGTTTGGGTGTTGTTGACGCAGTGCAGAGTCATCTTAATGCAGTCTGTAGCATTTTTTTTGATTTTTTTTCAGGTTTGGCCTTGTGTTTTATCTTCATTGAAGTGGAGAGTTTTGGTCACAATAATGATTAGCCTCAGATTCACAAACCGTGCTCCAGATCGCCAGGAGGGTGCTCTCCCTCCTCCCTTGCAGTCCGGGCATCTGTAGACTTGAAGTGCGCCTGGGCACGCAATGCGGTTCCGCGGCGCGTGGTCGTCCTGTTCGCCCTGTGTTTTGGTGCAGAATGCCGCGTGGGAGTACTTTGCTGCAGTTCACTAGTCTCCCAACTGCAGTGCCGATGTCTTGAATAAATTTGTTTGAAGAAGACAAACAACTTGTTCCTCTAATTTGTGTAGCAGCTCATTACCCCTATGTATGAAGTGCAATTTGTTTGTGTGTCTTAGAAAATCAGTCGACTATCATCAATACCTGTAGTGCGTTTGGTCCTCGATGTGGTTCATTTTTGAGAGTGACACTGTTCACTTGTCGAGGTTCATTTGCACTCGTCTCTGCGGTCCACTTTCGTTCATAAAAAATGTTTAAAAAAGAAAACAAAAAATCGTTTGAGAAAATTTACGTCCAACAAAAAGAAATCATGAAGTTCGCTTGACTTTCTGATGTAGTGCGGTTTTCCGTCCGAAGCAGTGCGTTTTTCTGTTGTTCATAAAAAATGACGACAAAAGCTCATTTAAGAAAATTTACGCCCGACAAAAAAAATCATGAACTTCGCTTGACTCTGATGTAGTGCGGTTTTCCGTCTAAAAGCAGTGCGGTTTTCTTTCTCGTCTTCAAAAATTTACGTCCCACAAAAAGGAAACCATGCAGTTCTCTTACCCGTCTGATGCAGTGCGGTTTTTCGTTCGATGAAGTGCGGTTTTCAGTCGGATGAAGTACGCACGTCGATTTGGGTGTCGCGAAAAACAGTGTCCCATTTCGGTAAATTCGAAATTCCTCTTAAACCGTAAAGAATTAGAGAGAGTGTTTTACATGAAGAAGTTGCGCCTCGTCGATATCTTTCCAATGGTGTATCATTTGAATCATTCCAACCAGCGGTTTGTAAAAATTTCACGAAAAACGGCCGCTACCTCCCGTCGTCAGCCGCATGATTTTCAAAATTAACTAAAAACCATAACGAATCTCAAAAATATTCAAACATACGAAAGTTGTGCCTTGTCCGTAGCTTTCCAACAGCGTATTATACGCCTTATTTCGACAAACGGTTCAAAAAATGAAGCTAAAACAGTACAGAAAATTGAAAAAATTCAAAAAAAACGTTATTCCGCGATTTAGTAAATTTGAAACTGCTCTTAAACCGTAACGAATTAGAAAAAATAATAGATATGAAAAAGATGCGCCTCGATGATATCTTTCCAACAGTGTATCATTTGCTTTATTCCGATGAGCGGTTTAGAAAAAAAATATGAAAATACGCTGCCGCTCGTCATCCGCCGCACCGTTTTTAAAACTGCTCTTAAACCGCGAGGAATCTCGAAAAGTGTTCAACATGGAGAAGTTGTGCCTAATCCATAGCTTTCCAACGGTATATCATACGCCTCGTTCCGATAAACGGTTAAAAAAACTAGAGCAAAAACAGTACCGAAAAACAACGCATGCAGTTTTTTCCAATGAGAAGTTCACTAGTCTATGTAATGCAGTGCTCTAGCTAAAGAAAGTGCAGTGCCCTCACGTTGAGCATGCAGTGCGAAAGTGTTATCAGAATAGTTATTCTGATAATGTTATCATAATACACCGGCTGTATATATATATATAGGACAAAACTATTCTAATCCCAGGATTAAAATAATTATTTGGATCACAGCCGTCTATATAGGCGCCGAGTGGATCCTCCCAGACTCCCGAACTGGTACGGTGGAGGAAAAAAGACAAAAAAAGATCTCCACCCACCCCTCACCAGTCACCACTACCCCCACGATCCCCATCCCCACCCGATCCCCACCTTCCCCTCCCCAACCGTCGCCGCCCCCTGGTGCCTGCGCAGTTCCCGGCGCCGACCACCCCGGTCCCATCGCCGCCGCCCCGATCCCGATGCGCCTCCCGCCGCCGGCCGAGGCCTATGGATCCGGCAGCTGTGCCCGCCTCGGAACCAGCCGCCGCGCTGCCTCTGCCCATGGATCCAGCTGCGGTGCTGCCCCCTCCCCCCGGATCCGGCGGCGGGACCAATCCCGCTGCCACCTACCGCCACAATGCGACGATGCGTGACCCGTCGGAACTCCCCGACACCAACCAGGCTCTCTCCGGCCACGCAAAATCTCCTTCTCCCGGCGACGATCCTCTGCCACGCGCGCCTCCTCCCGGCTCCATCCCGGCCACGAGTGCCTTCCCGGTAGGCCTGTCCACCGCCGTGCCACCTGCCACCACCGACGGCACATTGGAAGCGCACTGGCCCAATACCATGGGCTAATGCCGACCGTTGACCTTCCGCTGGAGGCCCCTTTGACCTCCCGATGTAGGTTCCTTCTGGAGCTGCTGTTCCTGCCCCCCTCCATCGTTGTTGAGCTGCCTCGACCCAGTAGATGAGGAACTGCTGGCGTTGCTGCTTCCCTCGTCTTCATTTTCCTGACCAGAGCCCTCTCCTTTAGAAACTGTTGATCTAAAACTGACCAAAAACTGCTAGTGTTGCTGCAAATTTACCCTTAAAAGTGATGAGCAAAACCCGCATAAGTCAAGAAATTGCAGCAGCTACAGTTCATTATGCAAAAAAGGAGCAAAAAAATGTTCGCTATGGGATCGTTGATTCACTAGGTGTAGAATAATCTGTTTGGGCAAGTTCAATTTCATTATGACGGTGCAGTTCATGTTAATCCAACTAGCAAATCATAAAAAAGAAGTGAAACATGGTTTACGTGTTGAAGTTTGTGTGTGTGTGTGTGTGTTAGTTTGCTTGGTCCGTGCTACCTGCTAATGCCTTACTTGTGTTCATGATTATTTTAACTCCGAACATGTTGAGGTGGGTTTGGACTTTAGCGATAGGGCGAGCTAAGATAAACTCACAGCATGTCGCTCGGCCGAGCTCAACTGCTCCCGTCTACGGTCCCTCCTCCCGCTGCTCGTCGTCGACCAAGATGGTGCGAGAACGAGCTTTTGCACCACAGCCAACGCGGCCTCACGTCGGCGACTGCCTGAGCCAGAGGCATGCACATCCTCGCCTGCCTCGTACGCCGTCCAGCAGCCCTTCTGTCGCCCCGTTCATGATCTGCCTCTGTAGCTGCCATGCCGGTGCCTGCAACCTGCAGTCAAGATCCTGGGTGCTCCATGCAGCTTGCAGCAGTACAGATTGGGGGTGCCGTGTCGTATGGGTTTGGTACTACAGGATGGTGCTCGCACATGACAGTAGACCATTATCTTTTTGATTAATGACATAGGAGAAGTGTTGTTTTCATTGTTCGATAGTAAAATAGTTTGTCCTCATTGACACAGATCAGACATGCTTCTATATAAAAATAAATTACAATTCCCAATATGTTTGTTATCTATAAAAAAAGATGTGGGCACACAAAAAAATTGTGGATGAGAAGTTCATATTTTCTGTTGTGGATACTTCGAAATGATAGTTTCCAAAAAAACGCAGTCCTTGGGTGCATTAAAAATATAAAGAGGCAAACAAAAAAAAAGAACACCACCGGCCCTCGCCGCCCCAGCCGGCGAGCACCTCCCAAGCTCCCTGTGTACGCATGGTTTTTTTCTCTCGTAACTAGCACATTCGGTGAAGTCCTACTACTACCAACATAGAAGGGAAAATCATCACTGAAGCTCATTTTGAGATAATTGGAACCAATTTAGGAAACTTGGGATGTGTGGCCACCATTTCTTTTATAAGGTCGTGTGTACGTGTGTGTGGTGGTCATGTGTTTGCGCATTGGGTGTGTGCTCGTGCGATGCATATGTTCTTCCTTTATTACTTTGTATATAAAACAGAAGTTCATATACAATAAAAACACAAGTTCAAATATCTTATAAAAATGAAATGTTTGTATGCAAAATTTACATGCAAAAAAATATGTCCTCCATATGTGTGTGTGCCAACACCACAAGTTCAATGAGAAAAAAGTAATAATGAAACCTAAAAATTGTTCGTTGCAACAAGTTCGAACAAAAAAGGAACACACCATCAAAATATCCCACAACAGGAGGTCAAATTAAAATAATAACGGATTTCAACAAAAGTTTATAAAAATTCTCCCTTTCTAAAAAACACTATAAGTTCATAATAAAAAATAATCAACACGGGTATGAAAAAATGATCAACACGTGAAAGTTGCGTGTTTTCAGCAGCTTTCCATCGGTATATCCTTTGCTCAATTCCGGTAAGTGGTTGGGGAGTTACAGGTCGAAAAACAGCACGTGAAAAACAGAGTGAAGTTCAAAAAGAACTGCTCCAGAAGTTTAACCTCTTCATGAAGTGCATTTTCGGAGACTCCTTTTTTCCGATGAAGGCAGAACGCATGATCTCAGAAGTTCAGAGTGATAACTATCAGAAGTTCACGTACTACGCGGTGTGCATTTTGTATTAAAAAAAGAATGAAAATGCAAAGCCTAAATTTTTGTTGCTAGAAGTTGAAGTGCTCGGCCCGAGAAAGTTCAAAAATTCTTGTGAGAGAGGTTGAACAAAAATACATGACAGAAGTTCAAGGTGAAAACAACGAGAAGTTCAACTACTGCAAGGAATGCATTCAGGTGAGAATAAAAGTACAGAAAAATAAAAGCTTAAAAGGTTTGTTGAAATAAGTTCATGTGCTCTGTCTGGGGAAGTTCAAAAATTCTTGAGAGAGAGGTTCACCGCATATTTCAATGTTCGAAAACACAAAAAAGAATTTTTTTTGTGTTTTAAAATAATTCTCTCAATCCACAAAGAAGTTCAGTTATTATTTGGGACCAATTTGATTTCAAAAAAGAAAATAAAAAAAATCAAATTATAAAAATGGAAAAAGTTAATGTATTACACGGTGTGTGTTTAATATGAGAAAAATGAATTAAAAGGCAAGGTCCAATTTTTTGTTGTGATAAGTTCAAGTCCACGGTCGGAGAAAGTTAAAAAAATTATTGTGAGAGAGGTTTGTACGAAAGGAATGTCATTTGTGTAATACTGATGAATGGATTAGAAAATTGCAAACGAAAATACGTCACAGAACTTCAACGTGAAAACAGCAGGAGGTTCAACTACTGCATTGAATGAATATCAGATGAAAAACTTTTAAAATCATCGCGAGTATGAAAAAATGATCAACACGGGAAAGTTGCGTGTTTACAGCAGCTTTCCACTAGTATATCACTTGCTCAATTCCGGTGAGTGGATGGAGAGTTACGAGCAGTGGATGGAGAGCTACGAGCAAAAAAAACACGTAAAAACAGAGTGAAGTTCAAGTAGACATGCCGAGAAGTTCAGGTTCTTCACGCAGTGCATTTTCGAAGAATCTGTTTCGCGATAAAGGCAGAACGAATGATCTCGCCATTTTCAAAATTACTTGAAAATGGCCAGGATTCAGAGAAAACCATCAACATGAAAAAGTTTCGCATTTTCCGTAGCTTTCAGCGGTATATTATTTGCCCCATTCCGATAAAGTTTGTAGAAATTACGGCAAAAATACGTTTTTAGCCATTTTCAAAACTGACATAAAACCATAATGAATTAGGAGAAACAATATATACAAAAAAGTTTCGCATTTCTTCAGGTGTTCTAACGCCATATCATTTGCTGCATTTGGACGTACGGTTAAAAAATTAGCTCGAAAACACGAACTTCGTGGAACTTGTACCGTTTTCTAAATTACTTTTAAACCATTGAAAATTAGAAAAAACTTTTAACATAAAAAAGTAGTGCATTTTCATAAGCTTTCCAACGTCATATTATTTGCCTCAATTGGATTAGCCGTTTATAATGGCATCGAAAAAACAAAGTCGGGTGTTCGGTTTGCAAAATTTTACGATTTTCCGAATTACTCTTTAACCGTAGGGAATTAGAGAAAACTTTCAACATGTGGAAGGAGTGGTTTTGCAGCAGCTTTCCAACGCCATATTATTTGCCTCATTCCGATAAACGGTTTTAAAATGCGATCGAAAATACGATTCTCGATTTTTGTATGAAGAAAAAACGGTTTTCAAAACTGCACTTAAAACACTTACATTTTGCCAAAGATTTAACTTGGGTCATGATACTGATGTCCATAGCTATCCAACGGTATATCGCAAGCCCCATTTGGACACCTTTTAGCTGAAGTTCAACCTAATACTCGGGGAAGGTCAGGCGCGTTACTCGGGAAGTTCATGTTGTGATCAGAATATATATAGATAGATATATCCAGATCTCTCCAACATATAGTGCTTGCCAAAGAAAAAGTATAAAAAGGAAAGGTGATGATCACCATGACTCTTATATAAGGGTAGAAGATAAAAGTAAAAGATAGGTCCTTCGCAGAGGGAAGCAGAGGTTGTCATGCGCTTTTATGGTTGGATGCACAAAATCATAATGCAAAAGAACGTCACTTTATATTGCCGCTTGTGATAAGGACCTTTATTATGCAGTTCGTCACTTTTATTTCTTCCATATCACAAGTGCGTATAAAGCTTATTTTCTTCACACTAATAGATCATGCATATTTAGAAGAGCAATTTTTATTGCTTGCACCGATGACAACTTACTTGAAGGATCTTACTCAATCCATAGGTAGGTATGGTGGACTCTCATGGAAAAACTGGGTTTAGGGATGTTTGGAAGCACAAGTAGTATCTCTACTTGGTGCAAAGAATTTGGGTAGCATGAGAGGGGAAGGCAAGCTCAACATGTTGGATGATCCATGACAATATAACTTCTATTCAGATATAAGAAAACATAACCTATTATGTTGTGTTCCTTGTCCAACATCAAATTTTTAGCATGTCATATTTTAATGAGTGCTCACAATTACAAAAGATGTCCAAGATAGTATATTTATATGTGAAGCCTCTTGTTCTTTATTACTTCCTATTAATTGCAACAATGACCAAAACTATGTTTGTCAACTCTCAACAACTTTTATTCATCATATTATTTATATGTGAAGTCATTACTCTCCATAAGATCAATATATGATCTTTTTATTCTTTCTTTTATTTAATACCCTCAAGATCATAGCAAGAAAGAAAATCCCTCAACTCAAAACTACTATTTATTATATAACTCACGGACTCGATTACATAGAGGGAACATAAAGCAAAACTCAAGGCTAGATCATACTAAAAACTTTATTCTACTAGATCAAGATATAACCAAAAGGATCGAACTAAGAAAAACGATAAAGATAGATGTGTGATGGTGATACGATACCGGGGCAACTCCCCCAACCTTGGCAGTTGCCAAGGGGAGTGCCCATACCCATGTATTTATGTATCTTTCTTCGGAGGTGATGATGAAGGAGTTGTTGATGAAGTAGGTTTGTCGTCCATCTTCCAAGGCATAGGCTCACCATCATAGAAAGATGAGAGGGTCTCCAAGATCCTCAAATCTGCAGCCAAACTCATCCTCTTGAATCTATATTCATACTCACAGTTTTGGTTTTGCAGGTTATAGATCTGGGCTTGGAGGTGCTCGATTTTCTCATGAAGCCTGAAGATGGCCTCCTCAATGCTCCTGGTATCCAGCTTGTGCTTGTTGGTGAACTCTGTGATCATCATGTGGTTGGCGTTGAGTCCACGTTCCACCATCCCTTGACACTTGAAAACTTGCTGCTTCATTGCTTCGAGTCTTGTCTCCACGCTTCCGGTCTTCTTCGGCCCCTCAACATCGCGGATGTGCAGCACCCCCTCATGCATCTCAATGGCTTGAGGGTGTCGCAGCACCTCCACAAGGTAGGGGTTGATGACCTTCTCGAAAAACTTGTCCTTGGGGGCGCTTAGAGACGTCATGATGATCTAGATCTGTCAGAAAAACAACTCGAAACAAAAACATGAGATATTGTCATGTTACGATGGTCAAAACCTTCGGGAGATTATATAATGAATTTTTACCGACGATAAGAAGTATTGTGCAAGAAAACAGAGTCCGAAGGGCACACGAGGTGGCCACAAGGACGGGGGGCACGCCCAGGGGGGTAGGGCGCGCCCTCCACCCTTGTGGTGGCCTCGTGTCTCTTTCAGAGTACTTTTAATTTTCCTAATTTTTTAAATATTCCAAAACGGAGAAAAATTATCATTGGAAACGTTTTGGAGTCGGTTTGCTTATCGTACCACATACCTATTCCTTTTCGGAGTCTGAAACATTCTGGAATGTGTCCCTTATATACTCCTCTGGTGTTACGGTATTAATTATATTGGTCTCAACATTTATGGGAGTACCTGAGATATAATGTTTGATTCTTTGATCGTTTATCACCTTTGGATTTGTGCCTTCGGCGTTGTTGATTTTTATGGCGTCGGAACGATAGACCTCCTCGATAATGTAAGGACCTTCCCATTTAGAGAGAGTTGTATAGCAAAACATGATCACCTACATTAAACTCACGCTTTTGTATCCTTTTATCATGCCATCTTTTAACTTTTTCTTTAAACAACCTGGCATTCTCATAGGCTTGGGTTCTCCATTCATCAAGTGAGCTAATGTCAAATAACCTCTTCTCAAATAACCTCTTCTCACTGGAAAGTTTGAAATCATAATTGAGCTCTTTAACAGCCCAATATGCCTTATGTTCTAGTTCAAGGGGTAAGTGACATGCTTTTCCATAAACCATTTTATATGGAGACATACCCATAGAATTCTTATAAGCAGTTCTATAAGCCCATAATGCATCATAAAGTTTCTTACACCAATTCTTTCTAGATCTATTAATAGTCTTTTGAAAATTTAATTTAATCTCTATATTGCTTAATTCTACTTGACCACTAGACTGAGGATGAAATGGAGATGCAATTCTATGGTTAACATCCTATTTGGCAAGCATTTTACGGAAAGCACCATGAATAAATGTGAACTACCATCAGTCATTAAATATCTAGGGACTCCAAACCTCGGAAAAATAACTTCTTTAAGTATCTTAATAGAAGTGTTATGATCAGCACTATGATTTCTACTACGCAACTTTATTCTTGTAGACACGTGTTGGGCCTCCAAGCGCAGAGTTTTGTAGGACAGTAGCAATTTTCCTCAAGTGGATGATCTAAGATTTATCAATCCGTGGGAGGTGTAGGATTAAGATGGTCTCTCTCAAATGACCCTGCAACCAAATACAAGAAATCTCTTGTGTCCCCAACACACCCAATACAATGGCAAATTGTATAGGTGCACTAGTTCGGCGAAGATATGGTAATAAAAGTGTAATATGGATGGTAGAAATATATATTTATAATCTGAATAAATAAAAACAGCAAGGTAGCAAATATTAAACGGGCACAAAAACGGTATTGCAATGCTTAAAAACAAGGCCTAGGGTCCATACTTTCGTCTTGCTACCTCTTGAGCACTGCGTTGGTTTTCCCTTGAAGAGGAAAGGGTGATGCAGCAAAGTAGCGTAAGTATTTCCCTCAGTTTTGAGAACCAAGGTATCAATCCAGTAGGAGATCACGCTCGAGTCCCACGCACCTACACAAACAAATAAGAACCTCGCAACTAGTGCGATAAAGGGGTTGTCAATCCGTTCACGGTCACTTACGAGAGTGAGATCTGATAGATATGATAAGATAATATTTTTGGTATTTTTATGATAAAGAGAAATAAAGATGCAAAGTAAAATAAATGGCAAAGGAAATAACTAAGTATTTGAAGATTAAGATGATGGAAGATAGACCCGGGGGCCATAGGTTTCACTAGTGGCTTCTCTCAAGAGCATAAGTATTACGGTGGGTAAACGAATTACTGTCGAGCAATTGATAGAATTGAGCATAGTTATGAGAATATATAGGTATGATCATGTATATAGGCATCACGTCGCGACAAGTAGACCGAAACGATTCTGCATCTACTACTATTACTCCACACATCGACCGCTATCCAGCATGCATCTAGAGTATTAAGTTCATAAGAACAGAGTAATGCTTTAAGTAAGATGACATGATGTAGAGGGATAAACTCATGCAATATGATATAAACCCCATCTTTTTATCCTCAATTGCAACAATACAATACGTGTCGGTTCCCTTTCTATCACTGGGATCGAGCACCGCAAGATTGAACCCAAAGCTAAGCACTTCTCCCATTGCAAGAAAGATCAATCTAGTAGGCCAAACCAAACTGATAATTCAAAGAGACTTGCAAAGATAAACCAATCATACATAAAAGAATTCAGAGGAGATTCAAATATTGTCCATAGATAAACTGGATCATAAACCCACAATTCATCGGATCTCGACAAACACACCGCAAAAGAAGATTACATCGAATAGATCTCCAAGAGAATCGAGGAGAACTTTGTATTGAGATCCAAAGAGAGAGAAGAAGCCATCTAGCTAATAACTATGGACCCGAAGGTCTGAAGTAAACTACTCACACATCACCGGAGAGGCCATGGAGTTGATGTAGAGGCCCTCCATGATCAATGCCCCCTCCGGCGGAGCTCCGGAAAAGGCCCCGAGATGGGATCTCTCAGGTACATAAGGTTGCGGCGGTGGAATTAGGTTTTCATGGTGCTCCTGGATGTTTGGGGGATACGTGGATATATATAGGAGGAAGAAGTACGTCGGTGGAGCAATGAAGGGCCCACGAGGGCGGAGGGCGCGCCCAGGGGGTAGGCGCGCCCCTGCCTCGTGGCTTCCTTGGTTGTTTCTTGACGCCCACTCCAAGTCTCCTAGATCACGTTTGTTGAGAAAATCACGTTCCCGAAGGTTTCATTCCGTTTGGACTCCGTTTGATATTCCTTTTCTTCGAAACCCTAAAATAGGCAAAAAACAGCAATTTGGGTTGGGCCTCCGGTTAGTAGGTTAGTCCCAAAAATGATATAAAAGTGTAAAATAAAGCCCATTAACATCCAAAATAGATAATATAATAGCATGGAGCAATGAAAAATTATAGATACGTTGGAGACGTATCACGCCTCCAGATTTGTGGAGGCCGCCCTCTTCTTCCTCCCCCATCAGGGGGAGAGGTGCTTTCTTCCTCCTCCTCCTCGTCTTCTTCGGCGGCGAAGGAGATAGTCTTGTCTTCGGACGATAGGTCCGAAGCTCCCTTGCGGCGGAGGCCACTCCAGACCCCCTTGGCCTTCTTCTCCGGCGCCTTATAGGGCGCCGACACCAGCATCTTCGCCATGAGCGGGATGACTGGTTCCTCGGGTAGTGGAGCCAAACAGTGAATCCGCTCCGCCCTCTCCATCCATACCTGAAAGAAAATAAAGTTTAGATATCCTCCTTGAAACAAGCAAGTAGAGGATGCGTCTGGAGACGTGAAAGGCTTACCGCATTGGCAGAATGGGTAATATCATGCCCGCGGTCCGAGTCTATGGCTGGCGGCGTCTCGTTGCCCTTAAAGAGCAACTTCCAGGCATCTTCGTGAGTGATTCCGAAGAGCCTTTCCAAGGTTTGGTGCTTCTTCGGGTCGAATTCCCATAAGGGGCAGCTTCGGCTTTGGCATGGAAGGATCCAGCGAACCAACATCACCTGGATTACGTCGACGAGCTTGATGTCATTATCCACCATGCTTTGAATGCGCGTTTGAAGTGCTATCAGCTCGTCCAACGAAGACCAATTTGGGCCCTTCTCTATCCAGGAGGTGAGCCGCATTGGAGCTCCAGAGTTGAATTCAGAAGCCGCTGCCCAAGTGGCGTCGCGGGGCTCTGTGATGTAGAACCACAGCTTCTGCCACTCCCTGGCGGTCTCCACAAAAGTACCTTTGGGCCATGTGACATTGGACATCTTGCTCACCATGGCGCCTCCGCACTCCGCATGCTGGCCATCCACCACCTTCGGCTTCACGTTGAAGATCTTGAGCCACAGTCCGAAGTGGGGTTGGATGCGGAGGAAGGCATCACACACAACAATGAATGCCGAGATGTTGAGGAAAGAGTTCGGGGCTAGGTCATGGAAATCTAGCCCGTAATAGAACATAAGCCCGTGGACGAAAGGATGGAGAGGAAACCCTAACCCGCGGATGAAATGAGGGATGAACATCACCCTCTCATTGGGCTTTGCGGTGGGGACGATTTGCCCCTTGGCTGGAAGCCGGTGGGCGATTTCTTTCTCCAGATACCCGGCCTCCCGAAGCTTGGTGATGTCCTTCTCCCTAACGGAGGAGGCCATCCACTTGCCTTGCCCTCCGGATCCGGACATGGCTAAGTGCTTCCTTGAGACAGAAAGAATGAGGACTTGGGTTCTGGAGCTCGAGAATCGAAGGACAGGGAAAGAGAGAAGGCGTGGGTGAAGAAAGGGAATCATTATCTCCTTATAAAGGCAGTGAATATCAAGCGCCTCCCCACTCGCCTTAAAACTTGCCTGTTCCCAAGGGCTGTGTAAACGACACGGTTATATTACCCACGCCCATATTGATGAGAATCCCGCAATAAGGGGACACGATCTCTGCTTCGACAAGACGTGCCTATTAAAACCGCGTCTCGAAACATGGAACTGCAGACGGAAAACGGTTCAAAATGATGACCAAGCAGACGTGATGTCACATTACAAAAAGTTGTCAGCGGATTGGACTCGTGTAATACTATATTCTCTGTGGTTGTGCGTGGTACTTGTGTTGCAGATCCGGACACGTTCATTACGACCAAAGGCTATCTTGGAGTATTCGGAAATGGGAACCTGCCTTGTAATGCCGAAGACAATCTGCGCACTGGACACCTCATCATTGAAGCCTAGTTCAGGGGCTATTGAGGGAGTCCTGGACTAAGGGGTCCTCGGGCGTCTGACCTCTTAGACATGGGTCGGACTGATGGGCTGTGAAGATACGAAGACCGAAGACTCTACCCGTGTCCTGATGGGACTCTCCTTGGCGTGGAAGGCAAGCTTGGCGACCAAATATGAAGATTCCTTTCTCTTTAACCGACCTTATGTAACCCTAGATCCCTCCGGTGTCTATATAAATCGGAGGCCTGGGTCCTGATGTCTACTACACAACCTTCTTCTTGTAGACGTTGTTGGGCCTCCAAGTGCAGAGGTTTGTAGGACAGTAGCAAATTTCCCTCAAGTGGATGACCTAAGGATTATCAATCCGTAGGAGGCGTAGGATGAAGATGGTCTCTCTCAAGCAACCCTGCAACCAAATAACAAAGAGTCTCTTGTGTCCCCAACACACCCAATACAATGGTAAATTGTATATGTGCACTAGTTCAGCGAAGAGATGGTGATACAAGTGGCATATGGATGGTATATAAAGGTATTTGTAATCTGAAAATATAAAAACAGCAAGGTAACTAATGACAAAAGTGAGCGAAAACGGTATTGCAATGTGTTGAAACAAGGCCTAGGGTTCATACTTTCACTAGTGCAAGTTCTCTCAACAATAATAACATAATTGGATCACATAACTATCCCTCAACATGCAACAAAGAGTCACTCCAAAGTCACTAATAGCGGAGAACAAACGAAGAGATTATGGTAGGGTACGAAACCACCTCAAAGCTATTCTTTCCAATAAATCCATTGGGCTATTCCTATAAGTGTCACAAACAGCCCTAGAGTTCGTACTAGAATAACACCTTAAGACACAAATCAACCAAAACCCTAATGTCACCTAGATACTCCAATGTCAACTCAAGTATCCGTGGGTATGATTATACAATATGCATCACACAATCTCAGATTCATCTATTCAACCAACACATAGAACCTCAAAGAGTTCCCCAAAGTTTCTACCGGAGAATCGCGACGAAAACATGTGCCAACCCCTATGCATAGGTTCATGGGCAGAACCCGCAAGTTGATCACCAAAACATACGTCAAGTGAATCACGAGGTGTCCCATTGTCACCACAGATACGCACGGCAGGACATACATCAAGTGTTCTCAAATCTTTAAAGACTCAATCCGATAAGATAACTTCAAAGGGAAAACTCAATCCATTACAAGAGAGTAGAGGGGGGAGAAAATATCATAGGATCCAACTATAATAGCAAAGCTCGCGATACATCAAGATCGTATCACCTCAAGAACACAAGAGAGAGAGAGAGATCAAACACATAGCTACTGGTACATACCCTCAGCCCCGAGGGATAACTACTCCCTCCTCGTCATGGAGAGCACCGGGATGATGAAGATGGCCACCGGAGAAGGATTCCTGTCGGTGTCAAAACCGGCGGATCTCGGGTAGGGGGTCCCGAACTATGCGTCTAGGTCGGATGGTAACAGGAGGCAGGGGACACGAAGTTTTACCCAGGTTCGGGCCCTCTTGATGGAGGTAAAACCCTACGTCCTGCTTGATTAATATTGATGATATAGGTAGTACAAGAGTAGATCTACCACGAGATCAGAGAGGCTAAACCCTAGAAGCTAGCCTATGGTATGATTGTTGTTCGTCCTACGGACTAAAACTCTCCAGTTTATATAGACACCGGTGAGGGCTAGGGTTACACAGAGTTGGTTACAATGGTAGGAGATCTACATATC